>NC_050481.2:24081245-24442911 GCF_012460135.2 Molothrus ater
TAAATATACATTCTAGATTATTGGCATCATCCTCTCAGGCAGCACATTAACAAGGCCTTCACCTTGTTTCCACTCATCAACAAAGTTACAGACATATGAAGTTATTGTACAGATAACTATCAGGAGTTATCCAGCTGCTTTTCTACATGAATCCCCTTTAAATTTTACTGCCATCTGATAGCTAAGAACTGTGCCCATATATATTTGGCAAAGTGACCACAACCAACTCCAGTGGAGTCCAAGACAGCCATACCCACCACCAGTAATAAGGCAGCGTGCTTCAGCCTCAGACCATGAGAAACTTAACTATCCTGGACAAAAAGCTGAAGAAGCTTTCATTAGTAAAAACCCAAGAAAAAAAAAATCTATTAAATAATTCTACTTATAGAATATTTACTATTAGAGCACAACAAACTAAACAAAAACACACATTTTCAACAACTATCATAGATCATTAAATTGTAGCCTACATACTTTTACAGTGCTCATACACAACCAAATGCTACAGAATTGATCTTGTACCCACCTGAACCTGTATGCAGTGCTACACTATGACACTGACAGAACTCACCCTTTGTCCCTGGATTGAAGTCCTCTTCTCATTTTTCAAAACAAAGGTTGAGCTATTTGGAGAGTTTATTGTAAGATCACTGCTGCAACCTATGAAGAAAAAAAACAATAAATATGGGAATCTTAGAATTGTCCAGGTTTTATTTATTTTAACAAGTTCTAAGGCTCACTAAGGTCATGTAAATCCAAACAAGTAAGGAATCAGATGCTTGAGAAATGAATTATAAGACAGCTAAGACACAGTTCTAAAATGCTGGGAAGGGGTTGTTCTTAAAAACCCTGAGAAATACTATTTTTATCTATTTTATCCCTATTTTTTATTTCTATGTACTTACCACTAAATATAACACAAGGAAGAAAATAATTATTTTCTTTTATCAGCAAATCAAGCAAAACACCAAATAAGAGCTTACTTTCAAAACAATCCTGTATGAGTTTCAGTACGTTTTGACCTGGCTGTAGATCAATTTTATTTCTAGAAAGAAGAGAGAAAAATATTTTCAATCAAAAATGCCAAATGCTCTTACCCAAATATTAACATAGCAAAGTTTTACTTCTAAATATTTTAGGTTATTATTTCTTCAAGTTCAGACTTTAATACATTTTTACCTACCATTTCCATGCATAGATATCTGCAAAGAAATTTGTCTAAGTAGGAATTCCAGGAAAAAAAGCCTCACTGCCACAGATTATAATAAGAATGAAGAATTCTCTCTACATTAAAGAAAACATGCAACTACTCCAACAGCCCTGAGGTAAATGAGCTTTAGGCTGACTAGAGTCTCACTTGAACAAGTAATTTTTGTATAAATCAGACCTGGAGCTATGTTGCCTGCACAGTGATGCAGTCAGAACCAGGCCTGAGGTATTCTATCCATAAGCAAGTGACCAGCTCAGCTGGTTGGATTATTATTTCAAACCAGCACAAATGGAAAGAAGTGAGTGATTCACCAGCCAGACAATGTTGATCAAAACCAAAATAACAGAAAAGCCGTGGAGTTTTACTCCCATAATGATCATGATATACCTTTAAAAACAACTAATTGTGTACATTTGGTAAGCTCATTAAATGCATTTCCAGAAATGAATTTCAGCAACAAAAACTTCACAGACTCCTAACACGCATGTAAAGAACATCACAGCACTGCAAATGCTCAAACTCGTCTCTAACATTTACCAGCAAGGTCCAAATACGCTGGAACTCTGCCTGGGTTTAATTTCCCTGCCCCTTGAAAGGCAACATGTTTGCACAGCTCACTGCTTCCCTACTCAGGCAGCCCAATTAGGGCTACCTTAGGTACAGCTACCCACAACCTGCTGCCTCAGCAAAGGAAAACCTCAGAGCCTTGTCCCCCCACAGAGCTTGCTTCTCTTACCACTAAGAAATACAAGAAATTTGTGAAACATCACATGATCAGTTTAATAAGGTACATCAAGTAGTTTTGACATGTAGCTCTAAAATAAAAATCCAGGTAGATTTTCCAGAATCTAAGAATAGGTGTTTAAATGTAAATTACCCTCCTCCATGGCAGAATCTTGCTCTGTAGTCTTTTTTTAAACGATTCTGTGAAGAAATAAGAATCAATTTTTACTAAGCATGATGACACCTGACAGAAAAACAAGTAAGCAGATCTTGAGGATTCTCGAGACATCTTGAAGTAGTGGGAGAGTGGGAGTTAGTGCAGCACTGTTTTTCTTAGAATGCCACAGTGCCTCTTCATACACTTGAAACCTAAGTATAACCAGTCATTTGAACAGCAGACAGGACACCAGCCATTTACCACAACTAGAGCAGTAATAATTCAAGCAGCAGCACATTCTCTGTGTAATCAAATAAAGCTGCTGACCTGGGAACCAGCATGGTTGTAGTGGATAAAATGGGAATAAAGGGCAAAAAAAATTCAACAACAAAGCAGAGTGCAATTCTTCACAAATGTGACAGGAAAACATCTCAAAAAATGTAAACGTTTAGCAGAAAAACGTCTATAATCTCTTCCTGATTCGAGTAAGTTTAGAATATTTAGCAATGTGGAGAGTATCTAATCCTAACACAAGAGAATTCTGCACGTTTTTGTGAAGTTTGCCATATTGACAGTATTTTGCAATTCATTGTGATTCCCCTTTGGCTATTACTTCCGGTAACAAAAATAATCAAATTCTATACGGATAGATTTCACTGCAAATTTTCAACATCAGTTTAAAGTGGTAGAAGGAAGATACAGGGAAAACAACTGACCAAAAGACACTACTTCAGAAACTATACAGAAGCACAGTCCGCAGTCAATCCGCAATCGGACATAAACTTAAACCCCCTTCCCTTCACAGCAGAGTGCAGCACAATGCACTGCGCACTAAAGAAATTAAAATTTCCTATCAAGGACCTAAAAGAGCCTTTAACAGTTCATTTATTATTGTGTTCGCGTCGCGCTACACGTGAAGAATTTTAAAACTTAAGCACGATTCTAGCGTGCCTGCACAAATGTCCTGCTCCTGATGCGCTCACTCTCCCGTGGAAGTCGGCTCTCCCGAGGCAGCCTGAGGGGAACGGGGTCCGGCACAGACACTGGTGCGCTCAGGGGAACGGGGCTCCCGCCAGACCAGCCCCACAAATGTCTGTGCCAACCGCTCGGACCCGGAGTGAGCGCGGAACCCCAATGCCAGCCTCGCTCTCCCCAGGGGGGAGAGGAAGATCGGCCCCGGCCCTCCCCTCAGGAGCGCGCCGAAGGCCGCGCCTCTTCGCTACGGACGGGCCCGGCCGACGCCCACAACAAACCAGACAGACAGACAGAGACACACACGCAGACAGACGCGGACATACAGAGACACACAGAGCGGCCGCTCCCGCGCTCTCTCACCAAGGCCTGCGCCATCCCGGACCGGGGCCGGCGCGCGCGCGCCCCCAGCGCCGCCTTCGAACCTCGCGCGCCTTTCCCGACGGGCGCGCGCGCACGGCCGGCAGGCGGCAGCGCCTCGGCCACGCCCCCCCGGCCCCGTCCCATTGGTCGGGGGCCGCCGCGCGCCCGGCAGGGCAGCTCGTTTAGGCGCGCGCGGCTGTTGCGCCTGCGCAAAGGCAGCTGCTGCGCCCGTCTGCCCCGCCTCTGCTCTTGCCCGCCTTACTCTGAGGGGACGGGCGGAGTATACTTCCCGTTCTTTTATTTCGCCCGTGGGAAAAGCCAGTTCAAATTCTCGGGTTTCGAAACGCTACAAAGCGTCCCTTGTCACCACGGGGCGTTGCAATTTTTTCTTTAAGATTCTACTGAAGAACTCAAGAACGAGCTAAAAAAAACTGCTTGAGAACGTAAGGGCGCAGAACCTTAGAGTGCCGGCAAAACATTGCCCAAAAATAGTTTTAGTGATGCTTTTTATCACACACTTGTAATCGGAACACCAGGTCTTATCCCTATCCTTTCTGACCACTAAAGGGAAGGCCCATTCTATTTTAAAAGTACATCATAACGCGGGAAGTTAGCACTTTCTTCTCAGGAAAATAGATCACTGTGAAGAGGGCGCTGCTCAGTGTGCATCAGAACAGAGCTGTAGCTTTCCCCCTATGAATTTAAACTTGTATGCTGCTGGGACAAGTGGTAACTTAACACTCCTTCCCTGTCTCTCACCCGTGCCATACAAAAGGATGGGCACCAACACAGTTCTGCTGCTAGCAATGCTCATGGAATGCTTATGCTTATGGAACTTACGGCTCCTTTAGGCTTTGTACACCACGGATAAGCATCTGCACCAGCTACTTAATCAACCGCACACAATATACCTTTACTAAAATAAATATTCAAAAGGTCTCTGGTCAAATTTATCAAGCTTTGCACAAAGGTTTAGATTGCTGCACTGTGCTGCACATTTGCTTTCTGTAATTGCATGGGATTGATAAACTTTCAATTTCAGCTTTTGGCTGAAATTCAGTTCCTTTCTTAAAACTACTGGCCTACATTCACATTGTTTCAAAGACACAAGGAAAATTACAAACATGAAGATCATAAACTTATCTAAAATCTTTACTTGTATTTGATGACAAGTCTGACAGGTGTACGAACTCCCTGCCTAGCTCAATCCCGTATTATTTCAGGATGTGAAAAGCCATGAAGAGGTGACAGCCTAACTGGTGCCGGAATTGTTCTCCCTATATACCCCTATTCTTGCATAGCTTTATCTTTTTAATAAGCAGTCACATATTTCACTGTACATAGGAAAAGGGTGGGAAAATGTATGGAAACTTCTATTTTTTACTTGTGGTATAGATAATTAAAGCTTAAAACCATCTGATCCATTAAAACATTCTTGTTAACAGTATTGAGACCCTCACACAGAATCCTCACTACTCCTAACATTAAAGAAACATGATGACTAACCAGAGAAAAGTTGATCTGGCTGCTTAATACTTGGCATGCACAAATTAATTAACTGCATCTATTAAGAGTAATAGAAATTCAGAGAAAGCTGGTGTAAATATGAGCAAACTCTTCAACAAAGCATTTGACTGAGAAGGATCTTCATTACTGATATAAAACTTCATTCCTGCAAATCAACTGCTCTCTCAAAGAATAACATTTTGAAAGAAAGCTATTTGAAGTGCTCTAGTGGAGAGACAGTTCTTCATCGTGGCAGGAAGACAGCAAGCTTTAGCTGCTCCACAGGAATTGTGCATCAAACAGTCCTAGACAAACACAAGCTTTCACTGCCATGAACAAAAATAAAAGAGATAAAGTGGTTCTCAGGTTCCAGGTAGTGCTACAAGCCTCTAGTTTGGTAGCACTGTGACAACATTGGAGATTTGCTACCCCAAAATTCACTTGCCCAGAGCCTTTTTAGTATGACCATGCTGAGCACCTGCAGAGACTTTTGATAAAAAGCAGGAACAGATTGAAAAACAGGCACTATCAAACACAAATACTGAATCAGTGTACTCCACAATCTTCCATATAAACACCTTCACTGAATCAGTGTACTCCATAATCTTCCATTTAAACACCTTCACTCTCCATATCAGAAATTTAAAAATGTTTAAAGCATGAAGAACAGTTTTAATGAGCCACTTGATATGCCAAGTTTTTCTACAGAAAGTCCTCTTGAATTACTAGTTCTTTTACCTAGATTAATTTATATCCAAAAATTTTAAAGGTGTGCTAATAAATATCTAGAGCCATTGTGCATTTTTAGTTTTTCCATAACCAACTTTTCAGCTGAGCAGAACCCATCCAGAGAGCATCCATCCATCCAACAGAGACACACACAATAAGAGCAGCATAAAGATATTACTTTATCTGTAATTTCTGCCTGTGATCCCTGCCAGACTTCACCAGGACTTTTTACAAGGCTCTCAAAGGCGTACATGTCATTAGTAAAAGCCACTGCATGAATTATATCTGACAGTTTACTTTAAACCCTGAGGACAGTCATATGGCATTCTAGAACAGTACTGAGACTTTACTATTTTTAAATGCTGCTTATTTCAAAAGCATAAGCATGCTGCTAACACCACACTAACATAACAGTATACTTACTCAAAGTTTTGTTTCCCAGCCTCCAAATGTGAGAGGTGACAGTGTTTTCTTGTTGACCTAAACCTTTAAGTGATCCTTAGCACTAATTAGTGACATTATTAAATTAAATGTGAAGACAACCCTAAAGCTAAATGAACTATGATTGAGGATAAACAGCTAAGTTGTTAATAGCTTTTGCAACAGCTGCAGGACATAATGTTCAGTAAAAGTCTCTAAAGCTGAAACATATGAGAGGGTACTTCAGTTTATAAGTTTTTATTCTAATCTTGCCTTGCTCTACCATGATGGGAAGGAAAAAAAGTACTACCTCAAGTACCCAGTGCTTAAATAAGTTAAATTATGATGTTTTTGTAACACACCTCTGCCTCACCATAGCAGCAAAACTAGTCCATAATGATTTCCAATTAAGCAGAAATTTTATAATTACATATCCCAATAACTGACCAGTGAGGGTAAAACCTTGTGGTTCAGTGCAGCTCAGACTTGTTCTGAGGACAGGTGTACAGCACAACAATTTGCTATAGGGAAATGGTAGCAAAAGGAGCAGAGCTGAGGTAACAGTTTGCTTTGACAAACATCCAGAGGTATTTGTCTTTTCCTCCCTTTAACATCAAGTGCTATAGTGATTTTAATTTGGTGAGGGCAGAAAGGCTCGACCACATTTTCTCTATGTTGAAGACCAAGTTTTATTGTTGAAAGTGCTAATTTGGCTCTCCGATAGGTTCTCACTTTCCCCATACTGCAGTATGCCACAAAGAACAGTCTTAGTGCAGATAATCAACAATTCCAGCTCTCTGGACTTGAGGGGAGTTTGACAACTTACACCCCCTGCTTATGTTGAGACTGATAGAAGACAGCTGTGCTGACCACAGCACCACTAAGCTGCCACACAAGAAAGCAGTTCCTCTGCTTTTAAGTGGGAGTTTAAACCTTTCAGATGGATCTAATCTCAAATGTAGATGGCAGGAGTGAAATTCTTGTTTGAGAATGGAGTAACATATGAAATGAGTTTGAGATGTTCTTAGAACACCAGGAGTATCGTAAAATGGTGCTTCTCCTATTTTTTGCACTCTTCCCTAAGCAAATGCAAATTGCCTAATTTGCACATGGGGACCATTTCTTAGGTTCACCATTCTTCTTACTTTCCTCAATACAAATCTTGCCTTTAAGGTAAGGACTGTACTGGACATTCCATCTCATGGAGTGACCAATCCTCCTTTGAGCAAACAGGCTTGAAGAATACAGGAGCAGAAGAAACAAATCCAGTTTGTCTTCAGTGCAAAGCGACTGATTTTCACTGATTTAATTAAGGCTTCACCAAAAAGAAATATATAGTACCATCTTTAATAGCTGAAAATTAGCACACTCCTTTCAGAACAAATGGTCCATGAGTGACTTTTGTGTCTCTGCCATCAATTATCTTCCTGAACAAAGTAGTATCTCACTGGTGGCCCGGGCAAGTCTTCCTCTCCATCAGTCTCTGGAGCAAATGAAACTGTCAAATCCACATACTTCTTATCAGCTGATGGTTTCACAAGCTTTTGCATCCTATAAAGAAATGAAGAGCAGTTCATAAATGCATCAGGAGGACTGGCAGTGGGAATTCAGGGCTAGACTAGGAGGAATTTCACTGCCAGCAATGTGTACTGGCCCAGCATACTACAGACCAAATTAAAATAGAGAATACACCACCTCTAAATTGCACACAAAAGCTGATCCTCCACCTGAGCTTCAGCAAATAGTGTTCCATTTTCCTGACAGACACAGCCCATTAAAGTGTCAGAGTAGTAAAAAATCCTGATATTCACAAGAAGGCAGCTTCATACTATATGACTGTGACTTCATTACATACCCCACTCATTCAAAATTATTTATACAGCTGTAAGAGAAAGCATATAAGCAACGTTTTTGGAGACAGGCTGTAAATTCTCATCTTAGTATGCCAGGCACTCCACAGCTTGGCAGCTCTTCTCTCCCCAGGAGTTTGAAGTAGCTTGCTCCTACCTCTCTGCCTGATACCTACTGTCAGACCTTCAAATCAGTACTGATCAGTGCATCCACTTGCTTCAGGAAAGCATGTGAGCACTGACTACCACACACTTCACAGGAGCTGTAAGGAACAGATTTTGAGCAAAAGTAGTTAAATCCACAGGTAAGGCAGAACTAAACCTGTGTGAGATCTGGCTGTTATTTTTCAAAGGCCTTCAGTCAAAACCCAATGCCCTGCCTTCACATCCTACCAAAATGCCATGGTGAAATACCTCAATTTTCTGTCTGTAAGCAGCAAAGCAGAGCCTTTTTGAATGTCATCATTCTTAAAAGGGCTGAATTGATGTAGAATCTCAAGCAATTACTCTAACTGGACAGACTTACAGAAATCTCAAACTGCAAGCAATGCACTATTCCTTCAGAGCTTAGTTGCTAAATATCAGCATTAGTTTTAAGCCAGTTTCAAAACGTTCTAGTGGTCTTGTCCTGCTTGAACCATGGTACATTCTTTCCCCTCCAGAAATTACTGTCAGACTCCTTTAGCTCTCTCATTCTGGTATTCAACAGTTAAAGCAGGATTTTGCAAGTCTCCTTTTCTAATCATAGAAGTTAACTCACTCTCTCTTTTTTCTTTTACAAAAAGTAAGAAATTCTCTTTTTTCTTCCCAAATATTAATGGCTAGAAACCACTTTGAGAGAAAATACTGCTGTCTGACACACTTCCTTTGATACAAGCAATGAACATAATTTGTATGTACACTTGCATCCCTAAATCCATTTTCCGGTTATACTTACGTCAACTTTAATCTTTTAATATGGCCTGGCATCACAGGAACATAGAGCATCTTGACTCCTTGTACAACCATAGTTGGTTCAATTCCATATTTCTCCTGGAATTTACAAATTAAAACTCGTTAAAAGATTAGAACAGCTGCCCAGATACTACTGCTGCCTAGATACTACAGCTGATTATTCAAATCCATAGGATCCAAACCAGAAAACCTGCTAATGCATGGATGCTGATAGAAAGTTTTATTAAGATACATTTGAGCCAACTGAATTAACAAGGAATTTGAAAACAGGCTTGAATGCCTTTACTTAGAGACATTCCCATTGACATTAGTTATTACTAAAATTATTCTGGTTTGAACAGTAACTTGATAGAAATAAAAAAGAAAACAAAACACAATTCAACAACAATTTCAACAAGAAACTCCTTTCCTCTTGTCTTGTATTGACCCAGGACAGTAGATAACTTACTCTGACAGCATTTATGAAGTCCAACAGAGTAAAATCCTCTTTCCCATAAATTGTCCACCTGTCCCAGATGGTAAATGATATCCCATTTCTGTTTTAAAAAGTGAAAGGTTGTTACTTTAGAATGTGAACTCAGTCATTCCCTTTAAAAGTGTACTGGAGAACTGCCATGTCTTCTTGTTGATGTGCTGTTTAATCTTGAGCAAAAATCTCTTCCCTCTCTCCTGCCATTTCTCCAGCCCCCTGACCTTGCTAAGCACAAGACACAGTAAGACCTCTAAGTAAATGTGGTATCTGACAATGAAGTTGCTGAGTTTTCAGACCTACTAAAAAATAGCTCTCGTATTGAACAAGACGCAAAAGCGTGTCTGGGATGTTTCCTAAGAACAATGTCACACATCTACCTTCTCTAGATTTTTAAAATCTCACAATTAACAGCTTCCCCTGAAAAACAAACTAAGCCCTAAACCCACTATTTTTTTTAATTAGGACAGATGAATATGGACTGCATTTTCCAAACAGGAAATTCTTGGGCACTGCATTATGGGACACCTTTGGCAGTATTACAAGGATCACTTACACTTCTAGCAGTACACAGGAAGTGGATAGAGTCTGATAGCAAGCATGACACAATTCATCATTTTCCAAGTTTAAACAACAAAAAAATACCCTTGGATATCTAGAATGCTTAGCTGGAGTATTGCCACAAGCTGTGGTTCCATCATAGCTCTGCTATGTGAGCACATAAGGCCTTAGTGTGGATATCTGGATTTAGTAACTATTCAAACTTCTCACTTGTTGGAATGGTTCAGCAAGTTCTAAGCATCAATTAGTATATTTCCAAATATTGTCCTTGCCCTTCTGCCATTGTCCTTCCTACCTGATTTCCGTTCTTCTTACTTCAGCAGTTTCTGTAAAGACCATTATGGGAATGGCTAGATTCAGGAAACAGTTCTTGTATGCATCAGCTGGGTAGCCACCCACAACTTTGATGAGTTCCAGTGCAACCTGCAGTAAATTAGAATTTACTTATTAGGTTTTAGTGTTATCAACTCTAGTGTAGTTAAGAGACCAGCAACTACCAAGGAAGTTGTTAATGAGATTTGTCCAATCAGCAGAGTAAATAACATGGAAATGCAACCCACTATGCCACATAAATAAATTCTGTTTCAGCCAAGGGAAATATTTAAAAACTGTTCTTAATGCAGTACTCTTCCAAAATTGTTTGGTTCATGCAATCTCCACAAAGCATGAGGTTCTGTTGAGATGCAGGAACACAAACTACTACAGAACAGATCCTTTCCACTCTTGGCAGCAGCATTCTAATGAAAGTTAGTACTAATGGCCAAAAACAAACCAAAATGCAGAATTCCAACCCACCTTTCTGTGCTGCAGATAAAAAATAAAAGCACCAAAGGCTCACCATGTTAAGAAAACTTCCTTTTTGACCATTCAGGAGCCACTCCAGCAGCCACACTCACACCACCAAAGATTTTCACTGCTGGGACTAAATCCCCTTCACAGTGGGCACCTTCTCAATCACTGTCTGGCAATTTATCCCACTCTCACAGCCAGACAAGGTTTCCTTGCTGGCTGGACCCTGGGTTTTCCTTAGCAGAGTCTCAGACTTCTGGGTTCTTTGAGTAATTTCATAATGATGTAGCAACAGAATAACAATTCAAGCTGGCGCCTTGGAGAAGGGGCCCTGAACAAAGGACTATCTGGGCTTTTGTGCCCTTACAGTCTCTGTGCTTGACAGTCCAGGGTCTTCCAGCTCAGTCCTCAGCTCCTGCTGTGTCCCTGAGTGTCTGGTCACCTGGCTAGGCCACAGGTCCCCGTGCCCTTTGTTGTGCAAAGGGTCAGCAGTTCATGACCTCTTGCCTGAGGCTCCCACACAGAGCTCGGCTGGCACTGCAGCTCCACACTAAGCTGCCTGCACTACATGCATTCCTCAACAACCACACCTAGAATCAAGCATGACCTTTGCTATTGGTACATGAGAAATAAATCCATTTCTTTAAATGAGCCTCTGTCAGGGTAGCAGTAATCAATACCCAGACAACAGCAAGAAACAGTAAGAGAAAGGCAAGAAACAGTAAGAGAAAGAAATATGCATTTTAGAAATCAATCTTACCAGCCCTGATACAGCAGCAGTAGCTGTTGCAATGGCAGGAATAATCTTCCCAGCAATGCGCTTTGTTTTGAACCGATCAGCTGGCTCGATGTTGTACATCTTGGCTCGCAGGTTCGACGCTGCTGTTACAAAATCTATGTGCCCATTACTATCATCATCTTTCTCGAAGGAGATGGGCTTCATTTGCAAGTCAGCTGCTCATTAAAAAATATAAAAGAGCAAAAAATTATTATTAGAAAACTGAAGATGTCCTAAACATAATTTAAAGGGACTAGAACCTTAACAAATTAAACATTTCACATCCTTGAGCTTGGTGCCTTACTTGTTTTCCTGTGCTAGGAAATGCCCCTCTCAATACCACTTGCTAAAAGTGAATAATGAAATAAATATCAACAGAGCTCTATAATTTTACTTTCCTTGCACCACCAAGAAGAGATTTTGAACATCCCTATGGATGTTTCTCATACACCTCACCTCACTAAAGCTCCATCCTGAGAGAATTCCCTTTTAAAGCTTAGTTTAGCTGAAAAAATTTCAAAATATAGACTCAGTAGCATTGAAATCAGAGTTTTGGGTTGACACTCCATCATGAGTGTCATCCCTGACTCCGGGATGAGTTAAGGATAAGCTGATCTTTCTCCTGAATTCATGGGCTAAAAAAGCTTGCATGTAGTTGTTACCTAGTGGCCTCTTTGTGCATCCAGGCACAAAATGGAATGCGAGCATCCTCATTTTAAATCCAGAAGATGCTGAGGAAGACTCTTAACAGTCTTTACAATTTAGGATCATTTCAGACTGAGAACTCTAAGTAGTGACAGTCAGCCTTCTCATGCCCAAATAATTTGCAGTCCATCTGGGATCCAGCCAGCACCCTTCCTCCCCACTGCTGCCTGCTCCCTGTCATCAGTGTCACAATTACAAGCAAGCATAACAGAAAGCCTAAAACTTCCATGAATCTCAGAAATACAGAACCATATGGTAATGTCAAGCAACAGGACAGGTATCTGCATGGCACTTCAGAAAGCTTTAGATATCAGCTCTACTTCTTGCAGAATTCCAGAACCGCTTCATCCAAAGATGTGAATGCCACTAGTGGCAAATGCAGGATATTACTAAACTATGACACTGGTTTGCACTACTCACTTTCCAGAGCTTCATTGGATAGTATAGACTTCTCCAGCTGGAAAATAGCATTTCTTTCATCCTCACTGCTGACAGGAATATGATCTGGTTTTCTTGCAGTTTCATCAGTCTGTACAACCTGCAAGTGTGCGCAGTACTTGAGTAATAAAATACATGAAACTTCATACAGTGCAGCTGTCAAGCGTACTAAATTTCCTGTCTTCCTTGTAGGCCTTCCTCCCCATCTCAAGAGAGACATGGATTTACTGGATCAAGTCCAGCCAAGAGCTTCTAAGAACATTAAAGGACAGCAGCATCTCTCATACGAGGAGAAGCTGAGAGAGCTGTGATGGTTCAGAGTGGAGAATAAAAGGGTCAGTGGGATCCTATCAATGTGTACAAGTATCTCGGGGGGGGAAGTACAGACAGCACAGTGTGCCCAGTGACAGCACAAGGGCACAAACTGAAGCACATAAAGTTCCCTAAGAAACACACAAACATACTTCAAAGGAAAAGAAACAAAGAAAAGCATCCCAGAAAAATTGTGAGGATGGTTGAACACCGACACAGAGAGAGGCTGTGGAGTCTCTATTCTCAGAGATATTCATAACCCAGTGGGACACAGTCCTTGATGACTTGCTCTAGCAGCCCCTGTTTAAGCAAGAGGATTGAACTAGGTGTTCTTCAGAGGCTCCCTCTAACCTTAACACACTTATTTGCCCAGAACACATTATAATTTGTGTTTATTTCTCATTAGCACCAATGCAGTAGTTGGAGATGTGGGAATGTTTTATTTTTTTCTTTAAATTAAATATTACACTTACTTTGTTTGAAGGTCTAAACTCTGGTACCTTCACAGATGAAATAATCCCCAAAATGGTTTCCTCTGACAAGTCCTGTTATAGTTTTGTAGAAAAACAATTTAAATTCACATCAACTCCAAAAGGCCTCCACAAAAAGACTGTAAATACAATACAATTTCAAAGAATACTAGACCCAAAAAGTCTCACAGATATTCAGTGATGTTACAGCTAAACATCATCATTAGAACACCAAGTGAGAATTAATTTGCCACAGCAAACCAGAGCAGTGTGACGTGCCTAGCACTCGAAAACTGAACAGAAGTGCAAACCTGACTTACAGGAAGGTCCAATTAAAAAACAAACAAGAAAAAAGATAAGCAATGCAGAGGTAGTAAGCAGTTAAAAATAAAACCTCCATAGCATACGTAACACACTAATTTTTTTTTAAAAGCCTTAAAGAGATTTTCATTTAGTTCAGTTGTTATATTGCATCAAAATAATAATTACTAAGTTCAGTGCTTAGTGAAAATATCCATTACACTACTCATTTCTTCTCCAGGTTAGGGATTTAAATAAAGGAAGTGTAAGCAGCTGCCAAACAGACAGTGCTGAAGGACAGATTACTATAAGAATCACTTTAATCAGCCCTTGAAAAGAACTGGCAGCTGGACATAGGCCCAAACTGAACACCAGGTTAAGTTAAGGGAACACTGTTAGAGTCTGGATTACCTTTTCTGTGAAAGGAACACAGTACACTGTTGCGAAGAGCTTTGCTGTGCTCACGATGAAACCATAGTGCCTAAAGAAAAAAGAATTCTTTTCGGTTGGTTGTTTTTTCTACTTCAGTTGCCCAAAGGTTTGCAATCAGTTCAAGATCTTGAAGAAACATATGAGAAACAGGATTTCCATCCTCCAGTGTACACAGTACAAAACAGCACATTTTGAGTGACTCAGAAGTTGTCCCCAAAACAACTTTGATGAAAAATTTTGATGAGTGAAGAGTTAATGAAAACTATGTCTCCCTATCCTTTGAAGTCAAGCAAACAATTACAAATGCTCATATGACATGAATATGATAAAAAGCTTAACCTCAGAATTACTTTGATATTTACCATGATGTCAGTTTTCACTCAAACCAAAAACGGTGATCCAGTTTCTCAAAGCAATTGTAGATATACAGCACATAAAAGCTTTTTAATCCATCAACCACATCCATTTTTAAAATTATCTGTAATACCCAAGCCATCTAGATCAGACCCAAATTGAAATGAACAAGAAAAGTAGTCCCTTCACTAGGTCATTTGGCACATCCTGCCTTTTATGATGTGGACAGTGGGGGCAGGGAGGTGTGACAGCAACAACTCAGTAATTCTGCAGCCATATAGGACATGAAATGGGCTGTTCTAAGCCATTTCACATTAGATGTTGTCAGAACAGCACTCTCCAATCCCATATCAGTGAAAGTTAAATTATCTGCAGTGAAAGTATTTGGCAGCTCACCAAATCTGCCACAGGATAAGACTGTGCACTAACAGCTATTGATTCCAGTCCAACTTCCAGGGCTATAAAGCACTTCTATAAGGTGGGATTTATAGGGTGCTATACAATGCATCTGGGACAGTACCATACTTACAAAGGATCGTTAAATTCAAACTTCACTGGGAAAGGAGGCCTCTTTGGTGATTGCCAAAACAAACCTGGTAGGAAAACAGACTTAAGATGAAATCCCAGGGAACCAGGAGCAGCAACAGCATGACATATGCCATGAATATGCCAACATATGTTGGCATATGCCAACAGGCATAAAGGGGCATTTGTACTTACTTCCATCTTTTAATCGTGTATCAAGGGGAAATGAATGAAGCAGCTGAAGAGCCTAGAGGAAAAGCCAGAGAGGCTTTAGTAATTTGTCACATAGATTGACATGACCATACTAAATCAAGCCTGACTAGCTGAAGTAATTTAAAGAGTTAGGAAAATCATCAAACACTTTTGTCAAGATGGACAGCTTAAAGACAAGTACTACTAGACAGAGTGCTTGCCCATTTCATTCACAGAACAGAGATGACAATGTCACCTCATCTGTACAAAGCTCAAGGAAGGTATTTAATCCAAGAAGCAAAGCATTCTCCCCCACCTTATTGTCACTTTAGGATTCTTGCATATGGATTCACAACTCGGAATGCAATATTTTCTCAATGTGAGAACTACCACCAGAGATTCTGTATGCACAGGAACGTTTATTAATCCACAACATCCCAATCCCATTTTTCCTACAAAATTACACACATACTTTAAGCAACACTGTGGATCAGACTGTCAGAACAACTGGCTCTTATTTCAGAAAAATCTTTGAGAAAATCAGGGTTACAAAGGTGAGTTCAGTAACGGGAGTTCAGTGTGAGAAACAAAAACCCACTGCCTAATAAAAGACATCTGAAAATCCCGATACTTTGGAAAACAATGGAAAAATGCCAAGAAAACTGCATGGAGACTACTGAACAGAGTACTAAGAGTGAGTTAATAAACCAGACCTAGAAGTGCTAGAGAAGAAAGGGACGCAGCATTTTTAGGTTTCAAGTATAGTTTGTTATTTATGAAGGGATGGAAGTGAGTGCGAAGACCTGGACACCTTGTTATTAGAGCCACGAGGTTTTCTAAAATCTTCATCATACTACCCCATTTACAGGTCTTACCTACCTTATGGCTAAAATACTTTTCAAATTTTACTCTTGCTAGTTCTACACACTGAGTCCAACTTCGGGGTCTTCTACTGAGAGTTTTAATAACATGAAAACAACCTTCCAAGCTCTCTCCTGATTTTATTCGCTAGAGAAAGAAACATGGAAATGTTAAACAGAGAAGATTCCTTCTAATCCAGTCCAGTCAAGCAATAAATATGTTTTTAGTAATCCACAAGCAAGAGGAAACAAAGGATAATATTTCATGAAGTGAACCTCTATGTGCTCCTCTCCACTGGGGTTTTTCCCCATTTACTTCCCAGCCCTTTGGGCCACAGGCCATTACAGACTCAAAATAAAGACAGTAAACAATTCCAATCTAATTTATTATTACTTGAACTCACTTCAAACTCAGTCTTACTTTCATTTTTCCTAGCTAGATACACATCAGTGTGACACACACTAATCACACATTAGCAGTGTCTCAGTCTTTCTGGTGGTTTCTACATCATGTACAGAGCCCATGAGCTGGAGAAACTTTTAATTATGAGACACACCAGAACTACTGTTCATATGATCAACTAATGACTTGGCCAAGTAAGTCTTCAGGTTTTCTGAAAAAACTCAGAAACTAACTGTAATCTCACTGGCCTTAAATAGAAACAAAATCCATAAAGCAGCAGTTTAAACTCTCTATTTTACCATGGCAACATTCCCTTACCTGTAAAACTTCTTCTGCTGACGGATAGGTTTGCCAGAATTTGTTAAACAATGAAGGCTTGTGAGAAAATGAACTTTCAAACTGTAAAATAAAAAGAACAAATATGGCATTATGCAAGAAGAGTATCAGATGCCCACCCTTCCAAACACACATGGAGTTGTGCTGAATGCCAGAAAGCTTAATTCATTACCTTATCTCTTGCCCACTGAATCGTATGCTCAATAGCAGCTGGGAAAGACTTCAAGGTGCAGAAAGGTATTTCTTCCTCTGGTGGATCCCGCTG
This sequence comes from Molothrus ater, assembly GCF_012460135.2. NCBI lineage: Eukaryota > Metazoa > Chordata > Aves > Passeriformes > Icteridae > Molothrus > Molothrus ater. The sequence continues at coordinate 24,098,319 of NC_050481.2, forward strand.
TAATTAAAGAGAGTTGCTTACCCAAGTTAATTGCTAATAATTGCACCAAGAATTTGTACACTACATAAGTTAAAAACTCTGCTGTTACAAAATACAAGGTGGCTTTTTATGCTTAGAAATCTGTTTTATCAGCGCTAGCTAGTATTGTCAATTCTTCTTTATGAGGAATAATCTAAACTCAACACTGGAAAGCAAAACTGAACTTTGAAACATAAACAACAGGCAAAATTGCCAGACAGGTTTTCCAAGATGTGGAGCTGGCATTCATGTACACTTTCAACATGAAAGTTTTTCATGCCCTGTCACTCAAAGCCAGAAAGACTTCTTTATGGACCCTAACAAGACAACTAGGATGCTCAAAATCCTGTCTCTGTGTCCACGTGGCCCTATTTCATGGTGTTCTCAACCAGTGAATTTCTCCACAAGAACTTAAAATACAGGGATACTGCAGGTAGTGTCTATCAGCAATAGAGCCTGAAGGTTCATTTTCCCCTCTCCCATTCAAACAGAACTATTATGTATGCTTGTAAAGAAATGCTCAAATTTTATTTCCTCTGAGCTTTTCTTCAGAAACAAAGGAAGCAATTATTTCCTAACAGTACTGTTCTGCAGCAGCTCAAATAGGCCACTTATTTTAGAAAGACACAAAAATGATCAAAGAATCAGAGGGCATCATGGGACAAGCTACAGAAGGTGAGCAATAGTCTTGAAAGACTTACATGACTATTGTAGGACTCTGTCAGGTGGGGCACAATAACTTCTGTGTGTCCTTTTGTTCCCATAGTTCCAGAGTCTATAAGAGGACGCAGGTTTGCTACACAACGACTGACATGGAAAGACACAGACTATCAGAGTACAGAACAATCTCTACATTCTTGCCTTGCAAACATTACTGGAGTGCAACTAGACTTGTCTCTAGGCACTTTCAGAAGAGTGGAAAGCTTACACCAAACTCAGGGGAAAAAAAGAGATTAAATAAGAATTATTCAGGTTAGATAAAGATACCCTATATCTCAAAATGTGTGGATTATGAGCATTAGAAATGATTTGTAAATGTCAATATCTCTACTTTTAAATTTAAATGCATATTTTTATGCTTTAATAATTTTAAAACTGACGGTGTATCCTCACCATCATCAGAAGTTAACAGTTGCCCTGGCTTCCCTTCCACCCCCTACCTATCAATGTATCTCCTGGCTTCAACATTGTCCAAAGCAGTCACAATCACGTCTTGCTTGGTGTAGAATTCATCACTGTAAGTGTTCTCAGTCGCTGGACAAACTTTATTGATATCTGAATCAATCTTTATGTAAGGATTGATGTTCAGAGTTGCTTCTGCCGCAGTATAGCTCTTAGGTTTCTGAAAGCATAAATACAGGTATCAGCAATATGCAGATAAAGAACATCAGGGACACAAAAACAGCAACTTCATTTACTGATCAGACAAAATTCACTAATAGAAATGTTAGTATGCAAAACACACAGTAACCATGTTTTTATTCATATACCTCCATCACTGATAAATACCTTATTGATCTAGTTTTATTTTTTGTTTTATTTAGTGTTTCAGAGAGGACGTGGTGGTAGAAGTGCTTAAATGGTTTATCAAGTAAAAAACTGATGCAACGTGCTGCCACTCGTAAGAATTCCTTCAAAAGAAGGGAGCAGCTTATGACTGTGTGAGGATAAACCCATCAGTAACTCTGTCTATGCAGCACAGACATCAAGCACCTGTGAATAATCACATTACTGCAAGGCATTCCACACAAAACCAATTTCAGAAGCTAAACTGAAATAGATTTCTTGACCTACTCCACACTTTTAGCCATACCACAATTATCTAAAGATCAGCACTCAAGCCTGTGGCTTCTAAAAGCTTGCAGGGTTCACTTTCCATTTAGCTATCCATCCCAAGTGCAATCTGTTCCCCGATTTGCTACACGCAAACAGGAGGCAGAAAATTCAACTGTTAAGTTTTGGGCAGAGGAAGCCTTTTTCCACACTGCTGTCATGATCTAAGCCACCTTTATTATTTTGTGCTGTGTTTGCAAGTACTGGGATGTTCTCTCTGCTTCTAAGGAATTAACAGCTCCTCTGTTATGCATTTACTGAATGTACATGTTGGGCTTTTTCAAAACCATTTACCAGCTTAGTGAAAGCTAAATTAAGTCAAAAGACACCAACTTTGGTCACATTCATCAGCAGCAGCACTACTGAGCTCTATTAAGAACACTTCTGCCAGCACTCTCTACTTTTTGTTGTTTTATTTTCCCCAAATTTCAATGGCATAGTAGAGCATTTCTGACATAGTAACGCATGGCAGGCTCTTAAGCAATACAGTACTCATCCAACTGTCAAATTTGAGAGATTTCATTAGTCAAAAACACCAGTACAAATTAAGATTAGACAACCAATTTTACTTAACTGACACTAGTGATGAGTTGGATGCCATTGGAGTTTTAGGCACTGTTTAAAAAAAACCCTTAGATTTCATTACAGCCTTTAAGTCTTTTCTGGACAGTACAGACACTCACAAGTTCAGCTCTCTGTAGGGACATAGGACAGGGAAACACAATAGTCCAGAAAATTTACTAAATAAGAAAGCCTACCTGTATGTGATGAGGTCGAAAAAGAAACTGCCTGTTCAGGTTGGATTTCTCTATCAAATCTGGATCTGTAATTGTAACCTAAGTCAGAAGGGGCAAAAGCAACAGCTGAAGTTACAATTTAAGTGCAACATTGAGCAATGATCTTGATGAAACTTCTATAAACACTTGTCAAAACAAAACACTGTTATTGGCATCCACTGTGGCCAAAGCTCTGCTTACACTGACTGACTACATTTTGTTTTAAAATCAAAATACAGCAAGACTGCTCAAGTGTTTTCTCCTTCTAATTGCACACCCTTCTACACCAAGGCCACTGTATTCTCTGCACAGACATCAACCTGAAGTAAGACTTAAGCTTTTAACAATTTTAGTAGTCTAAATATTTAACTCTTCCTTGTCACACTACTTCTAATAAGAAGTAAGGTTAACAGGTGACTTACCAATCCTTTGTCTTGCCCAGTACCAACACCAAGAAGTGCAAAGTTTTTTAGCATTTCACAGCCTATGGCTCCACAGCCAACCTAAAGAACATTACATTTTTAGAATCAGAAATGTTAAGTGGAAACCACAAAGACAAGTCCATTCCAATTCTGGACCATTTATTCTGCAGTGACACATCACAGAGCTGCCCTCGTGTATTTTGGGGACAGTGGGCATTAGCTGTACCAACAAAGCATTTGCAAACAGTGTAACAGTGTCAGTCATACTCACCAAGAACACATTCAAATCATGGAGCTTCTGGCACAGAGAGTCTCCAATACAAGCCCTCAAGGCATCATATCTATCACCCCTACGTAGGCACAGGAGACAAAAACAGGAGACTTCAAGCTGCTATTTATCATGGTGGTACCATTGCTGCCAAACTACACTTTGACATGAACTAACAAAGTCAGACAGAGTAGAATTCCTTTCCATGCTAAAATAGGACACACATTCTTAACCCCCAACTTGTCCCTCCAGCAAACAGCACTGAATTAACTTAAAAGACATCTGTGCCTGCTTGAGACTCAGATGTGAACAGTACATAAGCCAGCAGTTTGTAGTTATATTTACCGTGGGAGAAACTCCTCAGAGCCCACCTTCTCTAGAGGTGTTACAATGTCTAAAACATCTATATATAGCTGTAAAAAAAATGAAAAAAGAAAAAAAAATCTACTAAAAACCTGTGAAAAACATTCATGTTATTTTAATTTAAAAATTAAGTACTTTGTATGAACAACAGAGTCTTGAAATGTAAGAGCACTAAGTTTTTATTGGAAGACTACACAGTAGCTGGTACCCTACAGTTCACAATTTTAGTGAACAGGAAAAAGCATTTGGACACAGAGGGGAAAAAACATTCACTCAAACAGGTGAGCTGCAAGTTTTTTACTTCTGACAGGCATGTTACCCCTCCATAGGTAACTCTGAAGATTGTGACATTTTCTAATCCAACTGTACTCTGACATTTATCCCGAGAGTCTGAAAGCCCTGATCTTATGTACAGTAGCTTAAGCTGGTATCTGCACTCTATCACACCTTTGCATCCATGCAGTGACAAGCCAAGGTTCTTGTTGCTAGTGTGGAAAAACAATGTGCTATCTGAACCCCAAATACAAAAACTTTAACTAAAACTGGCTGTAATTTTATTGTACTCATAAAACCACTACTTCTTCTAAATATAGTCTCAAATTTATTTTTTTTAGTTCCATGTCATAGAAGTTGTTCAGGTTACTCTGATCATAAATTAATAATCATAATCACACAATGATCCATTCATAAGATGTCAAAATAACCATCCAAAAATCAAGACAGCCTTACCCACTGCTGCAATGGAGAAAATTTTCCTGTTACTGCTTTCAGGACTTCCTGGCTAGCAACACCACCCACTGCTGCAGCCAAAGGAGGTAGAAATCCCTGAGCAGTTCTAGACAACCATTTCACCACATCTCCATTCACCTGAGGCTGAAAAGTAAGACACAGGAACAGGTTTACCCCTCAGTGAACAAGTCAGTGACAGTTTCACAGACCATTCTTCTTCAGTAAAAGATTACTTCATTCTGACTAGCCAAATGTTTACAGCCAAGACAGATCCACCATATATCCTATATTTGTCACATGCATTTGTCTAAAAACTGGATTCACATCACCACAGGATCAGTCTTCAGGTCAGGTCAACATTCAGCTGAACCTCTGCTGAAATCCCATAATGTTTCCTCACATGGCCTTCAAAAAGCTAGCTGATTTATCCAAAGATGGACTCAAAGGCCAGAACAAGGACCAACAACTAAAGCATGACTTTTAGGCTAGTAAATAAGTACATTAAAAAGTGAGTCATAATGATAATGGTTCCTTACTCACTTTGTTTTCCAGTGTTTCACTTATAGAAATGGCTATTTTCAGCATTTCCTCAGCATCTTGAAGGCATCTAGACACCAGGGTAAAAACAATAATGATGACTTAAACATTCCAGAGTTCTTCTAGAAACACAATCAATGGCAGAAAAAAGCAATGGAGACAGTAGGAAATCTAGAATCTCACATTATCCTTAACAGTAGGCATTCAAGATGTACTTCTAAATGTTAGGGTTAGCTCAAGAACAGGAGTCTCAGTGGAAAAGCCCATGTGCAAGTACAGTCTTAAGATTTATACTTTTTAAGTAATTTTGTCTCATTTAACTCAAAATTACACACATCAAGAACTACAGCTGAATGAAAAACACTAAAATTAAACCCAAATAATTCAGGTTTTTTAAATCCATGAACTACGAGTTAATTCAGGATCACCGAAACAACTTTTCCATATCAGTCCCACAGTGTGAAAAAACTAGAACTGAGAAGGCCTCCCTCCAGAAGGATCTCCTGTCTGCCTGGGCCCAGAGAGTGTCATTGCTATATTGAGAAAGCCTTGTTACACACCCAGACACACATCAGGTCACATTTTTCATCTTTCCTTTTCTACATGTTCTATCAGGTACCAGACAGGGGAGGCACCGTGCTGCATAGCCACCAGGAACTACACCAAAAGGAGAGACCTGTCTGGTTCAAAGCTTGGCAAACACAGAACTGCTGCTTTACCCAATGTTTGGTCCACGACCAAAGTTCTCCTGGAAGTGGTTCAAGGCAAGCATGGCAACATGAATCTGCAAAGGTGCCTGTTAAGACAAAAACAGCTGTTGATCAGTTACAAACTAGGAAGAAATGAAGTAAACAAAAACAACTATTTGAACTCTTCTGTTACCATTTCCTATCTTGTCTCTTAAGTACAACACTCAAAAAAGTTTTAAAATGGCCTTAAAAAGTGAATTTGAAGTACATTTTATTAATGTTTTTTAAAAAGTGTTGCTCAGTAATGCAACGCCCTTTACACACATTCAGCACCCATTTCAACTAAATCCAACTGAAGAGTCCCCAAAAGAATTTAGAGCTGAAATTAGAAAGTGCAGTAATCTTCTTTTAACCAGACATTATAATGTATTGCATTTTGCCAAACATCAATAACAAAACCCAACATTAAGGGCAAAAAGTAGAAATTATATTATGTTAAACACAAAGTTACAGATTACAATTCATGTATTTTTACTATTAGAGCACTTATGCCCAAGTCCCCACATGCTAATTACCTCAGGCTTGCTAAAATCCGGAACAAGGCATAATGGGTTTGTTATCTGCTTCTCCAGCTGTTCCTGGAAAAGCAGAATTCATGACAACAACACACCACTTAAGAATACCACAGCCACTGCTACCTGACAAAACAATACTCTTCCTACAGAGATTAGGAAATACGTATCCTTTCTGACTAGCACTGCCATTGCTCCTTTCGTTATTCATACCATACTAGGTGCTAAAAATAATTATCTACTGCAAGTTCTATCAAAAATAGTCAGAGGAATGTTTCAAAAATAGTCAGAGGAATGAGTCATCCTAGTGGCAAGACTCATCTTTGAACAGGTGTGATTTTTGGGGCTGTCCTGTGCAGAGCCAGGAGCTGGAGTCCATGATCCATGTGGGTCCCTTCCAAACAAAGGACATTCTATAATTCTAGGAAACATTTACATGCTGAACTCTGCTTCCAGTGCTCAGAGCATTAATGCCTGAGAACCCAGTTCTGTCAAGCACACACTTACAAAGTAACACATCTTGGGTGTCTTCACTTGCACAGCTATGCCTCCATGCAGGTAAGGCTCCATCTCTGATGTATCACCAATGCTGAAGGAGTAAGGTGACACCACTGAAAAGAGAAGACAATAAACAGTGACAGATAATTCTAAGTGTCATTGGACGCTACAGTTCTGTATACAGTTGGGGGGGGGTTTGTCTGTCCTTTCTTTTAATGCTGCAATTTGCAGTGGGCAACCTTATTTTGAAAGCATAAGCACAGTTGATCCTTCTAACAGGATTAACCCAGAAACTGGCAGAGGGACAAAGCATTAGTTTCACATGATCTGTTATGAAATGAGCTTTTTTAAGTGGCAGCAGAATTAACAAGAATTCTGATGACCACAGCTCTTTTACAAAAATGAAATCACATGTAATTTTCTTTAGAATGTGCACAGCAGTGTCCAGTATTAACTGCTCTGAGTAGGACTTTAGCCCTGTGATGTGAACTAGAGGTGATCAAATAAGGCAGCTGGAGCATTTTATCACATCTTTCCCCTCATACATGGGAAGCATCATTCAGGCAAGGCAAAAAGACAGAAAAATTGTTAATTCGTGTGAAACTAAAACCAAAAGCTAAGCAATGAATAGAGGAATGAACTGACTGCAGCATCAGTTCTAGCAAAATGCAAGGGCCCAGAGGAAACACATTCAAGCACATGTTTCAAGGGTACTGGTTTTTGTCTCAGACCACAAGACAGTTAAAAACAAACAACTCCCACCCATTTGCTCTCTCTTCTGCTCCAAACAAACAGACATTCAGATCTGGGAACTGAAAAATTCCCCAGCATCCAAAAGGAACCAAGTAGAATGCCTTGAGACATGCAGGAAGTAGAACAAAGCAGGGTAGATGTAAATAATGAAAATAATTTTAAAAGCATTCTTAGAACATTGCAATGCATCCCTGTACACTTAAATTGTCACCCAAAAAAGCTACAAGGCAAGCAGTGACACACTAAGTGGCATCCAAAACTGTGACAGAAGCACAGGCATTATGGGGCCCTCCAAATACCAAATCAGTTTGATCAGCAGACAGAGGATGGTCGGCTCAGAGGCTGCTAACTAGATTCCACAGTTTGAGCTGAGCCATTCCATTGCCTCCTTAAGTAGCAAGATGACTTCAGGTAGACTTTACTAAATACCATCAAAACAACACCAGGAAAATATTTGCACCAAAAAGCAATTTTTGGTGCAAAAACCCAGCACTCCTCTGTCTTTGGTAACTAAAACTGCAGTGGCTAAATCAGGCCAGAAAATAAGTACCTTGCAAATGAGCCAGCAGCAGTTTACCTGTTATTTGGTGTGTGGATCCATTCAAGCACGACATTCCATTAACTTCCCGAAAGGTTAAGAACTGTCCTGTTTCAAGCCTGTGTGGATGATTTTCAAGGCAAGTGACAATACCAGGATTTGACTGAAATAAAGAATGGCAGTCAGCAAGGAGGAAAGTCTCTCGTGCATAAGGGCAACATTGCATTGCAGACACATAGCTTTTTGTCTACTGAAACTGCAATCTCTAATACTTTTAACACCTCATTTCTGTCACAGCAAGAGAGTTACCTATGGCAACTTTTTCAGAATGTCCTATGAGTTTCAATTTAACAGTGTTTTTACAACACAAACTTTCTCATTTTCACTCTCATTTTCACTTCATTTTCATTACTGTTTTCACTTCTCAGTATGTTAGCAAACTGCATTTGCTAGCTCTCAGGAGTTAAATCCATTGTTATGTTCTAAAACAGTAGCAGATTTATCCTCCTTTTCCAAACTAAAAATATTCCCCATGTTCTAAGAAATTTTCAGAGGCATTAAAAAAATAAAGTCTTGTAAATGGTGCTTATTACTCCATGCTTCCTTTCTGTCTGATATCCTTAGGAAGGATATTATTATTACTCCATGCTTCCTTTCTGTCTGATATCCTTAGAAAGGACATCCAAACTCAGTCTTGAATGTTTGGAAGCTTAAAAAGCTGGACAGCATACAGGAGAGGCACAGCTTCAGCAGGTCACAGACAAGCTGCAGGAATCTCAGACAACATCTCATCCTGTTACAGGATGTGATGCCAACCTGCCATGCACACAGAGACCTCACTGCAGTCTGAACACAGCTCATCAAGACCTTGTGCTGCCCCTCAGGCTGTAACCTGGTGGATTTGCAAGCAAGCCTGGCCTGTAAAGTCTCCTCTCATCCCTTCCTGAGTCTCCAGTACAAGAAAGATTCCAGTTAAGTAGCACAGAACTTAATTACAGTGGACTGCATTCTCTGTGGAGAATGAACAATGGCAAAGGAGTTGAGTGGAGAAAACTCTCCTCTGATTTAGGGACACCAGTGCCACCTTGACCCAGTTTATGGGACAAGAAGAGGCACTTGACGGCACTGAGTTTTAATTCTCATCAGTTTTACACTTCAGAGTGGAAGAAGATAAAGTCAAGTATTAGATTATTAAACACAAGGCATATATACAAATATATATTCATTCCTTGACTTGGCAGGTAATCAGCAAAAGCCACGAAACTCAGCTACGTACTCCTGTTGTCATCTTATTGCAGGGGTTCCATACTGTTGTCTCCTATCACAAAAGTTCCATATCTTCCTGGTGTTTCTTGCCTGTTACAGTCAGGCCTGTTCCTAATCTTTGATAATTGGCCCAGGTGCAACTCCTTAGGGGTAAGATTACTTTCTACACTATCTTTATTTTCTTATATTCTATCCCACTACATACTCCTTATGTAATTACTTAGAACAATCAAATCATCCATTCCCTTTTAAAGGCACCAAGGAACATAATCATCATATCATAAACTTTAATTCAGACCAAACCCAACTTGCTGTACAACCCCTCCTAGATTGGTTATTTTATATCTAGACTGGAGATAGGACAAAAGACTTGCTGCTGGATGAGCGAGCTTACTGTCTGGACTTCCAGAACTGAAAAAAGGACCTAAAGTAATTTCCTTTTATAGAACAATAATACAAAATTAAATGGACACCCTTACATTCTGCACTGGAAGTAGTATTGCCTCATTGCCTCTGCTTTGGTAGGTTAAAATAAACCTTTAAATTTCTTTCCAAAATATGCTTTCAGTTCCCTTGATTATTCCAGTAACTTGCCTGTAAGTGCTGAAGTTTCTTAAAAAAAGGGCTTTTTTCATGCCTATTTTCACGCTTCCTTGCAAGACTTACCCTATTCCCACACCAAAATTACATCCTTTTCTTTCTATATCCCCTCATTTCTTTCTCCTGCTCTCTCTGCAATCAAAAAAATCATTATTGTGTGTTGCATAGTAAGTAACAACCAGGAGGCCAGGATAAGAACAAAGTAACCAAAGTAACTTTGCTTCTCCTATAGCACCAATTTTAAATTGCTTAGCAGGCTGCTCAAGTGAAGCACTCTGACACTCTCCTTTTCAAAGAGCCAACAATGAGTCCTTTCAAACACAGTTAAAGCAACACAATGACTTTTATCCCTTACTTGTGTTATATTTGAAATGAAGATCTCCTTTGGTTCCTCTCCTGTTGTATCCAGCACTTCAAATTCATCACCAAAGTCACAAAACAAACGTGAACATACTCCATACACATCAGCACTGATGAACTACAAGAGAAAATAAACATCATGAGTATCCCTAGAACAGCACAAGCCAAAGATATGATGCCTCACACTGGAGCTGTTAAAGCCAGCAGGTTTGATTCTACAGTGGAAACCTGCTGTGTACTCAGGCCACACTACACAGCACAGCACTGACAATAGACCTTGAACCTGCAGGAGCATTTCTGAGCCCATTCACAAGGCAGGAGTAACATCACTACACAGTGAAATGCTGCCATCTCTGCTTCTCTTACACTCAGCCTCAGCACATCCTTCAGTCTCAGCACATTCTTTCAGAACTATTCTGAGTTAACAGTGAAAAATAGTTCTTTAACATGATTGCTTTTAAATTAAGGACCAAGCTGTAGTTACCTGTGCTGGTATCCAGATAATACCAGTAGCAGCACTGTATTCCCAGAACTCCTGCTGCTGCATCAACATGCCATCTGCACTGAATTATACACCTCATAACCAGCTTTCTCCGTTTTTGGAAAGAACACCCTGGAGGTCCAGAATGCCCACTGTACAGATTATTCATGTGTTGCATTTTTTCTATTACCTTAATAGGTGGCTGCTGAGCATGACAGAAGTCATTAATCTTCTTCTGCAGCAACAGACTTACTTCAGTCAGTATGACACACTGTGAACAAGAACAGAAATACTTCTAAGACACTGAAAGCAATCAGTCTCTTCAGGCTATGGGAAACCTTAGTACCTAGACTAAGTTACTTAAGGGTCCTGACTCCTATCCTTAAGAGAAAGCAGTCTTTAGGAAGTTTTCTCATTAAAGCAGATTGGTTACCACCCCACAAGTTCTGGAAACAGAATGAGTAAGAACAGGAGCAGCAAATTCTCAGGTTATTGTTTGTTTGGGTTTTTGTTGTTTTTGTTTTTTTTTTTTGACTGCAGCTGTGGAATTCAATACCCAATTAAAATATTTACCAAAACAGTTATGGATAATCTCAGCAAAAATGTAGATTTTGAATTTTAGGATTAAAGCTAGCAAACAACATAAATAATACTCATCAGTGCACACCAAGAAGTCTGCACAGGCTTCCAGTTTTTGTGGTCATAAAATTGCAGACACAGAATTTCTACACACATTCCTTTAATATCTAGGACAGTATTGGGTTCCAAGGCACATACACTGCAACCCATTCAGTTACACTGGCCTGCTGTAGCTGGGACATTCAGAAACTTGGTGTGCTTGTATGTCAGCCACACAGTAAAGGTGTGGCTCTCAGACTGAGCCATGCACACAGGCAGGAGACAGCTGACTGAACAACTGCAAGTGCCCTCACTCCACCAGAGGCACTTACATTTCATGACATACATACATACATTAATCATCTAAATATACAGCCTGAGCTTCTGCTGCCTGGAATACAGCCCACAGAATATATGTAGAACATCTGTGCTATGTAACTGCAAAGGTCACAGTTTCACCTTCAAAGAAAAAAAATTGTACAGCAACCCCACTTAGCTATTTATTGTCATAGCAAATTCCATAGTAAGTGTACTAAGAAAGTGGTGGGAACACAAACCCACTGTCTCAGTCTTGAACAAAATAAGCACAACACTTCAACAGTCTAAATACAAGGCCTACTGTTTTATTTACACCATCTCAACATATACTTTGAAGTTCTTTATTGTATTTACTTACATAAAAAATCCAAGTTGTATGCTCTGAACAAAATACATGAATACACATACAACTGCCTTAAGAGTGACACACCTGGTAGTGCTTTAGGAAAGACAGATCTGTGGTTTCATCTAGTGGCACAGTTGATGCTGCTACATGGACATATGGATTGAGTTCTGCAATACGAGGAAGTGTGGCCTCAGCCCTGAAAGAAAAACAATTTTCAATTTTTTAGTTATCTACAAAACTGTATTTTCAATATAGAATTTCATACTACACATGGCTTACAAGAGATCCTCACAATGTCTCCTGGCAACAACCCATTTATTTACACCTCAATTCCTAGCAGGTCTGAGGAAAACTGCTGTGTCCAATATCCCACAGGACTCAAGGATTGTCTGCTGTCATGGCTGTTATCCAGTCTTGTACAAGTGGCTGAGAAAGCCCAAGGAAGAAATGCATGTTGGCCCCCACTATCAAATTTGCATAACAAGCAGTGACACTTGTGACTCAGAACCTCAGTCCCAAGTCTAGACTTCCTGTAATATCTACCTTGGCACTGTACTCACAGCCAGCAACTCCAGAGAAAGGATTTAACAGGTGCTTGATATGTACTACCAGCTCTTGGACAACAAACTGCTATTTTTGATGCTGATGAGACCATCAGGCTCTCACTCCAAAGACTTCACAAACCTGTTCCTTTGACTGGTAACATCATCTTCATGGATGAAGAAGTTGATCCCCAAATCCCATTTTGTGCATTGCTTGGTGTCATGAACTGTAAGAGCCTAAGAAAGTTTGTCAAAAAGCATTTGCCGGAAGAAATATACAAGGTCACAGCACCCAAAAGGATGGATTAAGCCCCATAAAATGTTGAAGGACTAACACTGCAGAAGATTCAGTCATAGCACAGATAAGAACAAGCTCTTCCAACCACTTTCCCAAGAAAACTCTTACTGTTTGAGAGAGCAAAAGACATCTGCAACATGCACGTCATTCAACATTTTCCTCCCAGTTTGCAGTGATAACAGACAGCATTTAAATATCAAGGATGATTTTTGCCAGACTGTGATACAGGGGCAATTGTGATCTGAAAATTAATGGACTCATTTGATTTTTTTCTATTGGAAAGAAGAGTTTTAAAAGGCTTCTTGCTAATAAAATTAATCCCAGGAGCACAAAAACAGTTGTTGGATTAAACCACCCAACCAATCTAATGTCTATACAAAAGGATTCTCATGGATGACAAAATAAGATAACATATTTTGAATAATTTGGGTTTTGAGTTTGGACCACTCCATTTAGGAGAAGCCACTTTGTACAAAAGGATTCAGTATCTAATCAGCAGCTGGCTAAAATATTTTATGAGATATTTCAGAGCACAGTGGACATTAACGTGAGAGTCTAACAGTACCACTAGAACTTCCAAATTATTGAAAGTTTTCACCCCTAGGTTCTCACATGTTTTGCAACCCTTCTACTGAGAAACAGATTCAGAAACTTTAGATTAGTGTGTAGTGTTTTGCCTTTTTCTCATGCTTACCCAAGAATACCCAACAACAGAATTGTTTTACATACCTTTACCCCAGCCAGAATGATGTTTTTGGCTGAAAAAATAAGAACAAAGCAAAAACAAAGAGAGGGATTACTGCAGGTTACTTGCAAATCTGTAATTAGATAGTTATTCAGGTGGACAATAACAGTATTTCGTTGTTAAGAACTTCATAGCTTAAGGGTTTTTTCTCTTTTACATTTGGTTCAAGCATTCTACAGTACCCCAGAAAGCAAAATAACATAAGCAAGGTTAAAAAGACTCTCTGCATTTGTCATTTGTCAGCTGTTCATCCCACAATTGTGATTACAGAGATAGTACTGACAACAAACTGCAAAACCCCATGACTGTTCTGGCATCTGGTGCAGGGAACCACTAGGGGCAACTGAAGGAGTAACACCCCAGGCATGAACCAGCCAAAACAAGATCATTTTGCTCATGAGGAGTAAGGGAAATTGTAAAGGAGTCTCTTGTATCAGGGCAGTTATGCATTTTCACCAAACACCTCTGTTCTCCCCACACACTCTCCCATTTCATACATGGGAAAAATCTGGGCTATAGCTATTCCCACAATACATTCATTGATACTGATGCCTAAAAGAGTAACTTGGACTACCTATCCTAAACCTTCACTCAGGACACGAGATTTGGGTACAGCAATCTAGCTCATGGAAGCACATTTCAAAGTAAAATTTGAAATGTTGTTCTAGTAAAATGAGAACTTAATCCAGGATCTTTCCTGCATCTGCAATGTTAGTACTATGCATCATGCACACATAAATTCACTCAGACAGTTCAGACATGCTTACTATATTTAAATTTAAGGTTTAGTAGTATTCTGGGGCAGTATGTTTACACACACTTGTGTCTTTTGAAACAAATGCTACCTAACTTACCAATCTCCACCCCAAGGCCACCTATACCACTCAGGAACACGTGGGACTGAGCCATCTTCTGCATTGCTGTGTCTCCAAGAACATACCTCTGGCGACTACAGCAAAGACAAATTCAGATCAAAACAAAAAAACAAAGTCAAGAGCATTAAAGCAAGTCAGGAATTCCCAGTCATTAAAAAACTTCTTCAAAATTGAAATTTTGTCAATCAAATATAAGATTTGCACGCACAATGCATACAGTGAAATGCATTTAGTCAGACCTTGTCAGTGGCAGGTTTTAGAGAAAATAAATAAAGTTATAATTTTAAATTAGTGCAAAACTTCTTCAGGATAAACAAAACTTTTGAATTAACTATTGAAGACACATGCATACAAAAGAATTTCTCTGTTGTCAGAAATCTTCAGAACAGAGGGTGACACAGCTTTTGTAGTCAGATCCTGAAATGTGGGAGAGTCCTAACATCCATCTGTAAAATTAAACTTATACCATTCTAATCATCACCTTTTTCATCAAGGAAAAGAACAACTTTCATGAGGCTACTACCAAAAAGTAAAGTGACACAACACCAGGAGTATTGCACTGAATTAAAAAGAAGCCTTATTTGTTCTGCATATAATCATTTTTTAATTTTTTTGATATAGAAAGAGATTTTCATCCCACCATGCTTTTACAGGGATATCATTTGTCCCAGTAGAGACTTTCTAACAATTACCATGCCAAGTGATCTCAATACATTCCCAGCTAACAAATTAAAACAAAATTAAGCCAAAATAAATATTTTTTTAATCTACAAAAACCCCTCAAATCCAACACCCTGAGGTCTGAAGGGTAACAGATATTGATGATGAGGACAGAGAAGCACAGCAAAGGCTGAGGGATGAATGAAATTGTAACATTACTGCATGTAAATGTAAGTGTTCCTGAAAAGTCAGGAACAATGGTTAAAAATCAATCTTACCTATACAAAGCATCATCAATTTCCATAGAGTCTGCTGCCATGATTCAATGTGATCTGTTTACACTAGAAGGGATACAAAAAGAAATGAGCTGGTTATGCCAGATGCAATTTCACAGCTGGCACCCCCTCCCTGTCCCACTGAGTTCTTCATTAAAGGAACTGAAAAATAAAAAACTGATGTTACACAGGAATCAGAACATCACAGCACATGGATAAGGAAAACACACACCAGCCAGAAGAGAAAAACCCACAAATCTCCAATAAATACTTTCAAAATACAGACATTAATTTCCCCACTGAGGAAATGCAACACTTATATTTGTCACAGTTAGATTTACTGAAAGAACAACTACTTTTTACATTAAGAGCTCCAAGCTGATCAACTTGCATCCATCTGATCAGTGGGTTTTTTTGAAAAGAAGATAGAAGATCACTGAATGGCTAGAAATAGGCATTTATGCTGCATTATTTCTATGTTAATTCAAAACCCTTAAGAAACAAGTGTTTCAGCTAACTGAAGAAACCAACACCCAAAGATTTGAATTACTGCAACATTCAATTAAAACATGCAGTTAGACAGTTTGATAGGACTGTAAGAAAACACATAATCTTTGCTATTAAGGCCTTTGGCCATTAACAAGGATGTTTTCATTGTTAAGTTGGTGATAACTAAGCACCAGGATTAGGAACAAGCTGCCCCTGGGCACCTTGTTTCTTACTTATGCAGGTTGGGAACTGGTGCTTCCTGAACCTGGCAGGTGACTGCCACCAAACACAGTATGACCAAAATAGACCCTCTGTGTACTTTTGTAGTAGTGATAGGAACTGATGTTCTGGGTCACATATCTCATTTCAGCTTTCTACAAACTGCCTTGGAAACTACACAATAGCTGACAACCCTCTTTCCTGAGACTGAAAAGTAAGGGCCCAGACATACTAAGGACATTTTTTTTTTTGAGAGCACAGATATACTCTAAAATAGCTTCCAAACCTGCCCAAAATATAATTCCTATTCACTGTTCAGGTGACTCTGGCAAACATTTTAACAATTCAGAAGTATGGTACCTGCAGTCTGTCACTATGTGGAGACTGCAACATTCTGTCCCAAAATTCATCCTTTTGGTTTTTAGAAAGTGCTGAAATAGCACGGCAAGGGACAGAGTTACATTGGACACAGGCCACAAATCTCATCCACAAAGCTCCTCCACCACGTGGATATTAACTCCTGCACTTCAGCGAGCACTCAAGGCAGTCAGCATGAGGCAGCTCCACCACAGCCCACACCACCAGCCACTTCAGAGCAGCTCCCATGCCCTTGACACCACATGGGCCGAAGACAAGCAATGACCATTTTACTAGAGCCAGGTCTCCAGCCAGAGTGCAACACACCACACCTTACAGTCACAGGTGCTTCAGTCCCTGCTTAAATAAGGGCCTTCATTTCAGCCACTGCCTGAGACACCAGACTGGAGATGCCCTTCAAAGCAAGCCATCTCAGACCAGAGCTGTTCTGCTCCTCAACCAGCCTCCACAAACAGCACTGCCACTCTGGGACTACACAACATATAAGGATTGCAATACTAAAATGGGGAAGGTGATCCATGCCTGGATAAAAATGCTCAGCTTCCACTGCTGTGGTTGCTAACATCTCAACCTCTATGCCCTCCCAAATAGTCTTCTGTAAACCACTAGGACGTGTGATCAACTGGCAAGAGAAACTCAGCCACCTGTTTCACACAGACTCATTTGACAGTGGCTCTTTCAATATACTTTTCATTTCCCCATTCCCCTCCTACAGTCATAGTTACAGCACTGTGATGCTGCCAGTGCACCCATCAGGCAGAGCAAAACACCTCCTTCCACAAGGATTTAGTGACACTATGGTCAAGCGACTATAGCACAAACTCGGTTAATGTATTTCTGCATCCAAGTTATTTCTCACTTTTGTTCCACCGGTATTGAAGCTGTTTCAAAGAAATGCATGTAAAAAAGTCATTTTAACATTATGTCCTAGTTCTTAACAGAGGCTTAACATTTACACACTTGTCTGTTTCCTTTTAAAAGCCAACAGTCAGTTTTAATGTCAGAAGTAATGTTCTTCATTTTTTAAAGCCTCAGCTGCTTGCACGACATAATCCAGGGACAAACCGAGAAGCTACATGTTACCAGGACGGACTGAGATGCTCTGAAGAGCAGCAAAGGCACAGGAGCTGTAGCGGTGTGCTGGTTTCACAGTGCTCTCACCTCCGAGTCAGCGCAGGTTGAAGCAGTGTTCACTACTCGCTGTTCAGCACGCCGGGATGGCACGGAGGAGGCCTGGACTCATCCCACCTACCCGGAGCTTCCAGCGGCTGATCCCAGGCGATGCAGGCTCCCTGTTCAGTCGGCGGGAGAGACAGAGGAGGCTCAAACCCAGTTCCTGCCCAGCCGGGCCAATGCGGGAACACCGGCACCTCGGATCTGCAGCAGGGAGCCCCGGCAGAGCCCACGGGCTGCCCCAGAACCGCCCCGACCGCAGCAGAGCCTGGCGGCGGCAGCCTGCACTCGCCGCTCCCGGGACGCTCCCGCGGCGCTGGGCACTGCCGCCCGCCCGCCCCGACCGCCCCCGCGGCCCCGGCCCCGCCGCCGCCCGCTCTCCTCACCCCGCGGCGGCCTTGGCGTGGTGATCCAGGCCCAAGCGCAGCCGGCGGCGGCGGGGGAAGAGGCAGGAAAGGGGTGGGAAGCGGCAGCGCCGGTGCCGCGGCGCTTCCCCGCCTGCGCCGACATGAGGGGCCGGGCCGGGCCGGGCCGGTGCCGCCCTGAGGAGGCGGGACCGCCGCGACTCGGCAGCGGAAGGGGCTGCGCACCCAATGCTCGGCTGCAGCCGCTTAAGCCATTGCGATTTTCGCCATTTTCTGCCCGGAAAGTACCAGACCGTGCCGTTAAGAATAATAAAATCAATAAATCCTCCTTAGGTCCAAGCATGACCAGTTCAGGCGATGAAGGGCGCTCTCGGGCCCTGCTCCTGCGGTACCTGCCTGTGTATCTGGCAGGAGAGCACCAGCAGATGTCACCTATCGCACTAACCACGCGGAACTTCATCGAAAGGGTCTAGGGATCCAACTGCGGAATACGAGATGGTAGCCAAGGCCGCAGAGCAGATTTGGCAAAGAGTTACCAAAACCAAAGTACGGCCCATGCCGGATGGTATATAGGCTTGTGGAAACCTTTCCTCTTGTTTTGGTGGTGATTAAACAAGAAAGAGGCAGCCACTGCACTGCCTCCACCATCAACTCCACGCCACCCCCGTAAAACCAACATCTCCTCCCATCAGTATTTTCTTTCCCATTTCCCAGACTCTTGATTAAGATCCTAGCACAGCCCACCTTCCCATCACCCAGTTTAATCTCCCTTCACCTAGAACCTTGCATTCCCTTTTGTTATCCCGATCACTGGAGTAGATGAGAGAACTTTAAATAAATCTTGACGCCATTAGCACATCTTGTCTAGAATGGGAGGGATACAAGCACTCAAAAGTGTCTCTGCATACAGTGAATATAGAATACTCACCTTGTATTTTAAGTATTTATAACTTAAAAAAAATCCGAACAGACCAGCCATGTAAGGGAAACTTGTAAGGGCAAGAAGACCCGAGTTTTGTGCTCATTGAGAGCATCCAGTACATTATTCTAGCAACCCTCAAGATTTACACCTCAATCCAAGAGCGCACACAGCCTTTGTACTTAATTAACAAAGATTAAGAGCAGCTGGACAACACCGTCCTCGTTCAAACGTGGGCTGTGCTTCGGCAGGATCAGGGTGAAGGCTCTTGCATGCTATACTGCTGGTTTCACGCAGAAATAATTGGAGATGTGGGCAAATTTCGGAGAGCCGCTAGAGGCCACTAGAGTCTGGAATGTCGAATGGAAAAGCGAGATGGGATAATCGGAGAAAGCCGTTCTGGATGTCGACTGCAACCCTTACCAGTAAAGCTAGTATTTGCTTTGTAGCTTTTTCACATACTACATAAAAACCAGAACATGGAAGAATTACTCTCATTATTTCAACAAAGTAATTTCAAAGAGCAGTGCATGTATCTAATGAATGGAATTAACAGAAGTCCCAGTGACAAAAGGTGGGGGGGGGGGGGGGGAGGGAATGAAGAAGAGTTTAAAGACACCAAAAAAAGTCAGCTTCAGTTTTGTCACTTGCATCATTTTTTGTCTTGTCGGTGATTTTTACCGTTACATTTGTGGTTTCTTTCCTTAAAAATTAACCTTTTTTTTTTCAAGGTTAACCTAACCATTCTTATTTTCAAGCACTTACCCATCAAAAGTGTTATGAAAATAATAATTTAAAGAATCTGCTACCTACTGTCTTTTTGTCCAGGTCATTACATTTTTCAAGACCCAGTCCACTTTGATACAGTCATCTCACATGAAATAGATTTTGCATAGTCACAGCAAATACTGACAAGCCTTTTCCCTAAGTGGAGAAACAGCAACATCCAGTTAATTCTCATGTAACCCTTTAACAGTAAGGAGGCAAACACTAACAATTGGCGAAACCATGAATGTGGACCTTCTAAGATAAAATGCCACAAAGAAATGCAATAAAAAGATTCTGTTTACCCCAGAAGCCAAAGAAACAAGTTCCCAAATGCATCAATTAGCAGGTGTACTCAGGAACTCTATAGGCTGATGGTACCAAATCAAAAATCATACAGGTTTTCCCTAACCTTTCTAAGACTGCAAAATTTGAAACATCTGGAGTCATTTGACTTTTTTTCCCCCATAGTATTCTTCTTACAAACAACATATGGCATTAAAATTTTAGTCAATTTGGTTAAATAAATTAATTTTAAAGGAAATCCCAGCTCCTTATTTGCATCATGTTAAAGTCAGCTATAGCTTTGAGGTAAGAAGCAGAGCTGTCAGTTTACAGACTTGCTGAAGCAGTAAGTGGGATGAGGCTGTGGCCAGGAGAACATCACCACCTCCAGATTTGAGCCTATTCATGTCCCAAATCTCTGCAGCTTCAGTTTATGTGCACCACTGTAGATTCATTCTGCAACAGGGTACTGAATACATCTCTTTAGAGACAGTATTTTCAAATGGAGCTGAAGCTGAAGTAGCTGTAAATCTCCTTGCCATCTGCTGGGAAAATCCAAGCCACTTGGATATTTTAGGCTTTAATTTCCAGGTTTACAGGTGCAATTTCACATTCTTAGTGGGGACTTTGTAGTGGAGATTTGGGGACATAGATTTTTTTCCCTGATTGATTTAGTTAATAAGCAAATTAGCAGACAAAACTCTTGTAGTTTTTTCCCTAAAAATGTGTTATTTTAAAATAATAAGGCAAACACAGTTCAGTTTAGCACACAGGCCTGTCCAGAAGTTACCATAAATCTACAAGAACATCTTTCAGTAAGTTTCCAAACGTCCTTCCATAGGCTATGGCTTGCCCTCAGCTCTTGCAGGAGCAAGGTGCTGACCAGCAAGGCTTTGTCTCCTCTTTTTGGCAGCCCATGCTGTGTAGGAGTGTTTTGATGGCATATTTAAAAGGACATATTTAAAAAGTAAGATGGGCCGAAGGACCTTGCCACTTAGAGCTGCTCTAGCAACTGACACCTTCCTAGAAACCATGTTAATAATGTTGATAATTCCAGATAAACGAGGGCACCAATTACCTAAGCTGATTTCACACTGAGATGTGTATGAATGTATTTCCAAAGGAAGAGCCAGCCTTTCCATGCCTGCGAATCTGCAGCACAGGCTGCAAGTTGCCAGATAAAACATTCATTGGGTTAAATAATGACTTTTGGCTCTTGGCTCATCTAATTTGTTAACAGGAATAGCAGCTACAGAATGGGATTTTCTACAAGCTTTACTTACATAAGAAATCCTGATGACAGATTGATGTCATTCAACCAGACCTCCTCACAAGATTAGGCCTTGTGCAATCAGCCTCTTCTTTCTTTCCTATTTCGGCTCCAAGCTGAAAATTAGCATTGAGAAAGCCCCAGACAACTCAACTGGAATAACCAGAGGTTTGGAACACATTTCTTGATGCTTTAAATCTACCTGGGAAATCTCAGAATTGGTGCTAGCAGCAGAGAGCTCCCCATAGCCAGTTTGCAGGGATGGTATGTCACACACGGGTTTTTTCCAAGGGCAGAAGCAAGGTGGTGAATCCTTGAATGAAGCTTCAGATCTGTTCTCAAATTTGCATAGTACTGTCTTAACTGAAATTCACCTCTGAGTATTTTAGAAAAGCAAATGTCTTACCTTGTCTTCGCTGAAACACATGTAAAGTTAAACCACCGTTAATAACAAAATGATTCCTAGGACAGGGAATGGACAGCAAACTGTAGTTTTAGAATAGGTTTATATAAAATAAGGAAGATAAGTCTATTTTGCATCATATTTAAACTTTAGCTTATTATTGTGCAAAAAAAAGGACAGAAAAGGATCAGTTGTTTTTAAATACATTTAATGTTATGAAACATGTTGCCTTTATTTTGTTTAAATCCTTGCTAAATCTTAACATCAACAATAATAAAAGGCTTTTAAAAACCTTTTCTTTAATCACATAGTGGCCTCATTGTTTTACTCTAAGGCAGAAAACAAACAGAGTCATCATAAATAAAACACTGACATGGAATATAAGACAAACCCAGGCCAGACAGTTTGCTAAAAAGTTTATGAAAAGTGCATCTGGCTGGCTCAGGACTCCCTGAGTAAGGTAGACATTCTCCCACACACCTCTTGGCTATTTAGCCACTCATGAGAAAATCTGAAATACAGGCTGCCTTTCTCATTTTAAAGGTATTGCATTTACATGTCACTTGCTGTGTGAGGTAGGAACCAGTTTCTAGGGGCTGGATCTGGGCCTCACCTCCTTATTGTTGCCCCTCCATTTGCTATGCAAAAAGAGATTTAAGTGCAAAACAAAGCTTTAGCTGTCTATGAAAGTGAACTCCTGTTTATTTTCAATCACAATTCATCAGCTGATTGTAAAGGACACTTCTCATGATTTTCACCCTCAAACCAATAAGAGCCACAAAAAACTAGATGTAACATTTTTCCCCCCATCAAAGGATACCTTTGAAAAAGGGGCACTTAAGCACTAGAAGAAAACCGTGTGTTCAGGTTATCTAATTCAAAGCTCCATGAAGTTTCTGTTTTGTAACTGAACCCTGCCTGGAGTAAATTCTTAATTGAAAAATAGCAGCGACTCAAAAGTGCATAAATTACAAACTTCATCAATAAATTAAGGACATGGATGTGCTGCATCTAACTATCCTCCTAACACTCCCACCATCCTTTTCTTTTTACAATGACATGGAAAATCAGAGCAAAGGTACTACTATGTCAAAACTAAAACTAATCTAAAATCTTTGGTAGATTTCTTTCTGAGATAAGGCAACTTGTCTTTTACCAAAATCCAAAAGATATACAGAATGACTGGAAGTAGCCCAATAACAAGGCAACCCCTCCTACACCACCAAGCCTTAAACATAGGTTTTTCCATTCATATGTAGACTTGTAATTCAGGGTGTGAGTTTTCAAGAAATGCCAAGCATCTCATTCCCAGGGATGCTGATTATTGAAGAGCTTGCACAGTAGGAAGGCTGGGGAGAGATCCAGTCCTGGGCAGTGGGGAAGGCAGGATGCTTCAGCAGAATATTCAGCTATATTGGTGCAGCTGTGGGACTTGCAGTTTCTTTCATGTCTCATACAGACTCCTGTGAGTCCTGCATTCAGAGCCTAAGCAGTCCACTGGCCATTTGAAAACTACAGGTGATATTTTGGATCCCCACATTGAAGGCCTTGGCTCTAAAGGACCTCCTCCACCAACACTCCATGAGAGGTTGTGCACAGAAATAGGAAAAGTGCTGAACCAGTGTGTAAGGATTGCATTTACTCTGAAGTTCTTATTGGGACTGTTCTTTAATATGAAATTACTCTTCATCCTCATAAGGCATTCATATTCAGGATCATATTCATTCATGGCAGAGATGAATCCATCAGTGAAGTATCAGTAATCACTTGCTTTGCAGTGAGATGGTTTCAGCTGGCTGGCACGCCCTTGGAAAAGCGTGATGTTTCTTCATCAAAAAAGGTAGTTCCCAGTTCATTTGTGGCATTTTT
This sequence comes from Molothrus ater, assembly GCF_012460135.2. Classification (NCBI taxonomy): domain Eukaryota; kingdom Metazoa; phylum Chordata; class Aves; order Passeriformes; family Icteridae; genus Molothrus; species Molothrus ater. Next base: position 24,121,834 of record NC_050481.2, read on the forward strand.
TTTTTCCTTTAGAACAAATTTAAATGCTATATTTATTTCTAGTGAGATTGTTCATGGGGGCACACTTAAAAAAAAAAAAAACAGTTTGGGTAGAGCTTGTGTTTCTGCATCTTAAGCATACTATGTGTTGAACAGAGTAGATCTAGAAGACAACAGATACAGAGGTAGCAGCACAATGTTGTGATGAAGCACTTCCACAATAGCAACTTCAAGCAACTTGAACTTCACAGAATCCACAAAAACATTCCTGTTTAAAATGTGCTTTACAATAAGAACATCAAGCTTTTCTCTTTCCCCTTCTAACCTACTGCAAGCACAGAAATCCTCCTTTTCTTTAACTAGGACCTAACCTCAGTCCTGCTGATCCACTTTTAGTTACCAAGGCCACAGAGTAAGGTGAGCCAGGTTCTCAGCTGGAGTCAGTGCAGAAGATAGTCCGTAACAAGAATAATCATCAAGGGTCCACTTTGCTAGAAACACAGCTGTGACAGCATTTGCTTCATTGGAGAGGAAAATTGCCCGTGGCTGAAGAAAAATTTCTTTTTTTCCCTTTTTTTTCCACTGGAAAATGTTTGCATTTATAAAGCAGGTAAATTGGTAGCTTTTAAACATAATTTTAATGATGCCAGTTCATAATTTCTGGTAAGGGAGAAAGTTTCACAGCTCGAAGATGAGGCAGACAATTTCATACATTTAGCATGAATTCAGAAGGGGTTAGCGTCTCTGACAGCAAAGATAGCGCTTGCTGTGGACTAAGGTTGCTTCAACCAAAATTACATAGGAATATATCTACTAAAAAATAACCTTTCAGAATTACAGACAAATATGAGATACATGTAATCTATGTAGTTAAATCCATTTTTTACTTTGGAATTAGATGCCTGTTTTTGTGGTAATCCAGTCACGGAAATAAGTCACTCGTGTGTAAACTCCAGGTTTATTTGGCTTGGCACATTCATCTCCCCAGCTCACTATTCCCACGAGGTACCACATCAGTCTAGAGTCTGGAGTAACCAGTGGTCCCCCAGAGTCCCCCTAGAAAAAGAGGAGGGGGAAAAAATATTTAATTGATCAGAAGAGAAAATACAATTCTCTCCATAGACAGGAGTGCCTGTCCTATAAGAGAAGTTAACAAGCAGTATTTCAAGAGAAACCATTTGTGCAGAATCCAGGCTGTTTCTGAAACTTGAGTCAGAAGTCTGTGGCATTTTCTTGTTTGCCAGGCCACCTCCTGACCTCTGTTTTGGTAAAAAAACCTAACAAAAAGCTTCTGTTCTGTTTTGTGATAACACTGCTTCCCACCTGCCTTGTCTTCTTCCTAGTACAGGGTATGGAAACACCAGTATAGGCAGCAACCTAAGAGAGCATGAACCTTTTTTTTAACATGTTTTAATAGGAATTGCTATTCTTAAAATAAACAATTTTAGTCACTTTCAGCAATAACATTTAAAAATGAGCTTAGATCTCCTTTTTGCTTTGAGCTTTGATCAAGAACTTGGTCTTCTAGTTAGATGATATCTCCTTAAGGTATTATCCACTTTCCAAGGCTCAAATTTGATACTGTTAATAGTATGACATGGTAATAATAATTAAACTGGAAACCTTACAGACTGAGAGGCAATCCTCACACAACAGACCAAATTCCCCAACTTTCACCAAATTATTTACTGAACTAAACAGCAGTTGCACCCTTCTGCTTAGGTCTTTTCTGTGCTGAGCCAGGAACAGAGGAATGAGCTTCCCAGGCTTACTCTGAAGGGAGTTTGTCTTTGGGCAAAAATCAGTAGGACTGGGATTAAGGGAAGAGTCTGTATTAAATCAGCACTTTAAGAGTAAATTGTCTAAAAATAACATAAATAGAAGTTATTTTTTTTAAAGTTAACACTATGGAAATATTTTTTTTCTGGTAACTTAACATTCCTAACCTTCTTCCTTCTCATCTCTACAGATGTCTGATGTTAGCTACTTAAAATATTTAATTTTTAGCTCATAATTAGTATAACAGCATTTAGTGCTAAATGATGTGTACTAAATGCTATTTCACTTTACACCTAAATTCCTGTTTGAATGGAGCCTATTTAAAGGACTAATACACTGTCCATTAAGATGTGGTCAACCAGATACTGCAGTCAGCTTTAAAATAGTTTTCCTTTCTAATTTTCAGTTACAATTACCTGACAAGCATCTACTCCTCCTTCCAAGTATCCCGCACACAACATCCTAGGTGTTATGTCCCCATCATACACTTCTTTTCTGTTGCAAGTATCTGAGTCAATAAGTTTCACTGTTGCCTCCTGAAGAGCATTTGGGGCTGGACCTGAAAGAAAGTACAATTTGGGTATTTATCAACATAATTACTTTGCAGTAGTTAATATACAGGAGGAGTGTTTAATGTCCTCTTGTGGAGGACCAGCTTGACTTGGTTTAATGTGGGGGTTTTGCTTGTTGATCTGCCTAGGTCAGGCTCTTAAGGAGAAAGTACATAGAATCACAGACTCACTTAGGAACCATTGAGACTGAAGTAATGATCACATGGCACACAGTGCCTTAAGTGTAAAGGCACTTAAGGCATATATTTTACACATGTTCCATAACACAAATTCCATGTTCCATGGAACACAAATTACCTAGCAATTTGAGCAGATGATACAAAATAAAGACATCTTGATTCCATTGCTAAATGTACTCTTAGTGTGGTCTGGTGAGAGTGTAAGCTTGGGTAATTCACAGCTCACTCTGCACATTTACCTGAAAGCTCACAGTTATCTGTAGCTTCTGACTAGTGCTGGCAAAATAGTTTTTTAGGTTCTATATAAGCACGTGCATGGCTGGACTACCTGTCTTAAGAATTTACAATACAAAATGGAAAGGCTGGGAAAACAGAAGAGTCTTCTTTTTTTTGCTCCAGTGGACTGTAGTTCTGTCTTTATCCACTCAAGTTTTAGAAAAAGAAACTGATGCCTACAACTAAACAAACCTAGGCTTGCTGTAATATCGCATGAGGCTACAGAAGTCATATCAGTTCACTCAGAGCTGCTGTTTACGGCCCATGCAGGTCACCTGGCAGACTCAGAACTCACCATCATTGGTGAGAGCTCCCCAGCCTGTGATGACAGCGTAAATATTGTAGGGAAAGGTCTGAGATGGCTCTGGCAGACAGACCCGGTGTATGCTGCTCGTGAACTCCACGCGCTTGGAGAGCTGCACTAGCGCAATGTCGTAGTCGTGCTCTGGGTACAGGTACTTCTCATGAATAATAATTGTCTTGACTGATCGCTTCAAGCTTGGTGGCTTCAAAAGAGCTCCAAAAGTAGCAGTCCACTTCTGAGGGTGAGTCATGCTGAAGAAGGTAAGAGTGCTATAAGTATTTTGCTGTAAATATATGTTTGGGACTTTAAATTTGTACTGTAAAACTCTTTCAAGCTAGCTCCATACTAGACAGTTATGGCATCTGTCACTTTCCATAACAGAACTGTGGGCTGCTGCTAGAAGAGGGCACTCCTGCATTCCATCCTCAGCCATAGTCTTGTACTCCTCCCCTGTTCCTTGTCCCTTATCTAACCATTGTGTGGCCATAGGGTGTCATCAAATCCAAAAGCTCTTCTGCTGTAAACTCTTCATTTCCCTCACTCTTTTTGCACATTGATAATCTGTTCCACTAACTGTTCCATCTTAAAGTACCTTGCAGCTTCACAGTTGCCATGCTTTAAACAAAAAATGCTGGGAGTGCATGGGTGAGCAGAGGGGCGGGAACATGGGATGGTAGCTGTTGGTAGCAGTCTGCAGTGGCAGCAACCCCATTGTAACACGAAGGCATTCATTTAAGAAATGTAAAATATAACAGGAAACAAATACTCCACCATTTCACTCACCTTGCCTTTTCTTCACTTTTTTGGTCAGTACGCCAAGTGACTATTGATTATTACTCATAAATTGCCAGTTCTGCTCCTGAGGGCCAGTCTTTAATTTCTCATTGAAACATCCAGCTGATGGGCCTACTTAACTCTGACTTTTCTCTTCCAAAATTGTTTGTCTGGGAAAGAGTCAGGGGTGTGGTGCAAATCTGCAAAACCACACAGCTTGATACAGAAGGGGCACATTCTGCTGCAGATTCTAAGGTGGGAACTTACTCTCTGAAGCAGTGAGCTGCAGACACCAGCCACGTGTTGCTGATGAGCGTTGCACCACAGCGATGGATGTTGTTGTACTGCAGACTGGCCTGCCACGGCCAGTCCCCGGTCTCTGCAGAGGACAATCCACCAACGATTCGCAGCGATGAGGATTTTGTCATGGACTTGACTGATCTGTTCTGCCGTAACCCACAGACTGTCAGAAAGGACAAAGACAGTATTAGCTATTCTTTTGTTTAGGAAATCCTGCGAATGGCTGTGGAAAACATATGAAAAATTCCACACCACCTATGTTCTGTAAAAATGTATTGACATCAACAAGAAAACATAGCTTCCACCAGTGCCCCCAAATCCGAGCTCCTCATGCACAACCCATGCACAACTGACTATCATGGAAAGCCATGATGGTCAAACATTCAGGCTTTGCTGTGTGAGCAGCCTGACTCAGGAATCAAAACCTTCACCACGCACCCAAGACAATTCCCAAAAAGAGGCATTGCCAACTTTAATGTCTCAGGTAATTTCTCATAGGATAAAATATGAAAAAGGCAAAACCTGGAATCGGAATGATCTAAGTCCTGGGGTTTTACCATGCATGCACACAGATTACATCAGCAAGATGTCACCTGGAGACAGACAACTGATCACTGCAGTCTGCAAGTGGACCTGGAGAGGCACTTCAAGCAAAGAGCATCACACTACTCCAACCAGAGATGACAAAAGGCATGGATACCTCCAGCATGGTATGCATCCATGACACAAAATGAGCATTTTTATCCAAACCCAGAGAGAAGTTGAAATATCCATAGTTTCAGCTATTAAACTCAAGATATTCAGGAGCAGCCGAAGCTCCTGTATAGCTTTAGAAACTTCCTCAATGAACAGACCTACTTCAGCCGTCTTCTCCCATCCAAACAGCATCAAATCCATCCTACCTGGACCAAGACCCACTAGTTTTCATCCAGGTCCCAGTTTCAGCTAGACATTAGGAAAGTTGACACACAGGACTATCCCAATTAATTGAAAAAGAAACAGGGATGAGAATTATTTGCATAGTGATCACACAGTCCAAACCATTGCTGCATGGCTCATCTCCCAGACAGTGACCTGGGAGGGGGCCAAAACAGAACTTGGTAATTCATCACTGAGGAGCTGCCAGCTCCAGGGCCCTTGAAGTCCTCAGAAGTTAAAAACTGGAGCCACAGAGAGTGTTATCTCATCCCTTTCATGCTAGGATCTGCACAACATTATGCTAACAGTACTTCATGGTCAAAAGTGGCAGGAATACTACAGCAGACTGAAAGCTGTTCATAAATTTAGAAAAAGAAAGAAAAGTTACACCACATTGAGGAGTTTGTGAGCTCAGTGTAGAGTCTGCCCTCTTCTGATATTTAAAACCAAAATGAAGGAAATCAGTGAAACCTGTCCAAAAGTTTTGTGTAAAAGACAAACTTCAGAATATACCATAGTTCACAAGACTGTCTGAACAAACAATTTTCCCTCCTGAAAGCTCTTTGTAATCCTCAGTAACCGGTCCTAAAACTGCACAATCCTATCAACCACCTGAGCAGTCAATGTTCAAAACACAGGGAATAAACTCCGTTCTATCAGTGTCCCAGAACACCAGCACCTACATCAGACCCAAAAAGTGATGTAATTTAATCTTCAATTGTTTGCCAGCTTATTGCTAAGCACCTGATCAAACCTTCTAAGAGTTAAAAGAAACACAACTTGTAAGCAAAGATAGCTTTTATGACTATCTTATCTCCAAGCAAGCTGACCTCTTTCTCTGAAAACTTAAAAAACATCTCTAAAACAAGGTCTCTCTATCTAACCCCTACAGCAATGCGTTGAGAAGACCAGTCACATTTCCATATATTTCCATGAGGAACAATTTTCTGCTGTCAGCCATTCCAAATTCCAGAACATTTCGATTATAATCACAGGCTGATGTAACTTCTGTACTTTTCCTTGTGGTACCTCTCTCCTTTCAATGGGTGCTAAAGAAAATTACAAAGTTACAATTTCTGAGAGTACAAGGTTACATTCATTAGACAGAAGGATGAGAAAAGGCTCTTAAGGGCCCGGAAAAGTGCTCAGAGACTCTTGACGCTAATTTTAAAAGCTGGAGATGAGATTTCTGCTGTTTAAAAAAAGCCTCACTTACTGTCATTGAAGATGGCTTCTGCTCTTACTGGCTCCACATCTGAAACAAAGAAACAAACAATCAGGGTAAGGCCAGGCTAGCACAGACAAGGTTCCCCATCCTCATGGTCATCCCTCTGACAGCTGTTTGAGCACAGGGCACACAGGAGGCATGGCTGTGGGAGCTGCTGGAGAAACCAGGGTAGCTCATATCTGCTCATGTTCATGTGCTGGCTGCTGGCCCCCTCTGCAGTGTTGTCTGAGGACCAGGCTCTCATCCAGCCCATCTTGCTGGCCCTCAGTGTTTCTGGAGGGGAGTATGGACAAAACAAATCTTGTATTACTCAAGATCTACAATTTTGTTGGGGAGAAATTGTTATGGTGGAAATTTTTGAAGCTCCTCTTTTTTGCAAAAAAAAAAAAAAATCAACAGTTCACATATTACATCCAAGAGAGGGCCAGAGAAGATCTGGTACTCTGTACCCTCTTCAAGATCAGAAGGCACTCACTTCACTGCAGCAATGGAAGCTTACAATAGCAGTGGCTCACTCTCCTTTCTCCTATCTTATTGGTACACTAATATCACTAAAATAGATAGTTCATAGCAATTTATTGCATGGCACGGCAGGTGCTTGCAATACGTTCCCTCCTTTAACACCCATATTGTATGTTCACTGAAAATATGGCATGCCCATGCTGACAATAGCAAGCATTGGCTCAGGGTTTAAATCTATCCCTTTTCTTCCAGAATGCTGTTTTTCACTAGAGCTACCACTGTAGTTTCCAGCATTCAAAACCACTTTTAAATATTACAAATTAAAAAAAAATCATAATTTCAATATAGTTTTTTATTTATATAGTGATTCTGTACTGGTGTCAACAACTTCATATATTGTGTCTGGATAGGCTTTCTCAGCAAATCCCTATCCTTATCCAATTCTTTCCTTTCTCTTTACTGCTACACAGAATAATATGCTAGTTTTGAGCCAAACCCACACCAAGTCAGGAGGAGTCCCTTTTGAATGCAAAGGGCTCTGGCTCACACTTGTCACCTGTTGGGTTTGTATCTCATGTGTTTTGCATGCAGGCTTGACACTCCCTCAGGTATGCTGGGTGAATTGTCTGTTTGCAATCCACGAGTACCAGATACGTGCTCACTCATTTCTTAATGTGACAGTAAGCAGATTGTGATAGAATAAAGGAAACAAGCAGAACTGCAGTACATGTACAGCTTGTCTGCAGGGAATGTTACAGACCAAAGGCAGTGCTAGGGCTGCCATGTGTGTGTGCAACCACTGCTTTATTTTATAAAGATGGGAGATTAGTTAAAGTTGGACATTTATATAGCAGCACAATCTATTCACTGTAGAAGGAACTGAACTCTTATTCACTATGAACAGGAACTGTTCACATGATGAAGATAATTACATTTCACTGGTAGGCAGGACACAACTTCCAAGATCCTCTTTCAAATAAAAATGCTCATTTTCTCAATTCATATGAAAAAAGGAAGAAAACATTAAAAATACACTATTTTGCATTTCATTAACACTAGTTGTATTCTGTGAATTTCCCTGGATTATATGGTTGGGTTCTCCTAGAACCCTTACATCAAAATGGAATAACACCACAGAGCAAAAGCTAGGTCAGCAGAGGGATTCAGCGGTGGTGTAAACATTACTGTTTGCTAAATTGTACTAAGGCTTTGGCCACTTCCCCTGTACATTTATATTGGCTAGAAGTGCTTTGAAAAATCTAGCCCTACTTGTTTCTTTCAACTATGATGAGCCAGTGTTTTCCTAGAAATTCATACAACCTTCAGAACTAGTTCATCATTTGAGTCACACCACTACTTTATAAACTGGTAAGAAACCAACAAATGTAATTCACAATGAAAGAGGACCTTTTGCCTTTAAGTGCAATACTGACAACAATGTTTTTTAGCTTTTCTCTGGGTGGAGAGACATTTACCTCATCATTCATAATTATAAAGCCTGCAGCCAATTATTATCACTTACATTATGTTGCAAAGCTCATTGAGAAGACAAAAGGAGCAACCAGCTTGTTCAAGTGCAGTGCCGGAAGCAATTCAGTTGGCATGTTCCCACTGCATCGAGTTTTGCTGTGAGTCACAGGTGCTCTGCAAGGCACCTGCATCTATCTCTGTCTGCCTTTTTATCAGGCACCTAGAAGAAAGTACAAACCTCACATGGCCAAAATTTTACCCATTGCTTCCAGTTGGATCAACTTCTGTGTAATTGGAGAAACAAGCCTTCCACACACACACTGCCAGTCTGTACAGCTCTGAATGTCGGCATGTCTTATATCACTACTGTGCAACTGCTATACTCTCCTACCCATCCCCTGCTGAAGGAAAAAGGCCAGTGATACTCTGTTTTAATTACTGTTAGCAAATTCAGTGCTGTATTCACTAGGGTAGGGTCCCAAACACAGAGCACATGCACATGTTTGGAAAACTGAAGTAACTGACCCTATTTTCAGATAAGCTGAGCTCACAGTAGATCAAAAGCAGGGAACACTCTGGGTTACATGTTACCACTGAAAATAAAGTTCCTTACTGGTTTACCTTGCTAGGGGCTTGCCTTCATTTGCTACCAGCTTCATATTTTGGCCTGTTGAAGAGCACAGATGTTCATATTGTGCCAGCCTATATGTTGCAAGCCCTGCCTTGAAGCAGTCACTTGTAAGGCACGAGAGAAAATTTCGCTGCCCTGCTCATTTACTAGTTGCCCTAGTTGTTTGCACTACCAAGAAAAAGCGTCAATTAGTAACAATTAAAGTGTCATATCTTTTCCCAACCACATATGGCTGCAAAAGTAGTTGTTTGTGCCACATTTAGGAAAAGAGTGTTCAAGCTTCTACTGTAAACAAGTTCATCTTGAACCTGCATTGAATACCTGTAAAATGGAAATTGCTAATGAATTCAAGCTTGCTTAACTTTAATGATAAAAAGTATGTTTAAATTAAAATGGCAGCAATCTATTGAAATGCAGCTTAGGATTTCCATCTCTTAGAAGAGGGCTCTGTTCTCCAACTGGAGAAGCAATTTTGTTAATATAGTTGTTTTTTATATTTATTAAACAAAATAACTCTAAAACACACTTAAATTCTTAATTTCTAATTAACTTATTTAAGGCTAATAAATAATCAGTAAAGAACTCGTTTACTCCTCAACATATGTGTCTGAGCAAACTTGGAAGGAAATGCTCATAGCTAACTGCAGAGTGAATGGGACATCTTATCTGTGAGGGGTTCAGAGATTCCTATGGAAAAATGTGCTCACTTTGCTACATCTCTAAATACTGTCAGTGTCACTGCATCAGAGGAACCAGTCGTGTGCGCACCGCCTCATTTCATTTTATCCACAGAGTTCAGTGTTTATGTTAAAAGGAAAAGATCTGACAGAACTCTATGATGTAAGAGCAGACATTAAATTGACATAGCAGAAGCAAGGCAACCAATTGAATTATTTGGGATATTATGCACTTTCAGCATAGAAAGGGCCAGAGATGGCTGCAAAATTAAAGATGATACATGCTTTAAAAATCTGATGCAGTTTTACCCAATGACATAATTTTTCACAGGTGCTGATTCATAAAAGAAACTTGATTTTTCTTTATAGGTGTCTACACTTGCAGATTTTCTAGATGTGAAAACAGAACTTCTAGTCTCAAAAGCAAACTGCATGTTCCATCCTCTACTATATCAAGTTCCCGCATCTTGCTGGTCTAAGATGTTTTTTCACACAGAGAAGGTAAGGTAGAGATTATCTTAAAAGGGATATAAATGGAGGAAATGAAAGAGTATGTGCTTCAATACTTTTAACACATTCTTGGAAATGCATTTGAAGCACAAGTTTGGGAAATGCACCAGGGAGCAGAGACAGCATTTTTCCCACTGTCCTTCACCCAGTTATAATAACAATTTTCTTGAAAGGTGTGAGAATTACAATCCTCAGCTACATCAGAAACAGAGGCCTCACCCAGACTTATGCAGGGTAGCAGCTGCACATGCAGACAGAAAGAGGATCACTGGCAAGTTTGAGTAGGTCACCAAACTGGGCAGCTGAGAGCAATGTCACAGAGTGCATGTCCTGCAGTGCAGACAGAGGTGGGGCTAATAGCTCTACCCTAATGCTCTTTAATTACAGTGAAGACCACAAAGGTCTGAAGTACTGGGGGAAATGGGAATGAGAGCACTGAACAGTACATTCAGTTGTGTTCCAAAAACTGTACCTTAACGGAACTGCAGGAGTTTCCTGAAAGATGACAAAACATGAGCTCTAGGTTTAGCAGGAAAGGCATGCTGTTGTGTGGTTACATAGTTCATACATCCTAAAATGTGTCTCCAATAACCTTCCAATATTTTCACTGCTCTCAACAGGAATTACCTCTCCAGATTTATGCACCCTTGTAGAAGTAGCAAAACATGGCTTAGATACAGGTGATGCAATTCTCATTCCTTCAACCGAGTAGAGTAACCTGATAGAGACACAACTACTGCTTTGTGCCTCTAATTGTCCCTGTCACCCAGCTGTTCCCTCCCTGCTGGCATTCACTGCCCCTGTCCTCACATCTGTCACTCACTCCACTGTCCCCCATCAGCATCTTGATCCTGTCTATGAGGCAGACATAGGTCCGTACCTCACAGCTCCATCTGGTTGTCCTGCAGCCTGAGGAGGGATCTGCTATGTACAGTTCTGTAGCAGGCATCAAAATAGATATGATTTTTAGCATTACTTTTCTTCCTGACCTACACTCATGCCTGAGCTGCAATCAATGTCTTACTACAGTAAAGGCAGCCCAATTGCTCTCAACCTCTGCAGACAAGGGAGGGAAAAACCAAGGTTTGAGTGAGAAAATCAATTAAATTCATGTATCTGGGTCATGAGAAGAGAGGTCAAGATGACTTTGTGCTTAATGCCTTTATCACAAGCATATCCTTGCAAAATACTAATTTTAAAATACATTTCAGTCCCTCCCATTTCAATCATTCTCTCTAGACTCTTACTGAAATGTACCACCTTGTGCCAAACTAGTGACCTCAAAGTGCAGGAATATCAGATCTCCACTGTCTCCCAATGTACAGGTGTATGTTCAGTTCCACTCTCCAGAGATGCTGTTGTGGCTGATAAAGGGCAACTATCCAGACTGCTCCATACATTATTTGACATGGAACATTCCTCATCAACCCTGTCAGACACTCCTCTGCATGACTCCCACAGAAGACTCGATAAAGAAGTAAGAATCTGTCTGCCAGGTTCTGTACTTTGTAGTTGTTAGGAGCTTTAGCAAGCCCCAGATTCCAGATGAACAGAAACAATAACAGTTGGCTTGTTGATCAAAACCAATTCATGACTCATTATTCATGGTCAAAACCTTTGGCTGTGCAACAGATGGGAATCCTTCCTACTCACTTTGAACAGTGCCAGTGATCTTGCAACCAGCTTCTTTCTGACATCAGAAGTACATTCCCAAAAATACATTTTGGGATACCTCCAACCTACCTGACAAAGGGAAATAGTCTGGCAAGCTGCTCTACACTTTACTTTATACGGATCCAGACTGTCAGGTGATTCTACTTCTAACCAAGAAACCCTCAGGAAAATAAATCAGCCTTGTAGGAGAACTCTTTGTTGCCAGAACTATACAGAAGGCAAACTGCAACATCTTCTTTCAGTGCCAGTGGAAAAGCAAGTCCTAACATGGGTGTTTCCAAGCCATTTGACACTTTGATATCTTACTTTGATTGTTCTTGCACTGCTCTTCAGGGAAGGTTTGCTTAGTTCTTCTCTGAAAATTTGGCTTCTAGTGGGGTTTGTACACCAGTGCAAAGAATTCTATCAGTTCTTATTTTCTATCAAAATCAGACGGAATGTGTGGATGTAAACCATCCTTGACCAGGGGACTCTGATGTCTAGCTAAATAAGAAAGCAGGAACTCCAGTAATAATACATTTGAAGCTACTCTGACAAAAATGTATTTTTGCAGTCCTATGTAAAGAACATCTACAGTTTAGTGACAGAAAAACCAGAGACAGTATTATGTTGTTTTCCTTGAAGTTCTGCACATTTTCTATTTTCTCACATATGTATGATCAAGCTTTTCTCTATTTTAGGAAAAAAAAAAAACTAAGAAAATATTGTCAGTGTAGACTTTATCCCCTCTTTATTCCCAGTCCTCAGGAATGCAGAGGTAAAGCAAGTTCTACCCCTGGTCTGGCAGACTTCTTAATGTTGTAGTGCTGCCCTGAACTGCAGCTTGAATGTCCCAAGTGTAGCACCCAGTTTGGAGGAGTTTGTTGGAGCTGATTCTCAAGGCAAATACTTGTGAGTGAAGCGCAGGTTGAGACATGGTGTTGAACAACAAGGTGATTATTTCAGGGGAGGAAGACTTAAGGAGGTATCCTTTATCAGACTCCCCCTAGCATGTGATATAAATAAGTGCCTGACCTGGATTTGTTCAACTACTGAGCTATGCTTAGCTAAAGTGTGCTATATCATGGCCCCTAAATTAAAATATTTTGATAAGGTGGTTACAAAGAACAGGTTAATGATTTTTTACAAGCCATTATGAAAATGTAATTCTGAAAATGCCTTAGGATAAATAAGGATTCCAGCTGGCAAAAAGGTAAAATGAAGCAATATTTAGAAAGGTGCCTGCAGAGCATGGAAAAAATCTAGGGCTTCTTAGGTTTTATGGTTTAAATACTAATAGTGGACAAGATATTTCAGGAGGGGAGAGAAAAGTAGAAAAGGCAAAACCTAGATTCTTCTCTGGACCTCTAGGATCTGTTGAAAATTGTCACTTCTCCCTGGTGTGAGGAATGACTTTTATAAATTGAGACCAGCACCTCCTCTAAAAGCACTGGAGTTCTCCATTCTATGCTCTTCTCCTGAGTCCACCTGAAATGGCAACACCATTCAGGATCTGGCCTATGCTTCATACCACTGCTGAAATCCTATTAGCAAAAAAGATCAAAAATTTTTTTGGACAGCCTTTTATTGTTGTCTCTTAGAAATGCCAAGGTATTGTTTATGTTCCTTTGTGTCACTCATAGCCCTTGCACAATGCTAGTCCTGTAATGAGTATCTGACCTGTGCAGTCAGTGTTTTATTGTTAGGCTGGGAGAGCCAAGAAAAGCAGCACAAAGTTTGTCACACAACTTGGATAAAGTAATATAGATGCCATCTCTTCGTGAGACTATTTAATGAAAACATTGCAATTCAATTGCATTAGCCAATTTTTTAATTAGCTATTAGTGCATTGCTGTAACATTCCTGGTGCAGTTCAAGGTCAACTAAACCAATTTTGATTTGCTTCCCACATTTTCCAGACTGAATAAGAGCAGCTTGACTTGATAAGATCACAGTCCTTTTTTAACAATAATTTGTGTACTCTGTCCAATTTTATCCTTTATGTAAAGCATCAAATTAAAGTGAAGATTCAAAATTCACCAACTCATCACCCAACTGTGTAAACAAAAACAAATCTCTTCAAATCTCTCTGATACCCACACAGTATTTTTATCTGGGAGAATTTACATGTGCACTTTGTTGAACAGGAGCTACTGCCATATAAACAACACTGCAGGGAAATGGTGAGTACTTGCCCAGAGGGATGTCACCTATCATCCTGAGCCATTCCAAAGGGGAAGGCTGGCCCATCAAGAAACAATGGGAGTGTGACAGCTCATATTTGAGTTTCATTGCATTACCACAATGCAAATATGTGCCCAGTTCAAGCACCAAGAGGAGGAACAAGAAGTTGCTCCTGCTCATTTCTGAGTGGGAGGAAGTCTGGATCCATCCAGTATGGAATCTAGCCCAGGTTTCCTGTTCTCTACATACAGCTGTCTAACCTCTGCAGATTTATGCTGGTTCAAGTAGTCTAGTGTGGAACAGCAAGCAGCAAGCACTCACCCTATTACTGTACTGTCACCCCTGCACTTAGGAGCAAGCAGTTCTGCAAAAACAAATGGAGCAAGTATCTGTCCTTAGCTGTCAACCAGCAACTCATCCTTGAAAAGTTTGACACATAGAAAAATTGCTATATATAACTGAAGCCAAGACAGAGACAAAATTCTAAGCCTGCACAAAAATTCTGTAGCTGAACCAAAGGGTAGAAGGTAGTCTAATGCAGTTAATGGTCATATCCTGCAGATTTATGTCTGCTTTGTGAAAAGGGAAAATCTCTACCTGAGAAGTCATGTAGATAAGAACATTATGCCTTTCTTTCCCTTTCCTCTGGGAAATCTGCAAGGATTTTGATCTTCACACCAAATATTATTTTTTTCAGTGTATTGGTTCTTTCCCCTTGTCATCTGTATATACTTCCTGCACTTTCAAGCTCCATGACAGTAACATAAAGTTGGTACTGCAGTTTGGAGGAAGGCTGAGGCTGTACTAAGAAACCACAAACTGCTCCCAGTTATCCATATTTAAGATTTTTGTTTAAGATTTAGAGGGGATTCAGACACAGTAACATCAAAAGCTATCATCAAAATGAAAAAAAAACCAAGTCCCATCAATCAGAAAATGGAAATAATTACTTTTAAAAGAAATGTGACATACTTACTTGAGATGGAAGAAGATCGGACATTTATCCGCAGAGGCCCTGTGTATCTTTTCAGGCCCCTCCGTAAGATCTTCCCAACTCTTTCCCGCAGTGCTTCTCTAGAATCCGTAGCGGAGAACCAGAATGTGAGCAAAGCCTCTGCCATCACACCATCAGTATCTGGGCTATGAACCAATGAAAGAGTCTCGTTACCTCCAGCCCACTTCTGCATTTCTTAGCTTTTATCTTAGCTCCTCTAGCAATGGCAATGTAACATAAAAGATTAGATACATTTTCAAGCATTGGTGAGAAGGAATTTCCAAAAGAAATCCAAGAATGCTGAATGGTCAAATGCATCATAGGCTAGAAGGCAGCATGATGCTTTCTGTAAACAAATGGCCAGACCAATTTTATAATAGAGTCTGAAAAGCAGGCGCTGACTATATGCCTGAGACAGAAGAGAGGAAGGAATGAATTTGATTGCAATGAAAAGCTGGATAAACAGCACTTGGAAACACGAGATAGGTGGTTAACAGTATCTACACAGACCTTTCAATGGCCCTCTACATACACAGAATAAAAATTTACAATCATCATCATCAAAAAGGTACTTGGATCTTTTTGGGACATGGGAAGAGACCACACAACCTAATTCCACCACAGCACCCTCTTGGAGAATGTTCCTAATAGCCTCAGGTTGTGCAACAATAAATGAAACTTGGCAGCATGCCCACAGCATATTTATTGAAGTCAAAGAGATGGATCTCAAAAGGGCCTTTAACACCTCATTGAAAAGTGCAAGCAGCACACACATTGAGACACACAGTTCCACAATTTTAATGTAAGATCAGAGGAAAGAAAAGGGAGAAAAGTCTTGTAACAGGTTGAATTCACCTGGTAGTTGTATTTCATTTTCCTTAAAGCATCAGATACTGCAAGAGGTGGGATGATAGACTACAAACATCAAACTGACTAATCTGGCATAGTAAATCTTGCTCTGTACTTGCAGATGTCTTATCCCTGGTCATCACAAAGGGAAGGTAAGAGCTTGCACCAGGAACCTTCTCTCCTGTGTCTCCTCCCACCTGAACCAAGAAGCAATGAGACACAAGCCACAACAGATGAAATCACAGTTACTTTATACAGGGGGAGAACTTAAAGCAGGTTTCTCTTTCTTTGGATAGGAAAGGAAAAGAGAAAATCTCCTAGTTATATATCACTGTCTAGGGAATTTGTAATTACATAAAGGAAAACTAGAAGACGGACAGCTTATCCAGAACTCATGCAAGCAGGCTTTAATCTATGAAGGGAACATGTGCAAAATTGAAACAGACATTCCTGATATTGCCAGTGAAGGGAAAGAAAAGGCCATATGCTTTAAGCACACCAAGGCATGCCAAGTGGTTCGTAGGTAAGCAGAAAGACACACTCCTTGCCTCAAGGATCTCATAATTGAGACTGAGAAGTTGTATATGAACTTTTCAACAGACTGTCTTTTCAATTTGTTCCAACTTCAGCATGATTGCCACTTCGTTTATTTTCCAGATATTATCTGATCCAACTGTGGGTGTTGCTCTGCATTTCTGAGGTGTTCCCTCACCTCTCCCCCCACTCCTCTTCCTGTGCTAAGCTACACTGGAATTACCATATCAACTCTTGCAAGCAAACCACACCTCTCGAAACCCTCAGGTAAGTACTGCCCACCCTGATTCACTTATTATATAGCAGAGATCCAGAGCCAAGGACACCTCTTCAAGATTAGCATTGTCTTTCTCAGTGAGCAGTGGGCATTATTATTAGTGCATTGCTTATACTGAGCCAAAAAATACACACAGTCCTTTCCAAGTAAATTCACAACCATGACCCTGCTCAAAAGAACTTGCAGTCTGAGTCCTTGAAGAGGCATAAAGAGTGTATATCTGAAAAAGCAAACAAGCTTTGGCGCATGCAAATCTTGCATCCAACACAGCAAACATCACAAGTACCTCAGTCTGTCCTTGGGAAAAAGAAGTAATGAAAAATACCACCTATCCCTACATATTGGCCTATCAGATCCCTAAATTACTCTGCCTATGCTTGCAGCACTCTAGACAGTATCAAAAATATCCTTAAAGCTTGTATGTAACTGGGGATTAAGCTAAGGCCGAGGAAGAGGCAGGTTGTCACAAACCATGTAAGAACAAAAAAGGAGTACATTCAGCACCTTAGATCTTAGTCTTGTAGCTTTAGTCTATGATTATGAAGACATTCAAGGTTTCTTTGCAAAGTGTTGGGCACTGTCACTCAGGAGCAAGATCTTAGTACTACAAGAGACAGTTATGTAAAAAGATAATTTTCAGCACTTAACAGTGGTTAAAAAAATCAAATTAAATATTATGTATTATTGGCAGTTGAACAGAGAGTAAAAGAGGAAAAAAAGCTCCACATTGCTCAACTATGGGTCTGACCCCATCATCTCAAAAAAGCAGGAACAGCAGACCTGAGAGATGTATGGAATGGGATGATAAGAAACAGTTTGAAATGCAAAGAATGTTGAGTAGACTGGGATTTTCAACTGAAAAATGAAAAATTAAAAAAGAGTGGCTCTTATTGAATACAAGAGAGAAAATGTGATGGGAATGTCCAGTATCAGTAAATGCACGGAGAGGAGGGGTAGGGGTAGTGATCAACTTATTATCATCTGTTTCAGCACAAGAGCTAGGGGTCATTGAATGATCTAAAGAAGGTGGTTCTTCTCAAGTTTCTCCTTCCTAAAGGACTGAGGTGCACGGATTTCAAGAGCCCAGGAGACAACAGACAAGTCCTTGGGAAATAATGCCACCGAGGGCTGCTAAACAAACCACAGCCACTTCAAGAACTCCCAAGTGGTAAATACCTGGAGGCAGGGAGCGTACCAAGAAGCGGTTACCACAGCTCTGTTGTGCTGCTACTGTTTCCTGGGCACCTACTTATGCCCATTCTTAGAGCCACAATGATAAGTGGGACTTTCTGGGCCAGCACAGGTTTTACTTGACAAGCCCAGCACAATAGCAATGCTAGAAATGACATCTGCATTACAGTGTAAGAAATAGTTTTGAAAATCCTTTTTGGTTTTAGATAGCTTTAGTTATCTCTGCTTTAATGACTAAAGCTTGTTCAGGATCTGAACACAAACTTGTTGGAATTTGGACTGACTGAAGGGTATCTTCTGCATTAAGATCCAAAGGAGAGCAAGGTTCAGAACTAGATTATGCTCAGTTAGGGATTATGCTCTGGTTTTACACACAATACACTTTACCGAATCAAATCTAGCTGGGCTTGGTGTACATTTAATTTTATCTCAGCTGCGTGCATTTATTATAATCTCACATACCTCACTCTGATTAAGCGTGAACGGATGTATTTTTTCCTTAAAATGGAATTGTAAAATGTCTTGTCGATCTGTTGAAAAAAGAAAAATATAAGATAACAACAAAAAAGGAGGGAAGCGGACATATAGCTGGAAGGAGCATTCAGAAAACAGCATTCAGTAACAAACTCACAGCTTACAGAGCCAAGAAACATAGAGCAGCCCAGCCTCTAGATAATATTTGTCCCAGATATTTTATAATCATTTCCCCTTTGACCTAAGGCATATCATAAAAAAGCAAGCTCATTTTTCTAAATGTCCTATGGCTACATCAGTGTGCCACTGCAGTGCTGTCTCATCCACGCCCAGGCATAATGAGAAATACATGAACATCCTTGGAACACACTGCTGCACTCTTCCAAAGCACAGCTTCCTGAAGACTGCCCACAGAACGGATACAGCATGCTGTGCTCTGCAATGCACTCAGCCTCTCTTGTAGGGGTCCTTTCTGACACAGCATTTACCCTTGGTCTTACAGAAATCTATAGCAAAGCCACCAATAATTTCAAATTATTATTGGATTATCATGTTCCCCTATCACCCTTGTGATTTTCCACATGCTTGGACAATCATCAAGCAATTCTCATCGGAAACTGGAAATCCAGGACTCCTAAGGAATCGATCCCCAAGTAACATCTTTACCAGTTCCTGCTCAACTACATCCTGTCAGGATGTCATCTCAAGATTGCAGGATCAGTCTGAGACAGCTCAGTGTGATATAACATGGCATGAAATTCTGCCAGGAATGGCTTGGGATCGCCGAAGGATTGAGAAATAGCAGAGTCACTGGTGAGTTATGCAGCAACTCCTCCTACCAGCAAGACCCAGTAAATTGAACATATCCTGTAAACATCAAATGCATTACAGGAAAAACTGCACATAAATGCTTTACAACATCACGTAAGCTTTTTTTTTTTTTCGTTTTTAGCCCTTAAAGGCAGTCTATTTTAGCCAAGTCTCAAGATGTTCTGTTTTCCAAAGGAAAGAAAAAAAATAATGGTTCTCAAACTATTCATAAGTTGAAATATGTCAGATACAGAAACAAGCATGTAAGCGTGAAATCTGGGGGTGATTCCTCCCAAGGAACACAAACCCCCTATTTTCCAGCCTTGGCTGTCACAATATGAAGCTTCATGGCATTGCACAGGGATATTGAAGCAGTATAATTATAAGGTGAAAACTGCACAATGATTATTTTAAGGTGATATTAAGCACACATTAGTAAGGAAAAAAAGGAAACATTTTTAATGGTCATTCATTTAGCTGATGTTTTACCTTGCTCTTACTGGCAGTTATCTGCAATTAGTTTGACATTTGGAACAGACAAAATTCTATGGAAAAAAGCCATCTCCACTGCAACAAGCTGCTGTAGATATGCAGAATGCATTTAATCCTCTCACTTTGCAGATTGCCAGCTGCTACTATTGCATTTTATGATGCATCCAATTAAAAAGAGTTTTATTTCCTATAACTCTGCATCCTGTCCCACCACAACCTCCCCTGGTTATTGGAAGCAATTTCCTTAGACAAAAAGGGAGCTTTTTTGCTTTTTTTTTTTTTTTCTTAATGATAACATTTGCTTATCATTTCTGTCACAGTGTTAACTGCTGCACCAGTGATTGTGTAAGCAGAAGCATGTGGCTGAGCAGCACTGCCAGCTTTCTGGCATGCCATGGCATGTGCTATCTTCAGCTGCCTTGTCCTTGAGAACTTTTGAGATCTTTGGGACAGGGACTTTTTTGAGGAGTGCTTTGCAATCAAAAGAGAGCCTTGAGCTGGGCTGAGCCCCACCTCAAGCTGCTGCATTGCTAACAAGCACAGTGAAAGCAGAGGGACTTTCAGCTTGGGAGTGAAGAGGGCAGGAATTCACAATCCCTTGCAAGAGAGGGTTGTGTCCATTTGACATTCCCAAATCCTTTATCTCCTCCTGACAGCTGGATTTTCAAGATACCTTACTGTCTCAGATGTCAAGTGGTTTTACTACACTTTCCACCTGCACTTCCGCAGCAGATACAGAGATCCCTACTTCTATCACCCCTTCTCTTGTGTATCTTTGTTACAGCCTAAGCAGCTTGTGTGATTGTGGTTTTTGTACTCCAAACATGTTCAGCTTTCTCCTTTTCTCCTCAGCCTGGACTGCTTCCAAGATGTTCCATTCAGTCTGATTCGGAACACCATGTGCTGCAGCATAGACAAAGACTTCCAGTGGTGGCTCACAAAACTTTTGTTTGTGCTTTTAACAAAAAGAATCTATGGAGTCCAAACACAACTAAACTATCAGCAACAGACACTGTTTTCAGAACATTCAATCCAGAAGGCGTGTTAGTTAATTTTCATGGGGAGAACAGGAAGCATATGATTTAAAATTATACCAAATCCGTGTTACTTCCATCCTCTTTCACACTTTCATATCTGAATGAGAAAGTAGACACCTTTTCCATTACACACTGTCACTAACTTTCCCACCCTTAAGTGTTGCCTTAGCACTACATCAACTACATCACCCACAGACAAAAAAATAACTGAAGGGTGGCTTTGTTTTCAGTGAACCTTGCAGGGCATTTAACACCTTCAAATGTGAGCTAATATTTTTTACTTTTGCAAACTACTGTGTTGTATCATGAAAGAAGCCCTAGCCAAACCTCTGCACTGTGGTCTACCACTCACCTTCTGATGAATTCATTTGGCAAATATGACCCAAACCTCTTCTTTCCTTCAACTATGATTCTGGTAACCTGAATTATTAAACATAATTTTTATATTCATACAGAGTTTATATAAGAGGAGAGTATGTAGGAAGATGCCATCAGATAAAAACTTTCAGAGATTAATGTTCTGCCTTATATTTTTACAGTTCTTTTTTTGGTGCAGCCTTTCACACACCAAGCTGAAAACATTTCTCTCCAGCCTGCTAATAGCTTTCTTTTCAGCTTGAGTCACAGCCTTTGGAGCAAAAGCAACTAGGACTTTGTCCAGTGACTAGGTGTGACCTGGTCCTGTTTGCGAGAAGCATTTAAACTCATTTTAAATGTTTTGCTTTAATTACAGCCCCTCAAAAGTGACACTGTCATGACCAGATCCCTTAAATTCACCACTGTTTAAGTGCATCTCACTGTTTTTTCTGGCCCTTATCTAGCAACAGCTCAACTGCTACAGCTGTTGCTGCAGGCAAGGTCTATGTGCATTCTGAACCAAGTGCCAAGTTCTGCTCCTTTCAAGTAAGAAGCATTTTCCTGACAGTCTTTATTTAGAAAATGACATTTCTAATTTCCTCGGTTTAATTTCATATTCTCCTAACTTTTTACTACACTTCTCTCTATGCAGAACAATTTTCTTAGACAAACTGGACTTTGTTCCTGAGTGCTGGTCCATCCAATACAGTAACAAATAGTGGCTAGCACCGAAGATGCATTAAGAGGGCAAAACATTCCCACCTGTACAAACCCAGACATAAAGGAAATTCTTCCTTGTTCCTTGTAGCCAGAAGTTGTTTTATACTTTGATGAACAAGACTTCTTTTCCTATTCTGTCTCCAGATCTCATCATCATACTCTTTTTCTTGTGTCGTACCATGCTCAACCTTCTAAGGCCCATGAGCAATCTACTATAATCTTCATGATTCTTTTTTTAAAAATCTTTGTGATTTCAGAGTCTCACAATATGTCCTTCCTCCCTGGGGCCCAAAAAATACCCAAGCTCTGGAACAAGGTCACTACAGGGATCCCATTGCTCCAGGGTAGTAGGAGCTGACATGAGCTGGTCTTTCCCAGATGTGTGGCTGTGTCTGGAAGTGCCCCAGCAAGGCTGGCTGTGTCAAGCCTTCGCTTTCTCCCACCACACACTGCTCTGCCACCACACACTGGGTCACAAGGTTTACCAAAATGTTCTCTTAAATCTAGTTTGGCAGAACTCTCCTCAGGAATATTTGCTGAATGCACTGAGTTGTTTGCATGGGATGTTCCAAAGCATTCATTAGACATGGGAGCACAAAGCCTCTAATTGCTCAATAGTATTGCTTTTTTGCCTGCTGCCAGTTTAGTCCTTCAACAGCTATCCTCGTACCACATTCTTCCTCTTACCTCAGTAGCTACTTAGGATGTAAAGCCTATATTTAAAGCTTTTTGACCATAAATAGAAATTGCAACATACCACTTGATTCAGTGACTCTCCCCAGTTTACAGTTCAACATGCTGAGACCCCTAGAGCAGACCATAATACAAATCCAGTAGCTGCTCCTTTGAGAACCTGACATTTTTACTGCCCTGATTTCAACTAAGGGGTTGAGAGAGGACACAAGGAGAAAGACTGTCAGGGACAGCAAAAAAAAGAATGTGGCACTGTTCCAAACCAGGATGTGGACGTCACACTCTCCTTGGAAGCAGACATTCCAATTACTACCACAGCCCTACAGCCACAGTCCTTGCCTGAGGTGAGGAAAACAGACCTGAAGGAGAGCAAGTGCCCCCTTGCCTCCAGCAAACCAGAGGATCAGAAACCTGTCCACCAGAAACCACACACACACAAGGACAGCAGGTCTCACAGTGGGCAAGAGCTGTGTGATCCCAAACATCAGCAAATGGCATCACAAACTCCTCACAGGGTTTAAGCTAACAGGGCTGCTATAGCTGAGGGGTGAGTAAGCACTGCCTGACTGCACTGAAATAAGGAGCTCAGCTGGATGCTTCCCAGAGGCCACATCTGCAAAAGAGGAATTATTTTCTAAACTAATTGTAGTTCCTAAAAAGATTGGTCTTTCGGATAAAAGAAATTAAGAGGACTAATACATGGGATAACGTCAGGATTTAAAGTACCATGCTTATGCTTGGTGCAACCAATTTCAAAGGCATGTAATGACATGAATGTTTCATTATAGTTATGTGTATTAGTGACAGCTGGAATTAGGGTCACCTAAGTATTCTCATTCCTACTCCCTGCTTTCAATTATCCATAATTAGCTCCCTAAAACTTTCACACTGCTATTAAAATTTTGTCCACTTAGGGGGGCGATTTCCAGCTTTGGGAGAGAAAATCAGGTTTGGTGAGAAAGGCATCCGTGCCAATATCCAGAGAAGGGCTTTGTGGTTGGGGATTTTCTTCTTCCCAAAATAACACACTTTCCCCAGGAAAATTACTACATGCATTCTGGGGTTTTTTTAAACAATACTTAAAGGTAAGGAGCTGAAATACAAGAGCAAATACCTCTTAGGAAAATAAAAGTTTTGTGAAATCTGAGGAAAATTGTTGGTTATGTATTCAGCTTACAAGTGCCCAAATACCACCAACCACACAACTTCAGTATTGAATTTAGTTTCCCCCTTTGGACAACACCATGATCTAAGCAGCCACTCTCTTGATCAGCCAGATTTTGATCACTGGTTTGCATCTTGAATCACTTCATTGATATAATTACTTGCAAACAATGCAGTAATTCTGGATTGTGAGTCTATAATTAAGATAAGGTTCTACCCTTAATCACACACACTATCGATAGCAGTGCTTTGCTTCACTTTGAATTCCTTTTTCCCCATCCATTCTCTTTGTGCACATTTTAGAGCTTTTTATCATGCACACTGGATCAGTACTAAAGTTACTTGTTTATTGGGAGTGAAGTGTCTTATGATTTTTCTGCATTTGTACATGCATATTACAGCTTCTGCTTTGATGAACCAAGAAAAAAAGTGAAAAAGAAAAATCAACTTGCATGCCTTTTACTTGAGAAAATTTTATTATATTAGTAAGTCAAAAATGAAAGAAGTTGAAGGATCAGTGAATTTACATGGGAAAAAAGTTGGATATTAGGCATATTTTTGATAACTAACTATTTAATCTTTAAAAATCATGAAATTTAAGTAGAACTCACTGAAAGTTTGAGGTCTTAGAGGTGATGAAAAGTACTAAGCCATAGGCCCATGTGTTACACTGCATCAACTCACACCAGCATTTAAAAGTGCTTTATATTTTCTTCAGAATTTTGTTTCCTGTGCTAGTTTTTCCTGTGCTAGTTTTTCCTGTTTCCATATGACCCATGGAAACAGGAAAAACTGGAAACAAAATTAAAAAGCAAGAAAGTATGGCAGTTTTTAAATCTCTGCATTATATACCTACACCCGTTGTCTTTTTCTTCTTTTAATTTCAATAGGAACTTTTAAAAACAGCATCCCAAGTGAGATGCAGGTGTTTGCTGTGAGTTATTTCCTCTCTCTGAGTACAGCATTTCACCTATCTCTTTAGGGCCACACCTGTATATATACATACTGACAGTCAAGTGTGCTGCCAACCTCTAATTCCAGAGCTAAACAAACATGTTGCCAGGCTCTCATCTTGGCCACTGATCCACTGCTGTTTCCCTCTTAGCTGAATTACCATGGAAAATCCTTTCTGCTTTGTTTCTAGCCCCAGCCACCCATAGAGGGCACCCCGATTGTACCACGCTAGTCCAAGGACAATGCTTCCTATTTGTGAGAATCATTCCCTTAAAACTAAGGTTATGAAGCGGAAGTTGTCAAATCCCCTAAATTTATTTTGGTACTTTTCATCTCAAAATGTTCCTTAAATAACTTTTTTTACATAGATAAAAGATTTTTTTCTCTGATTTTACAAGATTGTTTTTCAGAAAAAAAAAAAAAGAGACTTTGTTTAAAAGTCTCTGAAAAGCTATATTTAAAAAGCTTAATTATTCTGCCTTTTGTTCTAAAGATGCCTTTGTAAATAAAATTGCCTTTAGTGATGAACAAGAAAATCTTTAATTAAAGTTCTACTCTTTTCACCTCATATTGGTACTATGTAATTACTTGAGGGAGCACATATAAAACCTAGGAATGCTTGAGACTTAGGTTTTAGATTTTGGGATCTTTATCCATAAACACTATCAAATCTCTTTTGAAATTTATTACATACAGAACATTCTTACTCACTTTGGTCTGGATGCTGAAAACCTCTGAAAAGTCCTTGGAAAGATCTGGCTGCAGCAGTTACCATAATTTCTGATTTGGCTAATTTATATTCAATTTTCTTTTGTTTTAGGGGCTAAGAGAGGAAAATAAGTGAGGGTTTTGCACACATAGCAAATGAAGCTACATGATATTTGTAGATACCTGCACTTTTCCATTTGCTGTAAAAATGGAAACTCATGTTGGACTCCCTTGAACTTTAGCATACTCCCTTTTCTTGGGGCATGTTTACTTATCATCTCTAAAATGATCCTCACAGTCTGGCTGCCAGAACAAATATTCTTTAGGAGTGTTTCAAAAACCTGCTGCCTTGGGGATCTGCTCCTACTGAATTAACCTCCCGACCCAAGGACCATGAGGCACTGATGGGGCAAGCCCCAGATTTCTGAGCTTTATCTAAACACCCACGTGGAAGGTGTGACAAACACACCTCATGCACAGTTTCACTGGTTTTGCACCTATGAGCTCTGAAGGGATTTGTATTTCACCACCCTCTCTCTCCCAAATACACACATTTCTGCTCCCCAGGGAGATTTGAGTCACCTGTGACCTTAAAAGGCCAAGTGCTGTAAAGCAGCAGCCTCATCTGCTCACTCACCAGTGTTCTTGGTGTTTTCAGATAGGCTTCCTTGGAGTCCAGCTCAGATGGAAACCCTAATCAGAACTTTGACTGACCCTTGGCCCTGCAGATGTGACAGTAATCTGTTCACAACTTATAGGATTCAAGATACTTCCCAATATTGGGATGATGCAAGCTTATCTCTGGGTATAAAGCAGAGAGCCTCTCAGTCACAAGCATCCTGTTGAAGGCTAACCCTTCCACCAAACAGAGTTATCAGGTACCAGAGCTGGGGGGGAGGGAAGGAAGTGCATGACACCTGCTTGCTTCTCTGTTTCTTCTCCACACAATTCATAGTGAGAGATGTGTCTTAATAACCTCTAAAATCATCATCTCCCAAGGGATAAAACTGCCTCCTTCCTCACCAGTTCCAGTAGAGGGACTCAGCAGTGAGCCCTTCAACCTGCTGAGAACAGGCATCATTATCAGAACTGTTGTGCAGCATTTTCCAGTGGAATCTCAAGTGCCTCTGCAATACCCAGTAGAGACATTAAATTAAACCCACACTAATTCAGCTCTATCAGATAGGACAAACTTCAAGACCTGCATTAATTAAAAACTTTCCCCCAACAGCTGTACTTAAGGACATAGAAGATTCTCTTGTTGCTTAAAGTAGCTGAAGCAAGACATCTGTTTCTAAAGGAGATGTCCTGACACACAATGCTCCGTTCTGAGGTGCAAATTACTTCATGAAATTCCATTAATTCAATAGAAATGTTTGTATAGGCAATGGTTTCCCAGTGGAAGCATCCAGGTACCGTTTT
The DNA here is from genome assembly GCF_012460135.2 of Molothrus ater. Lineage (NCBI taxonomy): Eukaryota > Metazoa > Chordata > Aves > Passeriformes > Icteridae > Molothrus > Molothrus ater. The sequence continues at coordinate 24,148,406 of NC_050481.2, forward strand.
AATATAATCCCCAACCCCTCTGCCCAGATCCAGCCATTTAGTTCTGTGCTGGTTTCAGATGGTGGAAGGACAAGGGGATAGTCCAGGTGCCTTCTGGATTATGAGACAAAAGGGAAAACCCATGTCAGTCCATTCCATGGCTCAAGGCACTCCAGGAGGGAAAACAAACACCTCAACTCTCCCCCAGCCACCCAACCAGCTAAGGAGGGAGCCCTGCTACACTCACACCTGAGGAACGTCCCTCCACCCAGCTGGCAGCCAGGCTTACCAGCACATGGGAGCAGGAGTGAGTAGGGAAGGACAGTGTCCAGCACAAGGTTCCACAGAGACACATGGACTCAGACAGGGAGAAGCAGCCACCCAGCAGGGCTGGGAACAGCTCTGGCCAGAGAAGTAAATAGGGAGATAAAGGTACCTGAGAAGGGAGAAGGGTTGCCTAGGCTCTCCTTGAGGAGGGGAAAGCCCACCTACTTCTAGGAGGAAGTATCAGAAATTTATGGTAATGGCAAAAAAGAGCTAACAGGTACATTTACAAACCCCTAATAAAGGCTGAAATCTGTTTCTGTTGAGCAACCAGCCATGTACTGAAGGGATCACCTGCTGTGGCTGCTTGATATTCACTTCTCTCTCACAGCTAGAGACTTGCCAGCCTTCAGCTGAGACAACTTCCACTGAGACTGATGTACTCATTTCAAGCTCTCCTGACTGCACATCCTCTTTCCTTGAGGTCAAAGATGACTTTCTACACAAGACACAACACTCCTCCAACCTTCTTCCTGCACACAGGGCATTTACTGCAGCTGCCCAGAGTAGGCAACTGGCATCATCCCAGTCACCCAGGTCTATCTGATTGTCACAGCTCCCTCTTCTCTTTGGCATGCCAGAGAGGCTGAAGAAGCAAAGCTTAAAGCAGGGCATGGAATCTCCTCAGGATACTGTTAGTAAGACAGTAGTTAGTGTCTCCAAGGCATTCTTGGGAAATCCAAAAGAATTAATACATTTTGTGGGAGAAGAAAAGGAAATCCTGGTGAAGGAGTTGGAGAAAAATAGTGCATAAAAGTTGTGCAGATGAGCCACACAATAAGTGAACCCTCTATAAAATAGAAGCTCCTTGGAGAAGAAGCCATAAGGCTGAGACTGTGCCCTTTTTATCCAGTGTAAGAGGAGACAGTCTAGCACAGAACATTTTAGCTTGGCAAGGGAAGAGGGACTGGTCCAACTCGAAAAGCAAGGAGGCTCTGGTGAGCTGGAATCTCTCTTTCCCTAGTGGCATTCAGTCAAGTCTGATTTTTCAAGAGAGCACAAAGGAAACACTCACAGACACTTACAGGAAGCCAGTCAAGGAGCAAAGACCTTTCATCATCTGTTCCTCAGTCCCCTCAGCTCCACCCCAGAAGACATTTTCCAGACTTTCCAGTCAGCCCTGAGATGTTGACTGGTGCACCAGCTTCATCAGCTCTCTGGCATGATCTGGCTGCATTCCCTCCCACCTTCAATGAGATAAGAGTCAGGAATGTTGTTCACACAATGGGTGTTAGTATTCAAATCTGGAAACCAAAGCAAACATCAGGCATTTGCTGCAGGTCCCAAGGAAGTCGTGATATGGTTTCATATGGAAGCAAAACCATTTTTCCTGGTGAAACACCAGCTCTGAAATGAACTCTTTTCTGGGTCTTTCTGGAGACAAATGAAGGAGGACTTCATCAGGAAGGACTCAGAGAAGGGAACACTTGGCAGGGAGTTGCACTAACTCAGGTAATTTGAATGCTTCTGATTATCAGAGATGATTCACTTCTGTTCACTTTGCACCAAGTATTGAGAAAGACATTGCATTTATCTGCATTGACTCACTGTTTCACAACGTGAGCTTAGGGTATCGTTACTACTATGACAATGGGAAGGTTTGGACATCCAAAACCAGCCAGGAAAAGACTGCAAAGGGTTTTGGTAAATCCAGGCAAATTAGAAAATGTGATAAAGAACTCAAGTCTTTCCTCCTCCATCACAGAGTTGCTGTGAAGATGCTGAGAATAAAAATGCAAATGTTTTGAGACAGCTGTCTGTCAAGATATCAAGAGGATATGTGTGTCTGGAAAGATTCCTTTGATTTTTATCACCACAAGATGAGTTTTGCTGTTATAAAATCAGACTTACAAGGAATACATTGTTTCATTACTGTATGGAGTTGCTTTCAATAAGGTTACAGACAATTCTCCATCTCATACATCCTTGTTAAATGGAACACCTGGAACTAAAACCACAAAAAGCCAAACTTATGGCAGGGACCATTTATATAAGCAAAGAATTCATAACATTTGAGAGAGGAACATAGAATTTAATGGCTGGATTAAGGACAGCTCTTAAGAAAAATTACAGGAATGAAGGAAAGACAGCACAGTTCTATGTATGTTTGTTATGGTGTTACTTATCAGGTGCAATTAACATGCCCTGATATAATGGTTCTCACTGCTCAACCTGCACTGGTATTTACTGTCACTACTGTCAGAACTGCTCAACACCCAGAGAGGAGATGGGGTTTCTAAAGCATTGGCTTCCATTCAAGCATCTAAATTGATAGCCATGTTCAGAGGAAATCTGATTGCATTGGACACTGTCTGAAAGAATTCCTTAGCTAAAATGGGTATTTCTTTGCCAAAGGAGGCACGTGGTTTTAAAGAAAATGAAGAAGGAATGGAGCAGGGAGAAGGGATACAACTGTAGTCAGTGAAGTGTTATTCCTCAGACTCCTTCTCAGTCCTTGCCTTTGTTCCCCCTCAGCAATACACAGTGTCTTCTTGGTCAGGGACAACATTCCCTCTCCAAGGTCCTATATCACAAGGTGAAAATTATTGCAATTATTAGGCAATAGCTGTAAAGTGGTACCACCTAAGCAAACACAGCTCATGTAAGAATCTATGCATACAGATATGCACCAGAAGTACATCCTGGGAAATCTGGAATGGGTCCCAGGAGACAAAGAGGGCAGAAAGAGAACAGACAGATACAGAGAAGAGGACAACTTGACTAAGATCACTGAAACCCTCAGCAGTGGAGCTGTGAAGAGATGCTAGCACTGCCAAATCCCTAAATAGCACCCTACTTCTCCAGAGCAATGTCCAGCATAGCTCACATTTTGTTGTGGACAAGTGACATTGCCCTAAATTAAATGATAGTGGTGGGCAAAGCATTGTCCTATTAACCTGGGTATCTGTGCATGGCTGCCAAACAGGAGGTAAGAGATATGCATCGGATTCTGATGAATGAAACACAAAAAGATACAAGCACAATCACGTGCTTATTGTTGTATAGAGATGAACTCTGTAATTAGCATCTCTGGGGTAGTGTCCCAAAGAGAAAACAAGAAAGGAAATTGCAATGTGTCTATTTATTTCCATAGCTACTGTATGACTGAAAGCCACTCAGCAACCTCTGTTATTTGTAGGAGGGTTTCCCAACAAAACATACCAAAGGCGCAGGAAAAGGCTCGTGTGTTGTTTTCTCAACACACAGTAACAGCCCAACAGGCAGAGTTCCCCACCCTGTAAAGGAGGGGGTGTAAAAGAATGCTTTCCTTAGAGACAATGGGACATAAATCACAAAGCCAGGCTCATGGAAAGAGAACACACACAAATGATGAGATTAGCTCAGTTGATTAGAGCCTCTTGCTAAAACCACCAAGGCTGTGGGTTCAATCACTGTATGGGCATTTCACTTAAGAGCTGGAGTTCACAGTCCTTGCACCAGCATCAAACCATGACCCCCTTTCAGCTGAGAGCATTCTCTGATCCTATGATCAGTGATGTAGGAGGGAGCTGAGATTATTTTAAATATCTGCTTCACCACTGCAGAGACAGAGAGAAGTGACAGGCTGGAAGATGCCGAGTGGCAAGTGCCTGGTGTGCCAGGTATGATCATGTCTCTCCTGCTATCCATTTCCCAGGTCTGCCCACCAGGGGACTGAGGGTACACCAGAGTCTGTGGTCTCTGAGTGTTCTGTTCACATTAATGACTCTTGTATTATCACACAGTCCTTAATGGAAAGGCACAATGATCCAAACTTACCAGTCTCTCAACCCTCTCGCTCAGGTCTCTAAACCTTCCTGAGGATTGTCTGGAAAATTCATTCTTGTACCGGATGTTGGTGATTTTTACATTGGCACTGTAATAGAAGAGCTTCTGATCTGTAAGGGAAAGAGGAACAGGCAATACTCAAAGTACCAAGATGAATGGACTTTAGAGAAACACCTGGCACTGACTGATATCCTGACATCTAGGGAGTGGATGAGCCTTCAGCTGTATCCAACCCATTAAAATCCAGCTTCCAAAAGCTAAGAGCAATCACTCGATTCAGTTAGGTGATCTAATCCAAGTTTTCCCAGCAGTGACATTTCTGGCCAACCAACAGCACCTGTGGCTCACACAGAATCACAAGCTGCACCTTGCTGCTTAGTTACCTTCCTTCCTGGCCTGTCCACTCAACACCAAGCCCTGGCAGGAAGCTGCTAGTGATCAGAGAAAGGGAACAGAGAAACACCCCAGGCAGACATGCAGAGAGCTCTGTTTGCCACTCATGTAAGGGAGACCAGACACTTGTGTGTTGACTTCATCCCAGAAGTAGATCATGAGAAAAATGTGAAACAAGTGACAGTAAATGAAAACCAACAGAAACCACAGCCCTAAATGACCCTGCAGAGCAGGAAATGTTCCTAGGAGATCTGCAAAGATGCTAAATGAGGAAGGAAAGATAGCTCTAGAGAAGCCAGTGTTTTTTCCCCCAAATAAGCTTTAGACAGACTGATGAAGACTCACAGTGTCATCTGGCACAACAGGGGACAGAGGAAATTCACTAAGCATAGGAATAGTGATACATTATGCAAAACTTACCATATGCCAGAAAATAAACTAGGAGACCAATGGTGATAGCTGCTGCCACTGCTGTTCCAATAACGATTACAGCGATTTTCCAGGGCTCAAGATGTCTTATTTTGATAGGTGACTGACGAATTCTGGGAAAAAATAAGAACAAAGGGAGGTTATTAAGAGATCCTTTTCTATTTAAGGCCCCCATCTCCCCCCCAAAAGATTAAGCTAAAGTTTCTCCCTCAACATTAGTTGTTTCTTCCCAGCAATACTAATCGACTTCTCACCCAACACCCTTGAAAATGAAACCATGACACAAGGCTATTTTGAAATAGGTGTTGGGATGTGCTAAAAGTCAAAGAACACAGACAGGTTTGACAGTTTTAGATATTATTAGGGCCAAATAAAATAGGAGTCTTAACTAAGATTCTCATGTGACTCCCAACTAGAAATTTGCAAGACCAAAACTTATTTCAGCTAGGTGAACTTTCACACAGCAATGTATACAGCTTTCAATTGGTTAAGCAAATCAGTTATCAGACACACTGGCATCTTTGCTCCCAAAACTGCTTTGTGCAGTAAAATTGGAAAAAGCACCCCATACTTTGTATAGAACATATCTATATATTATTCTAGGTTCATACTTTGTATAGAACATATCTATACATTATTCTATACATCATATAGGCTCAGTCTACTTCAGCCCGCAAAACAGAGCCCAACAAAAAAGAGAAAGAGATTTCAGAAGGCCAGCCTGTGTTTCCTGTCTTATTCAGACTGAATCTAAACACAAAGGCAAGTACTGCTTTGAGCAGTATTTGCTGAAGTGATAGAATGACAGAGACGGGCAAAGACATGTAAGTAGGAACCTCACCAGATGCTTCTCTCTGCTGTGCTCTTAATTACATGGGTACTAATCAAAATTAACTCATGGAAAGCCAATGGACACAAAAAAAAAAGTTGGTTAGAGCAAATTCTGTCTTTGTCTATAAACTCAAAAACTTCTTTAAGAAACTCGAAGCTATTTTTCTATTGTCAGCCATTACAAAACACAGGACAAGAAGCCACTATTTTTGGTAAAGAGTCCTTCATTCTGTTTCAGACACCTCACCCATGCAGACATGCACACCTGCAGGCTAAAGTACAGCCCACCTCAGGAAAGCAGGCTGCAGGGATCCTCTCCCCAGAGTGTGAGGTGCCTCAGTGAGTTCCCACATACAAAGTACACACAGCTCACTCCCAGAGCACACACCTCATGAGCCAGAAGTTTAAATACATTCAAATAAGTTGCAAGCGACCCCTGCAGTAGTGCAGGAAAGGGACAGCAAGCAACTGTGCATGGCTCATAAATAGCAAAGCAGATCCTGATATTTCATTCTAATTCCAGTGCGATGCCTTACAATTACAATCTTATTACTTTGGCTTGGAAAACAACTGACTCAGGCCAAATATCATGATACGTGATTGAATGAAAATGGGAGTAATAATTTGTCACTTGGATCTGTTCTGACTTGTTCTGCACGTCCTACTTATTGTTTCCTTCCCTCCTGCTATCCTGTATAACAGCCATTAACCTCTCATCAAGTTTGCATCAAAACTCATTTGTGACTTCATAGCAAAAAAACCACCCCCAAAATGCCAAACAAACAAAAAACAACAAGCAACCAACCAACCAAGAAGACCTCCAAAAAACAAAGACTGAAATTAAATAGTCCTCTTAACAGTTCAGAGATGAGCACCTCCAAAATTATTTCTGAGACTACTGGATGAAAATTGCCTTACAACTTCAGCTGGAGAAATGAAAAATATAGAAGTATAAATAGTCAGGATTCTACCTCACTAACAAGAACATTTCTAAGTTGTAGCTTTTTAGGTGAAATCATAAAGTCAGTGGTGAGTTCAACATGCATCTGTTGTTTTATGGTTTGTTGGGGTTTTTTTCCCTCACTCCAGGTAAAAGTCTTTTGCATGGCCTAAATGCTTTGCAAATGTGTCTATTTTGTTTGAAATGAAACTGAGTTTACAAGAAAAGCCAACAAAACAAACACAAAAATGCATTTAACTTAAGACAAACTACTCTTGTCTTCTTGTAGATACTCTCATTTAAAAAGTAGTTGTCTTGATTAGGCTGCCCAGAAAGAAAACACTCAGAAGGTCTTTCAGCTGTAATGACCCTGGCATAACCTCAAACCAAAATGCTGGGTTGGAGAAGCCCATTTGAAAGGCTGAATGCCACCTCTGCACCGCAGTAGGGTGAGCGTGAAGAAATTACTGCCTATCCTATCAGTGAAACAGCAGTTTCAGACCAGAAGTAACACGGCTGGGACACAGTTAAATAGAGTATTATAAATCTGAAACCTTTTCAACATTCTCTTGTATAGAGTGTAAAACTTTTTGTAACTCTTATTCTTCATTTCTTGTATTCCAAGTTCCATGTTGTCATTAACAGAAGCCCCAGTCCACAACAGTTACTCACACATGTAATTCTACTCACACACATGACTTTCACCTAATTCATGAAACCTTTTTAAGAACATCATTTCAAAGAGGTGCAGAGGGGTTTCAGCACCAGCTTCGAAACTGAATTTCCTCAAACAAGAAGCTGTTTGACAAATTAATCTTAAAAAGTCACTTAACAGGGGGAGGAGGAGCTGTTTGGGATTTGGATATCTTTTTTCTTGATTTTCATCTTAAACCTCCCCCCTTCCTTTTATATATAAACAAGAAACAGCTGTTAAATTTTATCCTCCACTCCTAATTTCTTTTAAAAATGAAAATTGTTTAAAAAAAAAAGGTATTTTGGAGCAAAACATCCTTGGTTAGGCTATACCATCTGCACAAACATCTTGAATAGACATGCTGCAGACTAAGAGGATTTCTAATCCAGGTTTTCAAAGATATCTGTGAGACAAACCCACAAAGATTATTGAACTGATAATTTTTATTCCCATTAACTTTGGATGTTATTACTGCTTTGCTGTACCTTCTAAGGTGCATTCCTCAAAAATTAATTCTTTTATCTGACATGTCCCACTGTGTAAACTTGAACAGCATTTACAGGGATTCAGTACACACAAGAGAAATATTTGTTTCTCTTGTGTGTACTGTTATTGTGCCAGAACTGAAACAACTGAGACCCATGTGATGACCTGTCAGGGCTTGAACACTCTGGAGAGAGCTGATAAAAGTTCAACACTGGGAATTTATTTTTCTCAGAGCAAGAGGCAAGCAGTCTTTGCTTACTCCATGGGAGCTATGTGCTCAAAGCAAGGGAACAGGAACTGAAATGCACGCTAAGATTAAAAACACTCCAGCTGGGAAAGTCACCAAAGTCCTCCAGAACAGAAGTGGAAATTTCATGCCTGAACCAAATACCTGAAGATGAAAGCTCCCCACTGACCTCAGAGGGCTTTCTGACAAGGTCCCTTCTGCCTGCAGCTTAAGTGGCCTGTCCCTCTTCCCCAGGAACTCTGCTCTTTCCCAGGAAACCACGTCTGTGCAGTAATCTTAAATGCACTGCAAACAAGGACTGGATTTCATCTCTTGACAGAAGACTGCCATGTCTCAGATTAAGATTTATCCAATGAGGAAGAGGATTGAAATTCTTGCTGGCAAAGAGAAACAACAAAAACCGCCATAGAATTGTTTACACTGACATAATGATTTTACTTCTTTGTCCTCTCTTGGTTTCCTAGTAATTCCCAACATCGTCTCAGCTTTTTCAACTGAAATTCAGCTGACATTTCCCCAGAATACCCACTGAGACCTTCCCTGAACAGTGGTATGTGATTTGGAGCCCTGCATTCCATACTTGGGTTCCTTCACATCATACACAAAGAAGCCTTTCAGGAACCTTTTCCTCAACAAGGAGATCACACCAATGAATGCAGAGCCAGAGGGATCCCTCCTGTTAGCATTGTAGAAGGCATAAGAAAGACACAGTTAATTATGTCTGACTTTTAGTAACAGAAGAGTATCAAAAGAAAAAAGTCAGTCTCAAAGGAAAATTTAAAATATTGCCTAATATCCTGCCTAAAAACCTAATAACTTGAGTTTTTAAGGATGTTTAGTTAACAAATGATAAACATTGCATTAAATAAATCATAAATGCACTTGTCTCACTGCAGCCTGAAACTCTTAGTTTATAGAAGAAATTAGTATCTTTTACCTACTGAAATTCAGCTTCACTTCTTGCAAAGAAGCAGAATTAAAACTGCCATCTAGGAGTCAAACTGCCTGCTTTAGAGGAAAAGCCTCCAAGGTTTTCCTCACCAGGGCTGGAAGCACTCTGGGACACCAGTGGAGGTTCTCCATTACCTGCAGTGAGCTTTGTGCCAGAGGCAGTGTCCAGCTAAGTCAGCATGCACCAGGAAAGAGAGCACAGGCTCTGCTTTGGCACCCACCCACTGGCAGTGGCTGCTCAGGAAAGGTGCTGACAGGACAGGCTGATGAAAAGCCAAACCCAAAACAGTCACCTGGAGATGATCTCCTGTGGGCTATTACATGTCCTCTGCTTTTAGTCCTTCCTATAAGAGAGGCATGCTTAGATTGACAAAACTTCACCACTGTTTTAGGACACATATAGTACCTATTTCTTAAGGTGCTTTGAGAAAAGATAAAAAATCACTATAGCAGTAGTTGTAATATTACATTACAATGCAATGTAATAAAACAAATACACAAATAGTAGGACAGTGATGTGCTTCAATTTGTTTACTGAAATAATCTCTTTACTGGTACATACTTACCATCACTCCCAAAGAGCTCTGCAAGTCTGATACAGCTCTTCTGCTGGTGTGCATCTGTGACAGCTTATGTGGACTCAGAATCTGACCCAAAGCCTCCACCTTCCTCTGTAGTTTAAATGCTCATATTTCTGGATAATAATACCTATTTCTGTGCTTTATAGCTTATATCCTGGTTTTGACTGGGATACAGCTAATTTTCTTCTTAGTAGCTGGTACAGAGCCATGTTTTAGGCTTAGTGTGAGAATACTGTGGGTAACACAGTGATGACTTGGTTGTGGCTCAGTAGTGCTCACTGTCAGTCGAGCACTTTTCAGTTTCCCACACTCTGGCAGCGAGTAGATGTGAAAGGAGCTGAGATGGAGCATGTCCAGGACAGCTGACCTGAACTGGCCACAGGGATATTCCATACCACAGAGCATCATGCTCAGTATATAAATGGGGGGAAGGTTGGCTGGAAGGGGCCATTCCCTGCTGTAGCATAGGCTGGGCATTGGTCAGTGGGTGAGCAGATGCATTGTACATCAGTTGTCATTCTTGGGATTTATTTTTTTTGTTCCCTCTCTATTATTAATAATAATAATTTCAATTAATAGACTGCTCTTATTTCAACCTGTTTGTTTTACCTTTTTTCCCCTAAATATCCTCCCCATCCCACTGGGATGAGGGGTGGTGTGTATGGGGTGTGAGTGGCACTTAGCTGCTGTTTGAGGTTAAACCACAGTATATAATAAACAGTTGTTAGGCTGGGTAGATAAACAGCGAAATGCTGTAATCTAGCAATGTAATTTCACTGAACAGAGATGGACAACTTTCTTCATGGGAAAAATGCTGCTGAACTTAGAGAAAGCTCCCTAGACATGTGGTTCAGCTGATATTGAAACCCCAGGCAATTCTCCAGTGGCAGAGAAATTGGATAATTTCCGTGTTCAATTCTGTATAAAATCTGTCTCCCTGTTATCACCAAATCTGTCCACAGACTACATGAAGGTTTCAGATTGTCTAGTATCAGAAGCATGTCAAATTAAGCCATCCCAAGCTTTGTGTTAGCTTGGCTTCATTAAAAAGGAGGATCTGCATTTAGTAAAAAAACACAAACATGGAAGGAGCATGTGGTAGAAGCAGAATGCCTTGATTTGCATAGCTTATGCTGACCCAAAATGCCCAGTCATAAAAAAAAGCATGGGAAAAAAACAATAAAGGGAAACACTTCTGAAACACCCTCTAAAAAGAACAGCAGAGGCCAGAAAAGCTGCTGGGATTACCCTGGGGCTTGCTCAGGGAATAAAGATGACAAGATTTTAAGGCTCAGGAGGAGGTCTTGTCTCATTCTAGTTTTCCTGTCTAAATATGCCAGAAACTGAGAGAAATCAGCAAGGAAACATCAGTGGCTCCAATTCCATATGAGTCAAATCAGGTGTGGTGTGTACCAGAAGCAAAAATATTTCACTAGGGTTTCCTGAGTTCAGGATCTGCTCTCTCTGGGACAATCTGGGCAGGATGGGTTTCTCTTTGGCACCATGCAGGAACCATATCTGCCTCCTGCAATAATCAAGGTAAACTCCCACTAATGCCAGTGGCACATGAGTGTCCTTGCACCAGGGCTGGCATCTATTTCCTGCTACACCTCAGCAGCCTGTAATTTGCATTCATTTTGCCCACCTACTGCATGACAAATTGGTGCAAGTGGCACTGCATTTCCACCTGCATATTCACTTTTAGACAGCCATATACAGCACCAGTGAGGTCTGCACCTCACCCTGCCAGGGCACGAGAGCTTCACAAGGAAGCTGCAGAGAGGACACTGCACCTGCTTCCCAGAGTGCAGGACCCAGCACAACAGCAGGACAAGACCAGCAAGGCTGTCTACTCCACGCAGGTTTCCTCAGCAGCTTTGCTTCCTGAAGGATTTTACAGAGCACACGTTCCAACTTAGCTTGAAATGCTTTGAAAAGAGGCATCTGGGAACTGGATAAAGCTAATAGTGAAACCCCACTCTTACAAGGCACTAAGGAAGAGGGGGATGAACTCAAACAGCAAAGCTTACAGCTCCACACTCAGAGCCACATCCCTGCCCAGCAAAGAACTCTGGCTACACAGGGGCTTTGATTAAGACTAGGCAGTTTCCCTCCTTTCCCAAATGTAAATATCCAACACAGATTTCCCCCAACGTACTTTAGATTTTATAATAATTTAAACAACCATTGAAACAATTAAATCCTTTCCTAAATAGGAAGCAACAAAACTGTACTTAGAGGTTATTTAACTACCCTCTAGCACACTGTCATTAAAATTATTTACACCATTGCTGATATCACAAGGACATAACAAGGAGAATTACATCTAACTAGAAAAAAAAAAGGCTTTTCAATTCTGTAAGGTAGAGAACTCTCTTTTAGTTTTCCCTGCTTATGTAACAAACACAAACTGATATTCACAACTGATGGGGATTTCTTCTTTTCCTGACAGATAGAATAGCATGTACTTTAAGTTATGGATATTAAACGGGGCAGAAAATCTTTGGGTATTGAGCAGGGTACTACTAAGCAGCACAGAGCCCAAAGATAAACTTCATCCTCTCCTGGCAAATCAGGACTGTTGACTAAAATTATATTGTTTCCACAAAATGAGAACAACACTTCAGTGGGCACAAAGAATAAGTTTTGTCCATCCAGAAACAATGCTTCTATTTCAGCATGCCCTGAAATTATTTTAAAAACTCAACTTTTAAAAATACCGAGGATGGAAAAAATAAGTAGTATCTTGCAATCATCCACAGCCATTTGCCCAAAGCAACACAGAGAGATTAATGTTGTAGTCTTTAACAATCACACATGAAAATTCAACCATCCTGCCAGTTCATTAGGATGCTAAAAACTAATTCAATTTATTTTGAATTTTGTCCATGACGTCATACTTTTAAGCTTCATCAACTGCTAGGACAACAAAAAAAAACACACTCATGGGAGACTGAGCATTCCCCTATTGACATAGGAATACAGAATCCAGTGAGTTAAACAGAAATTACAAATTCCAAGATATTTACTGTACATCTAGAACCCAGTCTCTGTTCTGACCCAAGAGACAATAGCAGAGTGTTGCACCTGGAAAACTTATTTTTGTAAAAATACTCTGAACTTTCCAGTGCTGTCTGAAGTATTGTTATGGTAAAACAAAACTAAGGATATCCAGCATTTCTGACTGCCTGAAATACTTTCTGATGCAAACCACCTAATCATTCCTCCCTGAAAATCATGGTTTCTTCATTAAAATAAAAGGGTTAAAACCAGAATGATGAACACCTATAGTGTTCCCCTTATGTAGTTGTGCTGCCATCACTTATTTAACCAGGATTTTTTGCAGGATTTGGGGGAAATAATATTGCAACTACGCCTGATCAAACCCCATGTTTTTCAAAAATCATGTTACTAGCACTTGATTTTGACAAAAGAGCTTCTTGGTTTCTGCTGTAGGCAGATTAAGATGATCAGAAGGAAGAAAAGATAAGTGTCAACCTGACATCATCTTTCTAAACAGACAGCAAATCATTGTACTCCTGACCATACTAGAGAAGGATTTCCTTCTGCATTTCTCACTCCAGCCACGTTACTCTTTTCATCCAGACCACAACCTCCAAAACCACCCTTTCATCCTGCAATTTCCCCTTCAGCTTTCCCTGTTTATCATCTCCTTTCAGAATGCACATTTCAAACAGATCCAGGATGTACCCCAGGTCTAAAATGATGAAAGAGGCATGGATAGAGCATTGAGAGGAAAAGGTCAGAAAAAGCAGATTTCTCCCCTGGATCTATGTCCTTGAAGCCCTAAAGCTTTCCCATAGACAGTACCCTTTACCACCATTACACCTCCAAATTAAACTTGCCAGGTTCAAGCATGCCACCTACTTCTGAAGATCCCATGGTAGGTCCCGGTAGGCCTGGTAGCCTTTCTGCCCTCCAATGAAGGCTTGGCTAAAGTCTGGGCTGCGCAGAGAATGGTGCTGGAAAACGCAGGAGTCGCATTGACTGGTGTGACGGGAAGGGAAAGCTGTTGAATGAAGATCCTTCATTGAAGCACGGTTGGCGCAACACCCAGCACCCTGTGGGTTATTGCAAAATAAGGGAACGAACTTCAGAATAAAAACAAACAGAGGTAAGCATGGAGTTGATAAGGAGACTGCAACCTTCCGATCAACTCCGCATCAAAGAGCTCCCCAGGCAGAGATGGAGTGAGCAGATAAACCGGCCCAAGCAAGAAGACTTGTTCTTCACCACAGCGAAACAGGAAGTGCCTGAGATTTCCCTTTTCCAGCACTCCCTTTCTGTCCAGCTTGTATCCCTACTGCAGGCCTTGCCCTGAGTGGCTGCACCTTCTACCACATGCTCACTGTAAAACCCACAGCGGAGAGGCACCACGCTGTCCGCAATGCTAGGTCACTTGTCTTCTGAGAGAGCCACACAAAAACTAATATGGACATAAATAGCTTGGTCAGCCAAGCCTGATCTACCTCAGTGCTCACTCATCCACAGCTGTCCTGGACTCCCTTGGCATCAGGGACAAGACAACTATAAGTATCCAGCCTCCTAATTACATGTTAGTCATTTAATGGTTGGCATAACCCCGCCTGTGGAAAATGCTTACTCTGTGAAAAAGGCCACCAATCTCCTTGGAATTCCCTTCTCCCAGCACAAATGTGATTCTTCAGAGCCATCCAGAAAGGGAAAAAAATGGAGATTCGCTAGTGAGAAAATATGCATTTACATGGAAACTCGAAAATCACAAACCAAAAAGTAAAATTACGAGAAAGCAAATCTGTTTTCTGTTGTTTGATGCACTTGCATTTGTGCCAAAAAGCGTGAAGCATTTGTTTTCCCATGAAGTCTCAAGATTTCAGTTATTTTTGTTGGAACATTCACTCTGTTCCAGAAACAGCCTCAGTATAAAGTGAGAGGAGGAAAGAAAAGAGACAAGAGGAAAATTTGATGAAAATTTTACCAAAACATATCGGATTGTCTTCCATCTTTCCCCAGAGTTATCCATTTACAGGCATTTCAATGCAATTGTAGGAGCATCTGGGCAGATCCTTTTGAGGACAGTGGGAAGAGCTGAACACATCTGCTGTTTCTGCAACACTGATTTCTTCATTTGCTTTGATCAAATAAATTGGTTTTTTTGGCTTCTCCGAGCTCCCTGTCACAGTTGCCTGCCTTACCTGAGGCTTTACTGACTGAGGACACAGGTACCTGTCAAGCACTATTATTATCCCTGGGCTGTACCTTCCATTCCCCACCACCCACCCTGTTATTTTCTTTTTCAAAATCAGTAAAACTCAAAAAAGATTGTGCACAAAGGATTCCCTGCTCCACCCAGAAACACACACATCCCACAGGAACTCAAGCACTTGATGGAGTGATGGAGATTGATTGATTCCTCCTTCAATACATGAGTCAAGAAAATACCTTAGAATTCCTTGTTGGGGTCTTTTTCCACCTTTTTTTTTTCAATTGTTTGTTTGTTGTTTTTGTCTTTTCTTTTTTCTTTTTTATGCAGGGAAAAAGTGGCCCTTGAAGTGCTTACCCTGTGAGATGCAGAGAATTCTCCCTGATGTGTGCAGAAGTTCAGTGGCAAACTCTGACCACCTGGATCAGGTAAAAAATGTATTACAGGAGAAGTAGGTTTTAGCAAACTGCTAAATTTTGAGACATCATTTACCTGAAATCTTGAGCCCTGAAACAAGGATGAAAAACATTCATTAGAATTGCAAAGGTTCTCTGGAAGAAGTTCCAGAGAAAAGGAATTGGACAACAGATGAATGAACTTCTGGTAGCTTTCAGATCACACTAGGACAGACTAATCCTATTGTTACTCTATAGTATGAGTAACAAAGATATTCCTAAAAAATTATTTCATTTTCTTACCATCAAGAATATTTTGCAACCTGCCTAATAAAACTTTAAGTAGGTTGCCTTTATTTGCAAATTAATTACACATTAAAATGAGCTGTCCTGCAAAACAGTGTGAAATAAGGAAATACTTGCTTCTTTCAGATGATGCAAAATCAATTTACACATACCTGTGCCCCAGGAACAATGGTACAGACAGACCAAGAAAAGACAATAATTAACAAATAATTTTCCTCACAATAAATTATCAAGTTGCAAAGTGCTTGGTATTAGGGTGTCATTCAGTAAGCCAGGCAATTAGTAAACTTTTTTTGGTTAATACTAGGGAAGCAGTACGGAAACTAGCTATCAAGGTGTGGGGTGGAAATCCAAGAATGTGGGTGCACGGGATTTTGTGAATGAAAGTGTAAAAAGATGTAATGACCATTCTCTCCATTTAACCCTGCAAAGTCAGCCCAGCCGGTCAGACAGACTGCTTGCCTAAGCAGGGTAATGACAGACTACCTGGGTTTGTGTTTGCACACTCACACAGCCTCACGGGCTCCAGAGACAAAGAACACCTTTAGAGAAGACCACTGGCCAGTCCTGTAGCAATTACATCTCCAGAATTCACAAGCAAAGATGTTTTGCATAACTGTCTACCAGTTCCTCAAGACAGGCCATGAATTTCAGGCCAAAGACAGCAATCAATCATTACCTTTAAACTGAGAAGTGAGTGCTCCTGTCAGTGATGTTTAACAGAACTGACAGAAGCTCTGTTGAACAGCCTGATTGTTAAACAACCTGAATTAATTAGAGCTGCTCTGAGCAGGGGGTTCGACAAGATGACCTCTGTACATCCCTCCTAGTCTAAATTACTCTGTGATTCTCTGTGAGCATCTGACAAGACCAAACTGGTACACTGCGAGGAAATCCTTCCCTTGGACAAGCTCACTCCTTTTTCCATCAGCACACCTGGACAGCTCAGTTATGGCTTCAGGCCTCCCCCTCCTGAAAAACACAAAAATATCTTGCATTTGGCCAACAAAAATCAGCAGAAGCTCTAAATGATCTGCATTTCATTTCAGCTGTGGACATGCTACACAACTTTACTCTTTTGACCAAAAAAGGTCACCAGTTTATTATCCTATGCTTTCCTATGCTACATGAAATTGCAGCCATGGCTTTTAATAACTGATGCAGTTGATAACTGATAAGCAGAGAAAGAAAAACAAAAGCAGAAAATCTATTAAAAAATAGACTTATTCTCCAGAGCCAATGTGAGGGCTGAGAGAGAAGCCAGGGCCTTTATCTTGAGCCTTGAAAAGTCACTTGGGGCAAGATTTTTTTGTATGTCCATGCAGCTTTGAGATACTGAACACAGGGAGACTCTGGGATGCTGCAGCAATGGCCTCCAGCTCTGAAGTATGCTAGATCCTGCCCTGGCTGCTTTCCAAACAGTCCCTCTTTCCAGGCCCCGGTAACAGAAACTGCTACACCCGTCTGAGTTGCAGCCAGGGAGGCCAGCCCAGAATACCAGCAACGCCCTTCAACAACAGAAGTCCCCCGGTGCCAGAGTCATTAAAAACAAATTCAAAGCCCATCACCCTGTTTGAGGCAAAAAGGTGGCACACGTGTGCCTGCCCTCTGCAGCTGCTCAGACAGAGCTGTTGCTTGCTGCAGTGAAAGAGGGCAGCCTGCATTTTCTTCTGTCAGGCTAACAAGCCTCTCTCTACATCCAGGGCATGAATCCTTCTCTCCCTGTTAAGGCACACAGCATCTCCAAGGAGACAGGAGGTCTTCACATGACTTGCTAAGCCTATAAAGAAACAGAGCACTTTAAAGTACAAATAAATCTTTTATAGACACAGCTCCAATTGAAGAAAGGAAGAGCAGCATTGTTTCACACATCTGAAGTGCTAGAGGGACTTACTGGGAGCACTTTGACAGAGCTTTGCAGATGGCAGCACACACAAAAAAAGGCTTTTCCTACATCTCTACATCCCCAGAAAATACATAGCTTGAATTTGATCTCACACTATTTGTTAGCAGCTAAGTTACCTGGTAGAAGCCAAACAGAGTCTGAGATGCTTTCTGCCACAGATATTACCTGTTCCAGTTTACTCTGCAGCAGCATGCAAGATCCTACATGGTGTTCTTGTCAGCAGGCACATGATTATCATACACTGCATTAGCCTTCAAGGCTTCATAGACTAAATTTGACATAATGAAAATAATGTCTGAGACCTCCATGCTGCAGCTGTTTTGACTCTAGCTGTACTTTCAGCCACAGCTCAGGAGATCAGTCCCTCTGATAGAAACATGTAGAGTACCAAATGAAGGTCCCAGTTGGTTTGCTGCCTCCCTGTGAGACCTTCTGTCTGAGCTCTCTCTCAGGTAACTTGCTTCCTACTTAGATGGCACAGAATGGATTGTTTTCCCTTCCATGCCCTGGTGTTTCCATTGATTATTCAAAGGCAACAGTGCCAGGCAAGTTTGGGACAACAGCACTGTTATGGCATCTAAGGGTCAAGCATGAAAAGGACCCGTGTCAGGCTTCTCTAGGCTGGCTACCAGAGCACTTGGCTGTCACAGACACAGCTGAGGGGGACAGTCAGTTGACCCCTTAGCCACGGCCATGTGCCTTTCCCTGAAGCTGCTAAGGCACTTGGAGAGAACAGAATCACAGAGGAGCTGAGGCAGAAAGGGAACTCTGGAGATCATCTAGCCCAAAATCTCTACTCAAAACAAGCATAGCTGGATGAGGGTGCTGAGGATCCTGTCCAATTTCGTCTTGAGCATCTCCAAGGATGGAGATGCTCAAAACCTCCATGACTTCTCCTGACAATCTGGTTCAAAGTTCAAGTGCTCTCACAGTAAATAAGTTTTTTCTTGCATTTTCATCATGCTCTAGCGTAGGAGACATCACTTGCTAGCACAGTCCCTCCATCTGGTCTGTCCACCGGAGAAGGAATGTTGCTATCAGCAGCCCCCTTTGGTATGCAGGTCATCTGCTGGCCTGGAGAGCAGTGCCAGACTGTCTGAGTCACAGCTCCAAAGGCTGCAGGTGATCCCAAGAGCCTGGTGAAGGTCAGAGATGTGTGACAATTGCTGCTTGTTTGTATTGATTTGCAAATAACCATCTGTGGTTAAAACAGGATCTGAATGCCAGGCTGATGTCCTAAAGTAAGGGACAGCCAGGTGGCACAACTGGAAGGTGGAAAGCACAGGCATAGAAGGGACAAACATCACATAGCAAGCACAACTCTGGTTTACTGCAGGGAGGAAGGAATTCATTAGCTAATCAAGTGAATTGGAGATATGCCATGTATTTCTCAGACCTATACATGCTTACATAAAAGAAAGAGTTGCATTTTTTGGGTGACAAGTTCCTCAAAGCCTTTTCTCTTTCTTAATTGAAACAATATTTTTGCATCCGGGAAAAAGCCACAAACAATGAATGGCAAACAAAATGTTCTTCAAAGGAAGTGTGATTTAAGAAAGGGTTCCATTAGAAATAAAGATAAAGCAGATTAACTGCCATTTGTTCTATTTGTTTCCGAAGTCTTCTAACCACTTGAGTTTTGAAAAGTTTTCTTTGCAGCAGTAATAGATCAGACATTCAGCAATCTGAAATACTGACAGCTTTGTTTTATAGAAGGATGTTGTTTAGCCATGCATACAAAGATCATAAGAATTATTCTTCTCTTCAGTTCTTCACTTCAAACCCTTTGACAGAAACTCCACCCACATAGCCAAATACAACCACACCAGCTGAGCATATCTTTGGGTCATGGCACAGTTGCCAACATAACTCAATGCTCATAAATGCTGTCTGTGTTACATACACAACACAGGTTCTGTCAGAAAATAAGCACAGAGCTGTTTTCTAAGCCATAAAAAAATGTTTGTTAAAATTATGTCCTTTAAGAAGTCTGTCTCTAACACTCCTTTTCTTGCACTGGACCCACTAAAATGTGACAAAAGGGCTACTCTTCTTTCAAACAAATGGCCACCTTCCTATCTATAGCCAACATGGCATGTCCTATAATACTGCAATAAAGCTGTTGCTTTAAAACTCCTTTTTGTACTCTTAAATAACCTCAAATTCTAAGTTCATCTGGCTGGCTGTTAGGTATTATAGACCGGGATTGATGAACTCCAGCATGTAGTTCCCTTCCAGCTCAGAACACAGTACAATTTGTACCAAGTTTCCCATTATGACAAGAAATGGATAAGAAGAAATCTGATCAGTGACTTCAATCTACAAGAATCCTCAGGAACTGTCAATATGGGAGACCAAAGAATGCCACTGCAAACCTCGCTATCTTTATCCTACCAAGCTCTCAAAATTACTGCTGCTCTGCTACCTTGTTTGCAAGAAGGCTGACAAGCTCAGAAAACTGACCCACAATGCCAAAAATACCTGACCATGTGCCTTCCCAGCCTACTCTTCCACAGGACAAAGCGCTGGCTTTGTTGCTGCAGATTAGAAGACAAAACCTGCTCAGCCCTTGCTTTCCCAGCCACAGCCTACTGTATTTAACACACTTTGAGGGCAGAGAGGGACACCAACATTTCTGATGGAAGAAGCCTGAAACTCACACGGTGCTGCAGATACCTGGGCTTAAAGCCTCCAGCTTCAAGCAGCTGCAGTCTCCCCAGATTTTGCAAACAAACTGTGTAGTATCTCTGCATCTTCAAGGCAGCAGAAACACAGTGCCTTGTCCTCCAGCTCCTCTCTAGTGGGTTGAAGCAGAGTACCACCAGGTGCCACAGTCATAAGGCTCTTGTACAATGCGATTCACCCTCTAGTGGATGACACAGGACCTGTTTACCTGCACATAAATGTGGCTAACCACTGGCCAGGTGGGTAAGTTCTGTCCTAATCTGGATGACATTTTGCTCATCTAACAGCTTCTAACAAGCAAAAAACCAGATGATTAAGAGAACATAAAAGCCACAACATTCCACAAGAAAAGTTCCTGGAGGGACAAAAGCCAGCACATAAATCCATGGTATAGAATCAGTGTAGCATTCTGAAACAGAGGAGTCTCCAACTTACAGTTGCTGTGATGCAGGAAATTAGTAAGTACATGAAACAGAAGGCAAATTTAACAGATTTTATTAAACTTACATATAAATTACATTCCTGTGTGTCATGCATGATTATATAGTTAGATATATCCCATTCTGCCTTAAGTGAAGATGTTAATTCCTCTAAAAAAATGGATGAGGGAAACTGCAGCTTGTAGCTTCACACATTGGTGAAAATGCAGCTTCAAAGAAATGCAAGTCTGCTAACCATCTAAACCAAATAAAAAGTTTTGGCTTCAGTTTCCTTAATTTCCCCCATGAAAAGCCAGGCAAGGTTGATATCAGTGCAGTTTTGCCACAAGTAAGGGATTCAGGCCTATCATGTCCAACCACATCAATATTCCCTTGGATGAAGTCTGTTCTTTCAAATGCTCTTCTTGATTGTCACCATTTGTACTGCTTTGCATCACCAAGAGGCCTCAGAGAATGGGAACTACATTGCTTCCAGAAGAAACTGGAACCGAAGTTTCCAGATGCTATGAGGAGAATCTCCACAAGGTAGTCCAAAATAAAAGCTTCCAAAACATACACCAATAGATGCCAGATTCTCTTCATCCCCACTCCTCCTGGCTGCACTATGCTGGCACTCAGCAATAAGGGAGATTAGGTACTGTATCTCTACAAATAGACCTTCAAAAATGGCAGTTCCTTAAGCAAATGACAAGTTGAGTGTTTAAGTTTTATTTGCACCACTTTGGAGAATGAGATTTACTCCAGCCTTTGAGACTGAGCTAAATGCTTAAGGCTTTCTGATATAGTACCCAAAAGAAGCAAACTGGAAAGTTCACAGATGCAAAATGAATTTTTTTGGACATCTACTTATCTATTTTGGGGAATCAGTGAGAAAGTTGGTATTTGCAATCCTAAAAATGTGAAGTGTGCAAGTTACAATGAAATCCAGCAGATGGAGAAACCATTATGTCCTTTGAAAACCCAAGCCTAAAGTGGTTTGAAAACTGAAAATCCACAGTATTTTGTAATGATATTTATGAAGACAAGTATAAAATTTCATTCACCATTCTGGCAAGACAAGTGCTACAACCAAGAAAAAAACTTAATCTATATTTGTCATATATCAGTTTTAAGCTTCCTCTAACAAGCAATATATGTCAAAGATGAGTTCAGCTGAAGAGGCTGAAATGAAATTTGTTGGGCTCAGACCTATGGAACCAGTCTGACTGTGTTTATTCCCTATGCAGAAATTAAACGATCAAGTTTGTTTCTAAAGCTCACAACATTCCACAAGAAAAGTTCCTGGAGGGAAAAAAAAAAATCAAGTGCCAGGTATACACAAGCATAGAACACACAACAGCTGCAGACCTTCTGTGGGCTTCCAACTATTCCAGTACCTCCAATGAGGCTCTAGAAAAACTGTTCTCTGCATTGACAAACAGATCACAGGACATGTAATCAAAATACTTCTGTTATCACTGCTCTGGAGGGATCACTGCTCTATTTGGGCAGCACTGGCAGCAAGCTGCACACTCCAGAGGGGATCCCTGAGCTGCCATTGACTTTACCAGCTGACTGTGCTCAACTTGAATGACACTCTGATCCCAAGACTATAACCACTGAGGGCCTGTTTTCCCTCTCTGATCCCAAGACTATAACCACTGAGGGCCTGTTTTCCCTGGCCCTTCTAACTAAGAGCATACTGAAAGCCTGCTGTTTGCCTTTTCTAGCCTGGCAGAAGGTTCTTGCTTGCTTGGCATGCTGGACCAGCTCTGAATCTTGGCAGTGTGGCCAGTATCTCCTCTCCCGAGTCCTTTCCCTTCTGACCACAGAGGGAGAAAAGAGCAGTTCAGTGGCTCATTATCCAGCAATTAAGTCCACAGCACTTGCTGTTGTTAAGATCAGGATCCACATGAAGTTGAAAAGCTTGCAGACACACCAAGGAGAGCATCCCCACTAAGAATAGGTGTGTTTGGCTGCTGGGTTGTAGGAAGCATTGGATATCTACCTGACAGAAGGTAGATATGTTTCTGCCCAGGCTGACAGAAACATGGGCACCTAAAAACATGAAGCCAGAGAGAATATGAGGTTTGCATGGCTGAGATCAAATGAGTCAGCTACAGTCTGGCAATGCAACACAGGCAATTCTTACTTCCTGTGAGAAGAGAGAGCTCTGTACATAAGATTTCTGGGTCTGTCAGAGGTTCTGTCCTGCTCTGAAGGACAGGGATATTTCCATTGTAATGCAAAAGCTTTTTTTTTTTTTAATAGGATATAGCTAAAAATGCACATATAAAACTATAAAGACTTGAGAACAGCATTCACAAGAATAAGAAGTTTGAGAAGTTTTTTTGACGAAGGTCATGCTAAGATAGTTTCAATCATCCATCCTGATGATGGATGGCAAAGGCAAAGGACTTTTATTCAGAAAAATACAGTCTGGAAAGATAAAACTGGAAATTAATTCAGCCAAATATCGTGCTACGACAACAAACTGGTATGAACATAAGGTGGTTTTTGGTCTTAAGTCCAGCAATCACTCCCCTGGAAAATGCTGTGGCAGAGGCTGTTGATATGAAACTATGAACAGGCATACGTTCACTTGTTCAAAGAAGGTGGACACAAGCTGGTGTTTTCCACTGATTTCTTTCTCAGGCAAGGAAAAGTTCTCTATTCACTTAATTAACAGTCCAGTGTGATATTATGAACCAGGACTTCTCTAAGCCATCTTCCTTTCTTCATTTTATTTCAGTTCCTGGAATGATGCAGGAGAAAGGTCAAGAATTCAGAAGTACAGCAGCCTTGGAGTCAGGACCTGGATTGTAGCTTTTCTATGGATAGATAGGACCTTGTGAGCACACAGCAAATGGATGGGCCAGGTTTCAGTTATAGCTTGTCTTGGATGCTGGTAGATGATTGTTTGGCTCAAACACTTTGCTTGGGTATAAAAGCTGGGGTCAAGACACGTGGCCATGTAGAAAAAAGGGTCAATATATTGCATACAGATGAAGGCAGTTGTCCCTCTGACAGACTACTTCCTGAACAAACAAATGTCACATGGATCAAGTCCATTCCTGTCTGGCTGTAGGCCAAATCAATTTCAAGTCCCAGACTGCTCCAAGCATACAGGTACTTTATACACGACCACAAGCTAAGCCAGCAGCTGCTTAGAGGGTGACCACAGAGCAGGATGTGTCAGAGGAATAGCTGTACACAGCCCACAGAACGTAACCTGCTCCAGGTTTCAGATGCCCGTTTTGGAGTGGATCCAGTTTCGATAGTAAGTCACTCGTGTGTATACTCCTGGTTTATTTGGCTTGCCACATTCATCTCCCCAGCTCACTATTCCCACAAGATACCAGATTCCTCTGGAATTCACATGCACCAGTGGCCCACCAGAGTCACCCTAAGGAGAAAATGTCAACAGACAGAAAAAAGTAAACAGCCATGAACTCAAATTCTCAAATTCTTCTGTTACAATTGGCAGGTATTTTTCTGTAGACCTCGGCTATAATTCAAGTTTCACACAGTTTACTGACAAGACAGAGGCTCACAGCCTATGTCTCATTCACACCCTCACATCTGCATTCTCTCACTTGTGCATTGTATATAAACTTCATGCAAACTGAAGTGCAGACTCCAAAAAACTCATGCAAACTGAAGTGCATGACCCTTGAAGCTCTTAATTTGTATCTATCAAGATATTGAAACTCATAAACTTAAGATTGCCCAAAGTACATTTTATTTCTAGAAAACATCACCTTCCACCCCACCTATTTCCTTTTTACTAATACCAATAAAGAGACTTACCTGGCAAGCATCCACCTGCCCATCCAAGTATCCAGCACACAACATTCCAGCTGTTATCGCTCCGCCGTACACTTGTCTCCTATTACAAACTGCAGTACTTATAATTCTCACTTCTGCTTGTCGAAGCTGATTAACACTGTTGCCTAGAAGGAGAAGTGGCATTACAATTTGCAGACAAGGTAAGCAAAATAAAAAACTCAATGATTAGGAGTAGCCAATTTTTCCTGCCATCACAGGCAATTAAGGGAGCTACCCAGAAAATATCTCAGGATTAAGAAAGTTAATACCTTCCACTGCCAAAGTCCTTTGCTTGTTCCCAAACATAACTCCTATCCATCTTTAATCATCACCAGATGCTCTTTAGCAAAATGGACAAATGGAATTTTGTACATATTTCAGTGCTGCATTCAGCTGTAGGCTACATGGCATGTCCTTGCTATCATTGAAAAGACCCATTTGGTTAACTGCAGTATAGCTTTGGGCAATCTCTACACGTCCCAAGGGTCTCCCATGAAACACAACCTATATAAGTCAGTGACTCTCACAAGCAGATTTATAGTCCCATCCTCTCTAACCTCAACAACACAGACTAATTTGAAAGAAGCTTACTCAAATCACTGGATGAGGCCTCACTTATGACCAAAGAGAGAAAAACTGATGAAAATTGTCATGGTGCATCTGCAAAAAATCTGAATAGCAAAAGAACCGTGTCAGAGCTAAACCCAGAGGGGCTGGAGAACCAAATGTATTCAACCAGTGCTGTGTGTACAGTAACTAAGAAAAGCTGCTCTTAAATCCTGTAAGACTAACCTTCAGGATCTTCCCCCCATTTCTGATCCACTGACCAAGCCAGAAAAAAAAGCAGTCAACTAAGTCCAAAGGTATCTCACTAGGACACGCACCTATTAAACACCAAGTCTAAGGAACTCAAAATAAATTAAAAAAAACCATAAAACTAACATCAGTCTTCTCAGACACATGTGTGACAGGGCACAGGGAGGCAAGAGACACTCACCATCATTCTCCAAAGCTCCCCAGCCAGTGACAAAACAGGAAGCGTTGTCTGGGAAAACGTGAGATGCTTCAGGAAGGCAGACACTGTGCACATCACTTGTGAACTCAATAGGAGAGGCAAGTTCCACAACAGCCACGTCATATTCATGATCAAAGAGAACGTCACTGTATCTCTCGTGAACAATAATTTTCCGGACTAATTTTTTCTGTTTTGGAGGTCTCAGCAGAATTCCAAAGCTGGCAGTCCACCTCCGAGGATCTCTTACTCTGTGAGATGTTTGAGGTTATGCCAGAGCCACACAAAACAACATACCTAAGGGAGCTTAGGTCTCCATTTAAGCATCAAAAAGCAATGTGACCAGGTTTGCCAAAGGGGAAGAGTAAAACTTCATTATCTTTCAGCAGATACAGATATTAGAGGGTCACAAAAGGTCAGAGCACCCAATAGTCCTAAGGCCTGTAGGATCAGAGAGGTGCTGATGACTTACCCTCTAAAGCAGTGGGCAGCAGTCACCAGCCAGGTGTTACTGATGATTGATGCCCCACAGCGATGGGTCCCATCGAGCTGAATGCTTGCCTGCCATGGCCATTCTCCCTCCCGTGCACGCTGCCCACCAGTTATTCTTTCCACTCCTGTGAAGGAGAATGCCTGTCTTCGTAATCCACAGCCTGTCAGAGAAAAGGCAGCTCTGCTTTAGCTGATTGAAGGCCCTCATGGCTGCAGGCACAGGTGTAACAGGGCAGGAATCTCCATCAAGAAACAGCCTTCACCTAAAGCAGGGAAGCCAAGTGCCATGGTCACAAGTGTCTCAGGATACATGCAGGGTAAACAAAGACATTTGGTAGAGGAGTCAGTACTTTTTCATTAAGCCAGTTTTCAGACACACGAGCCCATATGAATTCCCATGGGACCTGAAGGCTGTGTATCTGAGACACTGAAAAAAAGGGAGTTTTTCAGGTCACCTACAGATTAGCCTTGGCAGCAGCAACAAAAAAATAGTGTCCTCTTCACAACAATTGACTTACAGCCACTGTGCCAACAATCAGGTATTACCCAGCTGAAAAAAAGTTAGATTCAAACCAGTTAATTCTCATAGGCAATTTGAAGAGGGAAAGCTAACATGCAAAGTCTTCAAGAGCATGCAGTGGACTGATGGAGAGCCCTGGGAGGTACTTACGCTGTCTCCCAATTTCCAGAGGAGCTCTAACACCTCAAGGGGAAGCACAACAGGAGGACTGAGAACTTACCACTCTCCAAGGCCATGCCACTGCCTTGCTCTGAGTGTGGACAGCTCTTCTGCCTCTCCCACCCTCTGCTCTTTCCTTAAAGTTTAGGTCAAATCTGACAGACATCTATTGCCAAACCTTTCTTCAGGGAGGAGGGGGATGGAGGGAAAAAAAGTTCTTTGAAGGATTCCAGCAAGAATCATGGCCCACAGCAAAACTGTAGTCCTTCTGCAAACTTGCTAACAGCAGCTCACTACATGCCCCTACTTCCAAAAATCAACATTAAAGCAAGTGCTTCCCACCACCAAGCCAGAATGCTTGATTCTACAAATGTATAGAGCCAGCAAGACTGCAAGGAAATGAGCTGAAGTCTCCCCTGGCTCATGCACTGTCTACTGTTCTAATATCTGCAACAAATTTTATTTTTAACTTGTATCATGAAAGTATAAGGATTTTGTAAGCACAGAACCTCCAGCACTATGTCTCTGGACCTTTACTATAAAGTATTTGTACTTACAGTTGTTTAAAAGGTTATCTCCCTTTTCCTTGTTCAACTCTGGAATGAAAAGCAAAGACCACAGTAAGTTTATCTCATATGCTATGTGATCCAGCCCAGCCTCCCTCCCTGTACCCAGGATACAAAAATTAAATGGCTTGCATTGCTGCCTGGAGTGACAGTACAAGAAGTAGTAATTTGCTGTGTTGGAGAAATTTAGTTAAGCCTCTGTTTCTCACAGAAAGGCCACAGGATGCACATTTCTTGCCTTAGCTCAGAGCTAACAAAAGCAGCAGATGACTGCAAGTGGGTCCAAATTACATCTACATGTACAATGTGCACAGCCACCAGCAAATGCCTACAGGCCTTTGTTCAGGTTTAGTGTGGCAAGGTGGTCAGATGAGTCTTCACAAGTCCTCAGTGCTGGGATTGTCTGAAGGTAAACTGCAACATTTCTAATTTCTTTCCTACAAAAAAACCCCTCTATCAGAGTCAGACAGCAATCCACAACAGATTCATGGGAAAGGATTACTGCCCACTGATCCTCAGGATCTTGTTACAGACACTTGCTACAGAAATCTGTCAAATGACAAAGGAAATGGCAGAGGATAGAGAAGGGAACAACCTCAGCCCTGCAATTTTAATAGCTTGAGGACTCTGCATTTCAGTGCCTGGTTATAAAGGTTCTTATTCAATTTACTGTATGTCTTAAAGTGTTTGTGAACCCATGGTCACAAAGTTGGACCTTTTTTGATGAATTGAGGGGGACTATCTCATTCAACGCAACCAGGTCACACAGGGAAAGTCTCTGATGCATGGAGAAGAGCTCATACTGATAAATCAGCACCAATATGTTTTAGTTCTTTCCATGGTCCGTTTTCCAACTTCCCATGCTGTCAGCCTAACAGACAATTTTGAGAAGGCAAAAAAAGAAAACCAGAATAGCCCATATTTGCACACTAAGGTGAAATTCATTACGCTGAGAACAGCAAAATGTGAGGAAGAAATTCCAAGCTGAAAACACAAACCTAAGGCACTTGCCTGTGAGTTTAATGGTAGACTGGTCAACATTCAGGAATGTCGAGGTTGCTTTCAGCCTTCTGAGTAACACACGGTTGACTTGACCCCGGGTCGTTGCTTCACTGTCAGCAGAGGGAAATTTAAATACCAGAACAACAGATGCAAGCACTCCAACAGGATCTGGGCTACAAACCAACAAAAACAAATGGTGTAGTTCTCTTTGCCTACTAATGCTCCTGGTTCTGCTTTGTACTGCCTGCCTTCTTTATATGAGAACAGGTCTGGTCTGCACAGATGTCCAGAACAAATAGTGTGTCTGTGCTCAAGTAAAGGAAAATGATGACATGTCAGCAGGGAGCAAAAGCTTCTTGCTATGACAGTGATCAGAGGGAATTTTCTGGGAACAGTTAGGAAAGGGTATTCAATCTGCAGAAGTATAAAGCCAAGCTTCTCTTCCTTGCTGACTCTAAGGGTAACTGAGTCCTCAGTGTTATGAACACTAGAGGACAGCAACAACCAGACAAGTCACCCTTCTAGTATAACCCATGCTCCATATGGTCAACAGGTAGGAAGAAAATTTATTTAGCACATCTCTGCTTATTCCTGGCCTTTACATTACTTACCTTAGACTGACCACGTGGGACCTGATGTATCTTTTACTTAGAAAGGACCCCCTGAATACTTGAGATATCTGTTAAAAGAAAAGAGTGTGTTAAAATACACCTGCAATGAGTACATGCTTTTACAAGATAACATGTGTTTCTCATGAGCCTCTGAAACACATGAAAATGCCTTCAGATCTCCACCTCTACAGCAAAGCTACCACTAAATTTCCATCAGGGAATGCAAATCCAAAATAAACACTGAGTTGGCTGATTTCACTATCCATTCTGCTCTGTGCCTGCCAGTTCCACCACAGGGCTTGTGGAGCAGACACCTGTGCTTACCATCTGCATGTGCAAAGTCAGCTATGCATCTTTAACCCACAGCAGCAAGGTGTGTAAGGTAAGACCAGCCATGTAGGGATGAGGCACGATCACCTCTGACTCTATTTTCAATTACACATTTGCAGAACTCTTCAGCATAGGTCAGGTATAAGCAGAGAAACTTTTAGTTTACCATGGTTTCGATATGTTCACTGATGTTCCTGAACTCCTCTGTAGTTTGCCTTTCATACTGAGGATCATAGTCAACATTGGTGATTAGGAAAGATGCATTATAATATCTGTCTTGATCTACAGTGGAGAAAAAGAAGGAAAGGTAGCTGATCATCTTTAGTACAATTCAAAGATGCACAATATCTCACAGGACACGGCATAAGCAAGGGTTTCTGGACTGTGAAATTACAGCTTTAGCAGCACTTTGGTGAAAGGGGGTTCTGGACCATCCTGTTGCTCCATGGACCATCTAGGGGCTCATTTCTTCTTTGAGGACCATCCCAAGGAGCGCCAAATTACACCCACTACAACATTGCCCTGGGGTCCATCTTCTTGTTGGCCTAAGGTGAACACAGCACAAGACAAAGGAGCTCTTCTGACTCAGTCACATTCCCTCCTCCCCAGCTGCACTCTGTCCTATTCCTGCCCCTCTGAGAGGCATGTGGGGCAGAGCTGTATACATCTGTTCAGTGGTTGGGTTAATTTAAAAATCTGTCTCTTGAATGTATGGCAGAGAGGGGTCCTGCAACACAGAGCTGGCAAAAAGCAAAGCTGAGCTGTAGCTCTGCCACTGCTCCTTCTGGTGTCCTAGTGTAAGCCACAGCCTCACTGGCTCTTGGTGAGCTGAGATGGCCACATGATTCATTCCATTCATGGAATGCAGAAAAGCATTTCAAAAATCTCACACTGCTACCTCAGAGACTGGGAATGGAATGACTCAACTTCATTCATGAGGCAAGCGACTGGGAATGGAATTAATTGTCTTCAAGTCATAAGCCAAGATGGTTGAACTTGGTGATCTTAAAGATCTTTTCCAATTTTAATGATTCTATGATCTCCTACTGAAACTGGGCTCTTGGCAACCAGAACTGAGTTCTGAGGTCTGAAAAGCCTAAAGCTCTGCCCTGTCTCTTTCTGGAATATTCTCAGCTAAAGGGGCCGGGTTGAGTTTCTGCAAAAACCCCATTAAAGATTAAGCTTACTATGCATAGCCTGAGTACTAGACACACCTCTGGTTTATACAAAAGACTCTAATCCTTTGGTCAGTCAGTGGAGACACTGGATACCAGTGGGAAAAGGAGGGTTAAAACTGAAATCCCTGCTTCAAGTAAAGCACATTTCAAGTATTCTTACAGGTCTTCAGATCAATCTAGCTCTCAAATAGCATTTTGAAAGTTCTCATGTGAGTTTTATACCAGAGGAAAATTGCATGCCTAAATCATCAGGCAGGACCACAGTAGCAAGTGAAACACAACAGATTCCTGAAAGCTTGTCACAACAGAGTAGCAGGGCACTTACCATGGCACAAAAGAAATGTAATCAAGCCAATGATGAGAGCTAAGGCTACTATCACTGACACAACAATGACTGCGATCTTCCATGGCTCCAAGCGCCTTACTGCTCTGTCCATCTGGATCACTGCCTGCATTGAAGAAAACAATATGGAGAAATTCAACTCCAGTACAAAGACAATAGTTCATCCAGAATCTAATCATATCTGGCACAGCTTAGCTCAGCTGAAAAACCCTACAGAATGAGGTAGGTTGGGAAGGACCTCTGGACTCCGAGGGTCTGACTGTTTAAACTAAGCCCAATTAAAGTCGGTTGCTCCAGACCTAGTCCAGTCAAGTTTTTAGTATCTCCAAGGAGAAAGGTAACTGAGTCTCTCAAGATCTCTGGTCCAGTCACTGCCCATCTTCATGGCAAAAGCTTTTCCTTTATATTTAGTCAGAGTTTCCTGTCTAACTTTGCCTCTGTTGCCTCACATACACACCGAGAAAAAGTTGTGCAGGAAATGCTAGTAGAGACAATTTGACTTCAAGAAATACTACACAGATTTCAGGTGCAGCCAACTGCCCATACAGGTACTCAAACTGAAAATAAATGTAATAATTCATGACTGAAGAAATAACCTCTGCCCCAAGGATACTCTAGGCAACCAGAGATGCCACATAATACATAGCTTTGGTTATATTTAGTCGGTGTGAGTAGTAACAATTGTACAGGGTTTGGGGCTTACTGCTCCAAAGCCACACATATGTTGAGAGCAACCACATCCTGTCTCCTGCCAGACAATCTATAGAGAAAGAGGTACTTGTGTGTAAACATGACATGGCAACAATATCCAGTAGTAACTCTGAAAGCCAAGAGCAGACCTGTAAAATGGTAGAGAACTTGACTCACACATGGACAGAGGCACAGAAGACTTTTTCCTACACTTATGTCCTCCAGTGCAGCATTAAGCAACAGAACATTAGGAAAAATGCATTTTTGTGCATGTCCTCAGTAGTTTTATTGTAGGATGATGCAAAACCTTATGCACAATTATTAAAGATCCCAAATAATTCCACAGCACACCATGTGGTAATCGTCATGCCACATACTGAGTCCCTGCAACATGGTCTACATTAGTACATGGTATCAGAAAAACACCTGAGATAATCTCTCAGATATCCTGGAGAGACAAATGGCAGCAGCCAGCCCTCAGAGGAGGACTGGCTGGCTACTCACCATGCTGCTTTACACCCCTGATCCATGCTGGTATTGCCGTGAACCAGACATACTAAACACTGTTTTCCCCTTCTCAGGTCTGTGACACAGCATCTCTGAGCAAAATCTGAGAAGATGCAGGCAGGAAGAGAAGAAAGACAGAGAAAATAAGTGTTTGCAGGTTTTCTGATGACAAGGTGGAAAAGAAGAAATCACAGTGAAAGCAGAGCAGATTAACAGCAGGGGCTCCATCTCAGGAAATGTGCTGAGTGGGCAGATGAGCAGTAAAGATGAGGGTCTGCTGCACAAATCCAAGACAGCAAAAGGCAGTGAAGTGGTGAGAGAGGGGGATGGTGTTATACCCTCTGCTCTGATGGGAAGAAAACCAAGTAAAGCCACAAGGAAGAAATGGCAAGAAAAACAAATAGGAAAGAAAAAAAAAAAAAAAAACACCCCCAAGACTCCCCAGATAGCACTACAGAGGAAGGATATGAGAGATCTGCAGGCAGCAAGGGTGTATTCAGCAAGAGACAGGGAAGTTGGGAGAAACTTAAAGTTTAATCTCCTCATATAACATCTTGGTTTTGGCTAGTGAGAGCACTAGCCAAATGGGCAAATTTTTTACCCATTCAAAGAGGTGGCATACTGGAAAGAAAATGTTAAAATAGAGAAGCTTCTGTCAACATCACAACGGCAGGTAGTCACAAGCAGCAGCTTAGTGTTACCATAATATACAGGACAGGTGACCAAGATCAAGTCTTCTGCTTCAGAGTCACATGGCATGGAGAAAGCCAGTACCTCTCCTTCTGTTGCTCCTACTTTACAGGGGCAAGTTCTGCTCTTGCAATGCACAGCCCAAGTTTTTTCCCACCAGACTGGCTCAGTTTCCTGATGTCAAGGCTGTTGGGCAGTTGATAGGAGTTGGAAAACCCAGGCTGGCCAAGATTACTCCTTTGCAAACTACAAGTTGCAATAAGCACATAACACCCACCAGAACTCACCTGGCTTCACTGAGGCCTTGACTTCTCACTGTCTAGACCTGCACTGTATATACTGTCCATCAGCTCTGAGAGTTCAGCAGAAAAGGAGATTCAGATAAAAACCTAAAACCAGTGGAACTGTTCTGCCTCAGTTTCTTCAATCTGCTGCAGCCTTCCATGGAACACTCCCATACCCATCTCACAGCATTTCCCAGTCCCAGGGAATTGCAACATACCTCATGGGCAGTCAATTATTACTCTTGAGGGCAAGCCTCTTGGCTAATCAGAATAGCCCACTATGGCAACATGCCTCTGCCCCTCCTCAGTAGCCACATCTCATGCTTGAAAGAGGCAGCTTTTGCATTTCACTTTGCCCTCCTCACTGGAGAGCTTGTGCTTCCAGCCTGAGCCCGTCCCATCCATCTCAATCAGACTGGTTCCTGTCCTGCAGCTGTCCCCACTCCAAGGGCTTCCACTTGAATGGCAATAGGAGCACCATCCCTCCACTGCTCTTGGCACATAGAACACACAGCACAGCCCTGGCAGTGTATGGCTGACTCTGCAGACATTGAGGCAACTGTGCTCTTGGATTGTAACCGCTGCATTTTATGAACTGTATCCTGACAGATTTCCTCAAAACATGGCTTTATGCCAAAGTTGCAAAATTTAAGATTAAAAAAACTGAGCATCTCCTTGCCTGTGAGACTCATGCTCTCACAGGCAGCACTGTCCTTCCAGCCATCTGTCTCTATTTCCTTTTTGTGCAAATACCAGCTACAGCCACAAACACTGGCAGCACAGATCCCTTTCTCCTCCAATATTTCAGAACTGCTTGTTCTCCACAAGTCCCACAGACTTGCAAAGGGAAACAGAAACCTTAGGAAGTGCTGTAGTGCTGAGGGAAATGTAAACATGGGAGATAAGGAATAGAACCCTACACCACTTCTGATACTGATTTCACTTAACTTGTTTTTTAAGAAAAAGCTTTAAAGCATTCATATCATAGAATCATAGAATGGTTTGTGTTGGAATGGACTCAAAATCATCTAGTTCCAGCACCCTGCCAAGGGCAGGAACACTTTGCACTTGACAAGGCTGCTCAGAGCCCCACCCAGTGTGGCCATGAACACTTCCAGCCAGGGATGGGGCATCCACAACTTTTCTGGGAAACCTGTTCAAGTGCCTCACCAGCTTCACAGTGAAGAATTTCTTCACAGTATCTTCCAGGAGTGTCCTCTTCTCCAGGCTGAACAGCCACAATTCTCTCAAGTCTCTCTTCACAGGAGAGCTGTTCCAGTCCTCTGATGATCTTCACAACCCTTCTCTGGCCTTGCTCCAAAAGGTCTGTGTCCTTCCTATGTTCAGCTTATTCAGAGCTGCATGCGTACTCCAGTACTCTGCAAGAGCAGAGTAGAATGACCTCCCCTCAAACTGCTGGCCAGTTCTTTTGATGCAGCCCAGCTCACAGTTGGCTTTCTGGGCTGTGAGTGCACATTGCTGGGCCCTGTTGAGCTTTTCATCCACAAACACCCACGAGGTGTCAACCTATATCCACATACAGGTAATTAATTTGTATATCGGATATACAAATTAAAGTGGAAATATCTCTTCAAGACCAAAACAGTTTCTTCCCTTTAGCAGGATAGTTTTGTCTTCCATCTTGCTAAGTAACAGAATAGGAAAAAAACCAAAATACTTTTGCAATGAAAGCAGCAAGACTCATCAATTCCCACAGTGTACAGTTACCAGTATCCTTCAACTGCAATGTCTGTGTGCAGGACCCAGCTCAGTAGCCCCCATGTTTTGCTGTTTGGTTTTCTTTCTATTTTATCTCACAACTAGGCATGCCTAGCTTTGCTGAGACAGAGGCTAGGATGGTTACTGTGGGACAGTTCAGGTTATATCCACTCAATGCTTTCATTATGCATACACATAACACCTCCAAACAGCTCTTCACTCCCTTAGCCTTTTTTGCTTTGGTGCCACAGAGGGCAGGACTACCAGAATAACCACCTTGACAGGGATTCCTGTGCTTGGGACATCCTGCTCCATAGTTAGATAATTTAGTGGCAGGTGGATCCCCCTGTTTAGGAATTAGAGGTCTTCTCTGCACTCTAGTAACCAAGCAAATTCTGCTCCACCCAGCAACACTCAATGGCCAGAGAAACACTGATCCTCTGCAGTGCTGAGGAAGGCCTCCCACCATGGATACATCCTTTCCTTCTTCCTGTAGCAAAGAGACATTGCTTAACAGATCGGCGTTCTCCTCAGAAGGCCCCAAATACCACAGCTGGCTGTGTGATGCCTTCTAGAGTTTGGTGTTTCACACAGCCTCACATTTCTTGTTTCCTTATATCACAGGCTTTGACTTTTTTTACTGCCCAAACTTCACTAAGCTACAAATTAACTCTTAACAGGGCCGACAGGAATTCAGCATTCACCCTCTAGCATGAATGAGATAACTCAAATTCCACAGGAGCAGAGATCAGACCCAGACACCACTGGGAGCTCTCAAAGGCCAAGTCCTTTCAGCTCTTAAAAATACATCTTTGAGGTCTATATCTGGCAGCTTTCAGTCTGCAGTGAATTAGTGAGAAGTTTCAAACCCAAGATCCTTCAGTTCAGTACAGACCTGCTTATCTTGGCAATACTATCGCGAACATTAAACCTCCTCCAGCAATCCGTGTTCTCATTTAAAATATGCGTCATTCCCAGGGGGCCCAAGATAATCCCTGAAGACAGCAGCATCTCTCAAGTTCATAGCACAGCTAATTCAGGTTGGGAAGAGCAAATTATTAAATCTCCTAGCTTACACACCTTGGCTCTGAGACAAAGACTGTGATCCCTAAAAAGTTATTCTGTACTGAAAAAAAAATCCAAATGAATTATTTTGAAAATAAATATATTTTAATATAATTAAGTATTTAAAATGCACTAAAGTTGTGTTTAGAAAGAAGTGTATTAAATCAAACCAAGATACAAGATATTTTAATAAGCAAAATACAGCAAGAAATAAAAGTAACATTAATAGCTATTGACATATTATGAAGAAGAGTTATACCAAAATTTTACAGAGCAAAAATTGGTCTTCCTTGTGAAACCAATGAGAAAGCACATAGGATTTCAGGTTGGACTTCTGATCAGCCCCAGATGAATTCTTTACCTTTCAATTTGGAACATTTACCCAAAAGTGAAAGACAAGCACAATACACAGGTGACAAGCTGGTTTTCCTCTAAACCTGTACCAAATTTCCTAAAAGGTTACTATATTCATTCACAATGCAAGTGATGCAAGTTCAGCTCCCACCTCTGACTGACAGGGTTTGATTCACTATATTGAGATTATCCATCTTTTCTGATTGATAACACACCTTACTGTGTGTCATCAAAAACTTCAGCAAGAGCAATACCAGCAAACTGATCAGAATGCATCTGTTCAGACAAGAAAAGAAAGCGTAACTTTATCATGTGGCCTCAGTCACCAAATTTCTGGATAAGCAGGGAACAGCCACCCTGTTCTGCTTTACAGATCTGCCCTTGATATTTTTTGACTTATTAAGCTAAGACCTCAGAGCATCCCCAACTAGATTTGCTCTTAAATTAATTCAAACCATGTTTTCTTGTACCAGCTCTTTACTGAAAGTGTTTTGCCACATTCCACGGAGAATAAAACATGCAACCTCTTCTATGTGATCTGCTGCAGTCTTCCTTCGTTTTTTTTGTTTGGTTTTTTTTTATACCCCTGCCAACTGATAATCCAATATTCTCAGATGAGCCAGTGGCAGAGTTTGGGTGGCACATCTGATGGGGAGGGTCTTTCCACTTTTATAGTCATGACCAGTTTTCCCAGCTGATAGATTCAGGTATATGCCTACAATCAGCCTTCCTAGAAATAGGACCTTTCACAAGACAACTGAACAGACTAATCTGCTGGCCTGGTGAGCATGATTTAAAAATCCAGACTAGGTCCCTGGAAGTTTCTACCTTGGCAGGGTGGTTGGGACTGGCAGCAAATGGGATACATCTGGCTTATTCTAGGAGGCCTACAGAAAAAGCACAGGGCCACAAAGCAAGACTTGCTAATTTCACTCCCACCTTTACCACAAGCAACCACACGAACCTAGCATTTCTCCTGTGCTCTTGTGGCATACTCAGGACACGCACTTCTAAAAGAATGGGACAACAGTCTCAGCTGCTTTGAGAACCAAAGCAGAAGAAGCTGGTGCCTGCCTAAGTACTGCCAGACCCTTGTTTGGATGAGGTCAGTTACCTACCAGCCTCAATTGCTCAATGTTTGATATCTCCTAAAGCATTCTGATACAATGAAAGACTTCCAAACATTGAAGGTATCTGCTGAGGGAAATGAAGTGTGCGTTTTTCTATGCGTCATACTAAATCAGCTTGATCTCCCCACACCCTTGAACAGCCCACAAAAACAGTAGGTGCTGCATGCCACCCCTCTGCAGTCAGATAAGGCATCAGTAATGTATTTGCCACTTACTAATTGAGCTCCTCCCCTTAACCATCCAATTTTACCAAGGTCTTGCTGCTTCCCCAGAGCACACTTCAGCTGGGTAAAGACAACTGCCCCGAACACAGCTCCTGTCATTTGCTTCAAGATTCAAGGGCAGCATTCAGTCTCTGGGATGTCTTAACTGAGAGCTTCCCATCAACTATATCCATGATGCCAAAATGCTGCTCATACAGGCTTCCCTGGTTATCCGATCGCCTCTGCAATCAGCATGAAAGGTCTGCTATTCCTTACTCTCTCATCCATTTTGCACACAACTGTTTGGAAGTTTTGAACTCTTTATTTGTTGGGATAGAGGTAGCCTCCTATACCACTACAACAGTCTGTAGGATGTAACTGTAATGCCAAGGACTGAGATATCCTTTATCACTTATTTGTCTTTCTACAGCTGACTACCACAGCCAACCTCTTGAGACTCTCGTGTTCTGAAACAAGTTTTAGCAGAAGCAAGAGGACTACTCACTACATAAAAACTTAAAATTTGCATGGACACTGAGAGATCATCTCAGTGTAAAGAAAATGTTAAGTACATGGCCACTGGCTGCAATCAGTTTAAGATAAATTTCTGTAACTTTAACATTTTTACCTCTCAGATTTCCCCTTCCAGCAGTGTTTGGTCATAAACAACATAGACAAATATCTTGCTCTGTTAGTTTGGCAGTCGCAGATGATAGCAGTAGACCTCTGCTTTCCAGCCCTCAAAAATAGCTCTGCCTGCCTCCTTTTGTTCTTCTTTCATTTCTTGAAATCTACTCCAAAAACAAGATACCACACAAGCAGGTACAGTCTCTCTGGGTTTTCAGTTTGATTTTCATTCCAACGCAGGGTGGGTGAAATGGTCAGGTGCCAGATTTGGTGTGTTTCCAAGCTGATTCTGCACAGAGTAACACTTCACTGGCTGCACACCAAAGCCCATTAAAACAATCAAAAGCACAAGAAGCTACTTTTACCAACTGTCCTCCACTCATCCTCTCATCCAGCAGTTGTGTCTACAACACATTCTAACTGCGCTAGCACAAATGGTAGGTCAGTCAGCGCACTGTGAGATGACTCTCACCTGCCCTCCACATAGGCCACCTTGATTTGCCATACTGTGTTGTAGATGAGCTGGAGAATTCTCAGAAAACATGCATTTTGGGTGAGGAGAAAGGCTGAAATATCAGAAGAATTACTGATGCATGAAAGGCAGATCAAAACAGAAGCAAGCTCAGCACTAGTGCCACTCTCCCCACACCCTCGGTCGAAGCTCTAACTGCCCTATAAATCTACACACAATGTAGCCGTGCTGCCCAAAATACCAAGAAGCAAGCCAGAAGCTCATGGCACTCACCTCTGTGTACCACTAAGAGTCAGCAAGAAGTCTTCTCTCTGGGAAGAGCTCTCTCCACCGTCCTGAGCACCACAACACACTGTGCAGCATCTCAGCATAGACTTGAGGCTTTATCTCCTGAATTAAGAAAGAAAGGAGTCATAGGCAAGTCAGAACAAACAAGTCCAGCAAGTCTCAGTGACAGAGGCTTACCCAGTAGCATGATTCCTCCCCTAAAACAATAACAATACACTTCTTTCATCACACCTTTCATCCAGGAATCCTGAAGCCTTTTCAGAGCATTAGCTACACCCTGCAACACCCCAAATCAGAAGAGCCATGAAAATTTTGCAAGGACGCAGAGCTTATTTCCTTCTTTGGTATAATTAAGAACAAATCAGAAATTGTGGGAAGGATCAATGCAGAAAATTTGCATGTTCAAGAGACAACGTTCAGCCCTAGGTCAGGTAAGGAACTGACAAACTGATGCAGAATCAAAGGTATGTGCCTCTTAACTACCTTGAACTTCCTTGAAATTGGACATTTGGCCAGAAAAGGATCTGCCCTCATAACAGCAGCTAAATTCAATTTTTTCATTCTTCTTTAACTCCTTAGATGATAATTTTAATTGTGGTCACCTAGCTACACATACAATTCTATCCTGAAAAATTCTGCTGTGTCATAAACATTATGATATAAATATTTTCAGGTTGTAAATAAGAAGTTCTACTTTTGCTAGTGACAGCAAGTTATCTGGCAAACAATCATCACAAGCTCAAACTCTAACCTAAAGTAGTATTTCTGAAGGTTCAGAAATGCTTTAAGTTTTAAAGTTTTAAGAAGTTTTAAGTTTTCTCAGTATCACTAAACTTACTAGAAGATGTATGTGACCACATAGCCTGACACACAGATTTGTTTCAGAAGGACAATAAAGAAGACAGACCTCACAACAAGATACAAATGGCACACATTTTCTTTGCTCTACTGCAATAAACTTTCTAACCTCTAGGGACTCTTTTCCTCCACCTTAGTGACCTCCATTTGACCCCTCTGCAGCTCAGGGATCACCAGCTTAGTAACATGCTGATGCAAATACACCTTACATGGCTGGAGCTCTTCCTTCCACTTACATCAAGTCCATAGGCAAGTAACAGAAAGACTGCTTTTGGAGAATGCCAGCTTCCTTTGAGTGAAGCATAAACTAAAGATAAGCCTTAGCCTCTCATAATTTGGATTCAATGTCTCAGCATAATCTGTTACAAAACATGATGAATACAGTTGTTAATGACACATTTAATGTAATTGCTTCTCAATTCTTTAACTGGAAGCTGCATTGCCAT
Source organism: Molothrus ater (assembly GCF_012460135.2). Taxonomy (NCBI): domain Eukaryota; kingdom Metazoa; phylum Chordata; class Aves; order Passeriformes; family Icteridae; genus Molothrus; species Molothrus ater. The sequence goes on from NC_050481.2 coordinate 24,188,317, forward strand.
CCCATATAGGAACACCTGAGTCAGGCCAGATGTGCAAGCAAAATGCAGTCAGAAGCCTAGCTAGAGGGTGACAATTTCCAGGGTAAAGTATCAAGTGTCACATGATTACCTGACCTGAGCATAGGTGATGCAAAGACATTAATTCCAGGCACCCCATGATCCTCAGACATAGAGCTCTGCCTTGTGACTTGATTGTGCCATAGGTGGAAGAATGTACAACACAGAGCCTTCATGGCAATCCTTGTATAGTCTCACCTGCAGGAAAAAAAAACCCTATTGCTGCTTAAAGAAAGAGGTTAAACTGAGGATGCTTTTTTTGGACACTGAAAAACTCCTCCAGGCCTGATTTCATGGCAGGAATGCACTAAACTGCTAAATAATGTGATAATGCTGGTCAATAGTCCCCTCTCTGTACAAGGTGTCTGAGTTTCTTCTTTTACTGGCAATAATTCCCTGCAGCAAAAAAACTTATAAGAGAAAAAGGGACAGACAATAGCCACAAGTGGTTCCGTTGCCAGGTACCAAACAGGTTTGGCTCCTCGCTCCAGAGACAGTGCTCTTATGTGCCCTTTTGTGCTACACTGCAACACTTAAAAAAAAAAAAAAAAAAAAAAGCCTGGAAAAGTTAGGAAATGCAGGGAAGGAGGCAGGGGTGTAGCCCACCTGGGTACCACATAAAAGAAATAAGAAAGATCCTGGAGGCTGAACATAAAATGCCATAGATCAAGACCCCCACCAGAATCCAGCTGGTGAAGAGGCAAAGTTTCAATGATTGGCTATAGCAATGGAGTAAGGAAGTGAGGCTCAGGTTCACCAGAGACTGGGGAGCTTCCAGAGTGCATTAAACCCAGCAAAGGATGAACAAATTTCTGCTTAAAGTGAGAGGGAAACAGGATCTGCACTTCACATCAGGAAGACTATACCGAAGCTTCAAATGGACAAGCAGAAAGCAGACTGGTGCCCACAGGAAACAATGTATCCTGTTGTAAATCCCATGGTAGACACTGCAACCTCAAGTAAAGAATGTGACAGAAGTTACACAAAACTAAAATAGTAAAAAAAAATGTTTAAAAGTCTGATACAAACAGGATACAGGGACAGAGAGCCAAAATCATGGTTTCCATGTTCCGCAGGATTCTCCAAGACACTGATGGCAGACCCAGAATGCTTACCCCAAAAAAGGACTTGGACACCGCATGTATAAAAGAAACATGGTGGCAGGAAGGCCATGGAATGTGGAAATCCCAGGATCTATCATTCCAATTATTTTAATTACTCTGAAGTAAAATGTGAAACCTTTTACATTGATCACTTAGATAATACTGGATTTCTTGGAGGTTGCAAATAACTGTTTCAGTAACAGGCAGCTAGGAAATCCACAAAATTGGAAGCAACTCTTGATTCAGTCCTGACCAGTTTAAACAATTGGTTTATCATCTTTCTGTCTGAACTATATCAGCATCAGATTCAGCATTTCTAAAGACACCCAAAATCAGATCAACTACTGACATGCTGAATTTCAAAGATAGAAAAGACAAAACCTAAAAGACAAACCTTGAAGTGCATGTTTTCTGGAGACAGAGAGACCATTTCAAGAGATAACGTTAATCTTAGAGCAAATGCATCCTACCTGGTAAAGGAAAACAAAAAAGCCTTCAGGAAGACTAAAGCCAAACATAATGGTATCTAAAAAACAACAAAGCCATTAAGAACAAGTAAATAAAATAAATAAATGTTAATGCTTTTTCTGAAGCCAGCTCACTATCATAGGAATCTCTGCTATATTCATAAATTGTCTGAAAAAAAGAAATACTGAGATGATAATCATACAATAACTGTCCAGATATCACAGTACACAAAAAAAAAAACCTACAGCAGAAACATAATTTTGAGATACCATGTAATAAAACAACAGATGAGCTTTGGAATTAAAAAGTATGAAGAAGTGACGCATATTAAAAAAAAACCCAGTCCTAACCATATCCGCTAAGTGTCAGGAGTTGAATTATTATTCCTTTCAGAAACAAGACTGAGGAAGTTTCCTATGAGAATATTAACTCAGAAGCAGTCAAAAAAAAAAAAAAGAAAAAAAAAGGAAACCCAAAAAGAATGCTAGAATTTACTTGTAAAGAGAACAGAAAAGCAAAAGGAAACAAACTTATATTCCAATATTAATAAATACTATGCCTGCATCCTGAATATTGCATTAAATTCTGGTCCATTTGCCCATTTCAAAGCTTATACAGAGGAATAGTAAAAGAAAGCAGAACAGCTGATCAAAGGAACAAAGCAGCTTCTATGTATGAGATGCCCAAACAGACAGGACTGTACAACCTGACAAAGGTATAGAAAGGGATGGGGTCCAGAGAATACCGTGTGGAGTAGTGAAAGCGAACAGGAAACCACTGTTCACAGTTTCTCCTCATACAATTACCAGGGGACTTCAAACTAGAGTGGCCAATTTAAAATAGGCACAAGAAAATTCTGACATATAACAAAGAGGTCAGGTATATGACTCTTTGCTTCAGTGTATGTAAAATGTCAACTATTTCGCACATTCAAATGGAATAGTCAGTTTTCTGGAAGAAAATGCCACATAGAGCTCTTAACGATGATTCAACTTTACGATCCAAGAATTTCCTGACTCATATCACTGGAAGTTTAAAAAGCACTCTCATGAAGGACCACAATCTGACTGCTGTATCTCATATTCTCTATGGTGCCCTCCATTGATTACTCCACAAGAACCTAGTTCATTTAGCTGCCAGGCATTCCTTCATAACAATAACAAAGTACTATTAATCATTTGATAGAACAACCAACAGCTTGGAATCAATGTTTTCCCCATCTGTGTCCTGAGCAGAATGTGGTCTGACCCACCTACCCTGACCAGGAGGCACAGGAAGGACATATTGGTGTCTTTCCTTTCAGACAGCTGAGGAACCATGGCACATTTCTCATCAGAATAGTTCAATTGGAATGGTCCTACAGGGATCATTTGGCCTGACTGCCAGGTAGCTGTAGGCACTGACAGTGCATTAGGCTCCAGGTACAGACAGGCTTGTGCTCTGCAGCAACAGGCATTCCTGGCTACAGGCTGCCCTCTCTGCATGGTCTGCAACTGATGACACATCAGACTCCAGAAAGGGGCTGTGGCCCCCCACTTTAGCTGGACAGAGTTTCTGATCTGAGAGAGTTTAAAGCAAAGCACCTCTTGTCTTGCACATGACCAAAATTTGCCACTTGTTTTTGTAATTAATTTCAGACATACAGTATTATTTTCTTAGATCCTCTCAAAATTTGGCAGGTGAGGTATGGTATACAACAGGCACTTACCTCAAGTCAAGGCAGAAAGTTACTTTTTCTTTCACATGGAAACACTGAGAAGACATTAATGCATGAGTGATTGATGAGCCAAATATGTTTTTCATCTTTTCTCCTCCAAAACTGTCCAGTTACCAAGACAACTGCCAAGGAAATAAAATCCCCTTTATTTATAAGAATTCTAAGTTAACATTAGAATAGAAAACCCCTTAAAGAATATTTTCATCTACAGAGGCTCCTGCCTGACAAATTCCTTTTCCTTCAAGAAAAAGTCAACACAATTACAACTCTTGAGGCACACACCTCACCACACCTTTGTAGCCACAAGTTTAGAGAGTTCAGTTCTCAGCGCAGAACACTGCAACTGTATCACAGTTGTGGTCTACAGCCACAGTTGGGAAAGAAAGAAAGGCTATGTACAGGATGGGAAAATTGGAATGGAAAAGGTAAGATCTGTATAATTAATGTCACAAAAAAGTTTACAACACAGCTGTCTTGCTACCTATTACAAATGCAAGTCCAAATTCCATAATTTATGCTTTTCCTCATGGTTGCACTCAAGTATCTTAGTTGCACAGTAGCACACTAGCAATATTTTAAATATTAAGCAAAAATTTACATTTTAAAAGAATTATTCTAAAGCATTCATGAAAGGTATATTCAAACTTCTGTGTGAGGAAAAAAGAAGAGTATACACCCAACACACTTTAGAAATTGGCTTGCCCCCTAGTTTGAGTGTATTTTCACAAAAGGGAATATCATTTATCAGGCCTACAAAAAAAAAAACTACTAAACCTTTCCTTTCTTGTTTTATTGAGGGAATATCTTTCATTATGAAACTTGAGGAAACAAAAAGAAGTTTTCAATGCATAAGGATCTTCACCCACATTTTGCTTTTTCACTTAGTCACACCACGATAGCTGAGGCTGTCATCAGGTCTTGATTGATTACCAAGGCCAGAGGACTTGCTGCCAAATTTATTTTTATTAATAGTCTGTTTAATTCAAGTCAAAATATGCTTGGAACTTGAAGCCTTCAATCCACTTTGGGAATCTGCTCTAGCCTGAATCTTGGTCTACCTGATGCGTCCAAACCAGATCATCTTGCTGATGTCAAGTCACTCCGAACATGAGAACCTATGTAGCCCTCAAGCACTGTAACTGCAGGAACAGAAGCTGGAAGAAATTTAACACAAAGCTAGACTTTAAAAAAAAATTTAGTGATCTCTGAGCAGGAACACCCTGTGGTAGTAAGGCATATATGTCACTTAACTTTGGTTTGATTTTTACAGAGAAAGAAGGAAATCCATGAAAGGACAGACATGTGACTGATTCCAGAGCAGGTTCATGGCTTTATCTTAAGCCCCAAAGTTTCCTACAGGGCTTGTACAGAGCTTGGAGTTTCCCCATAAAGAGCTCACTATCCTGTCTCATCCACAAATGCTCTGATACATTTAGTGTCACCTTTAGTGTCACCTAAATAATCCCACATCCTATGACTTCATTCTCTATCCTTGCATAAAGGATACAGTAAGCAAGTCATATGCAAACAAAGGTAAGTGCTGTTTCAGCCTTTGAAAAGGCACTTGATAACTTCCTCCTTTTAGAACACTGCTTTGACTTGTCCCTAACAAAACACTAACAGGATGGGTTGCTTTGCTAGAAACTGTATCAGCACAAGCTACAGAATAGCCAGGATTCTGCTCAGCAGCAACCAGTGCCAACAGCCTATGTAGAAGCTGTGTGTTACTTACAGCAGAGCTTACAGCACAAACAAACTTAAATCTTCAGTTGTCCTTTTTTACTGCTGTAGTATGAACTTAATTGAACTCATGTATTGCAAAGCCAGTGGATACAGAAGTAATTTCTTATGTCTGCGAACCTTCACTTTTTTTCCCCAATTTGTTCTGCTTCCTTTGTGCCCTTAAGAGCAAACCGCACAGTCTCACCTAAGGCTCTGAGTCAAGCAGCATTTAATCAGTCTCTCATTTAGGATAATCCTAAAAAAACTCTCCTCCTTATTAAATTACTGTGTAGAAATTTTTCTGTTTGGAGTCTCCTGCTGCCTTGTCAATCTCTTCCCTAATTGAGAAATGAACATTATCCAGAACTGCCCTGACTTGCAGAATGCTGAAGAATTGTCTTAAACACTAATCCATTAACAAGATCCTGCTCTACTAATGTGTCACAAGAATTGCTTCAGCAACCCTTGTGACTCCTCCCCATCATGTTTGCCAGGACAGCTCTCGTTTTCTTCCATAAGCACTGTTGAGACATGGATATGCCCACAGTCCTTACCATCACTATAGTATTTAACCTCTCCTTGGGCAGTCCTTGAAACACAGAGAAGCAAGAACAATCAGCTGCTGCTCTAATGAATTACCTGGGCAAGACTTAGTGCAACAACAGAAACTGATAGGCTCAGTTGGATGACTCAAATCAAATTCAGATGATTTCATCTTCACCCAGCACAGAGCTGTGCTAATACCCACTAGCTGAAGATTTCTTCCCATTACTTCAGGGATGATTATTCACATACAGGCAGTAACACGTGCTTTGAGACTAAGTTGCAAGTCTCATTAAAGGCAAAATAAAAAAGGGGAGAACAGGGTGATTAACAAAAATATCTCTCCTAAGAATTTGTTTTTGGATTTACATACATCCCTAAGGGATTAAGATGACTCCAAAGAGCAAAGTAATTTGGTATTTGTGTGTTCTGTTTAACATAACTGTTTTATAAAGCTAGTATTAAGAAGAAGAGATATTTAATTAACTTATTCCTATTGCGAACAATGAAATTAACAACCTGTTTGTGAAAGGACAAAAATATTTTCAGGTTGTCATTAGTCTGTATGAAGAAGGAGACACAAGGAAATGGAAGTAGATATGATCTTGAGCAAAGCTCTGGTCTCTGAATCAGGAAAGAGAAAGTAGTGGTGAGATTCTCATTAGAAAGATGAGAATCAAAAATGCTGGAAATTAAACCTTGAAGCACTTGCCTGTGTAGGCTGAGGCTCCTACAAATGACCAAGAACTAAACTCAGCTAAACAAAGGGGGAAAAAATTCAGAAATTTATGTGATTCTCATCCATCCAGAAAGGAATAAGGAAAATTAAAGGCTGTAGCAACAAATTAAAAAATACCAATGTTATAACTCCTGGACAGCAAAAAGGAGCAGCTCTTCAGTACTAACCCAGTGGATCCTGCAGTCTCATGGATTCAGAAACCTTCCTACCACACTGAAGGCCAAGTCACAGTCCCACTACAGAGATTCCAGACTCAGGGAATATAGAGCAAAGACACCATACAAGTAACCACCAACACATGAGGGACACAACCCATGACCTGTTGCATTTCATTGCTCCAGTCCATGCTCTGCAGAGGTACACCAGACCATGCTCAGCAAGAACAGTGTTACCCTGGCTGCATACAACTGCCTGTGCCTCCAGCTCCAGTACTCAGAGAAGCTTTATTCTGGCAGACTGATCCACATTCCTTCCTGCTCTCAAAGTGTCCCAGGAGCACTCACACGTGACTTCTCTAGTAAGCCTGGAGCTTCATCACCTATAAGAAACAAAAGGTCCAGACCATGCTTTGAGTACTCTGTAACACTCAGTACCAAAGAGAGTGCACACAGCACTGGGAGAACCTTTCTACAACCAACAACCTTCCACTGCAAACACCAAGAGTCTTCGCATCAAGATTTTTACCAGCTGGAACACAGCATTATTTAGGATTACTTTTTTTTTCCCCATTATTTTAGATATAAGAGGACAGTCTCCACCCTGGTGACAGTAGTGCACATATTTACTCTAAAGCAGGAGACATACATCTGGAATGCTTAGCTGTAACAGGGCTGCAATAAAAACACAGCAACATCTTTGTGCTGAGCATGTCATGATCTCATATGATCACACGTGATTTCCCTGCAGTGAGGCAAGGCTCTCAGGATGTTTTATCCTTCCTGCCTGCTGAAACTGGGTGGGCCAGGCCTTGGTTTGGGTTGGTAAAAAAAGAGAATGCTAGTGCAGGGAGCTCAGCTCACAAAGCATTTGGGTGGGGACATGGAGTCAAACAGTGCTAGTGACAGCTGTGTTTTTCAGGCTCTGTCTGCATACTACAAATAGACTGTACCTCCCTTACCTGGGGAGAAATGAGGCTCTTTGACTCAAGTGGAAGAAGCCTCCATCTCACCCAGTCATCTCTGCTATGCAGACACTGCCAGGCAGCATCTGTTCAGGGAGCCAGGCCAGCGTGCTCCAGCACACAGCAACAACAAGGGGAGAAGTTTGGGCAGTGATAAGCCAGCTCCTGTTCTGTTCCTGACAGGGACAAGTCAGCAGGATGGAGGAGAGCATCTCACTGATGGTAGCTCAGCTCCTGAATGGTAGCTCCTTAAGTAGTCAGCTCCATCTCAACTAAACGTTTTTCCCCACATTCTCTGGACTTGTGGGAAAGAAGCAGAGGAAAAGAACCATTTGGAAGGGAACAGAAATGGATACATGATGTTTAAAGAAAACTGACTATCTTTTCCCACACAGCTGATAACTTGAAGCCACAGGGCAGGAAGAAACCACTCATATATGAGCTGGTTTTGCTCATCCAGCAGTTTCCATTGCTGAGCCAGAGAGAAGTGCTCTGAACTTTGCCAAATTAATGATGGTGCTGCCCAGGTGAGGAAAACATGCATGAAGGGTGACTTTTCACCCTTCATTTGTTCACTGCCTTTCTAAAAGAGTGGCTTCCCGGTAGGATGGCAGACAGAGCAAGGTGAGTTCAGGCCAGCACATGGCCTCCCAGTCAGCTGATCAATAGCAATATCTGTGAAACCCTCTCTGTTTTAACATTCAGAGTCTCATGGAGAACAGAAAGGATTTGTCAGGGCCAGTGCATAATATTCATTAAAAATTGGTCTTGCACCCAATACTAGAAAAAAAAATGCTTTGTATGAACAAGTGCTGCAAGACACAGTTCAAGCCAAGAGCTTTCATGACTGTATGACTTAGTTGCTAATATTAGCTAAGCTGCTAATAAATAACAGGAAATATTTTTCCTTCCACAATGTAAAGAAAGCCAATATTGTTACAACTTGAAGCCATGTAAATGCCCTCTGTGCTTCATCCAAAACTCATTCAACACAGCTGTTAGCACTAGCAGAATGCAAAAGTCTAGAAGTTTGCAAAATTGTTAATTTGGGAAGGCAGTCTTGCTCACACTGACATAGTCCACAAAACAAATGCTTTGCAATGATGGTGACTCCATAAGAGCTTGGCAGCTGACATTGTACAGACTAGTGCTCATCCATTGTAAAGAGTATTTTAGTTCAAATACTCCTGAAATTTCCCAGGCCAAACCCTTGTAAAGTGCTTGGCAACCTTAAATCTTATGCTGGAGATGATGAGGGTGTATTCAAGATGTTCAGCCATCCATGACATTCCCATGAGTCAGCAAAACCTGGATTGTCAAGAAAAAAAAGACCTCAACAAAAAAATCACAACTTTTCAAAGTTGTTATCCTTCACAAAAAATGTCTGTAACTGAAGTCGGTTTTGCCCACCAGAGACCAGAATGAGTGCTAATACATTTGAAAAGAAGAACAAACTTCCAATATATTCAGCTGCAGAGAGAGGGAGACGCTTTCTTACTGTTACCTGTGCTTCAAACACTGACACACTTGTGGGCAAAACTCCCAGTAGCTGACATTCACAAGCATCAGTTCCCCATGCCCTTAGCCTAGCAGTCACGTGCTGCTGGACTGACTCTTCTGCCTCTTTCTTCAAGACCAAGGGAGCCAACAGCAGGCAGCTCTGTGCCTGTGCTGACATCTCTGTCACACACAGGCTCCAACTGCTGCTCAGGAAAGGTGAGGATCTGACCAAGTCCTGTGTGCCAGACCCAGGAGGATATTTCATATACCCCAAGGTGTCTCAGATATTGTTAGAAGCCAATATGACGACAACTGAATCAAACCCTAGGGGAACACTGCTCTTACCACTGTTCTCTCCATTACACTGGCAGTATAACACACTTCAAGTATTCTCCCTGCAAGTTCAGCACAGATGGAGGAAAGTCAATTCCTAGACATGACCAGGTCAGAAAGTGCTGCTTATACTGTAAATAAGCCAGGATCTTACACTGAGAATAACCTGTGGGAGACACTGCTAAAGTAATTTGTATTTAATTTCGCACGAAAACCAAAAGCTTGTACCTGGTAGGCAACTAAGCAGACATTTCTAATTATCCAACCAAACAGCTCCAAGGATTTTGAAAGAAACAGCAAGCTTTATGTCTTTGAGAGTCCTATGTTTGAAGACACAAGCTTGCTTTCCAAAGCCACATATTTAACCCACTATGCTGGCAGTTAGGATCACAAGGTACAAATTTTGTGAGGTGGTCCTGCAAGGACCTGAGCCTGAGGAGAGATGCCTGCTATCTCTCTAGAGGAGCCAAGTCACTGCATATCAACTAGTGACCAATTACGTCCTGAACTGCAATCACTAATCAGCTGCCAACTGCAGGGTGACCCAAACTTACTTCCATCTGATTTACAACAAGATGTTAAGCTAATATAATGTTGCTCTGTGCTGTGATGGGATAGAAACAACCATGGAGTCAACATGACTCAGCTGAGTTGTACCAAGCTGAACAAAAGCAATCCAAAGATCACCTCTTTTTCCGGCGTCCCTATCCATCCTTCCTGGAGCACTGGGGTGCGGCACCTTTACAGCATCATTTGTAGTTAACCATAATCTCCTTCCCCTATCCTGATAGAAAATACACCAGAAAAAAATGGAAGAAAACATAAGAAACCTGTTAACCATGAATCCTTTTTCCCCCTCTGCCTCCCCTTCTGGTCCTGTATCATTGTGGTCATCCTCACAAATAGCCCCAGGACTAGTTTACTTAATTTGTATGTAACCTCTCCTAATTGATGTTGGAAAGAGGTGGAGCTGCTGCTGTAACAACAACAAGCAGTCTGTCACTAGCCACAAGATGCAAGATAAAAACCTAACAAGCAAAATTCTCCCACACACTCTACACAGGCCAGACAAAAATCTAAATATAATCAGTTTGAAGAAATCTAAGCTTGTGTTATTCTTCTCCAAGTGTAATGTTTGCCAATAACATGGAAAACTTAATTGTGTGAGGAGTGAAGACTCATTTGTATCATTTAAGGTTCTAGGTCTTCATTAGACATTCCTAACTGTTAAGTAAAGCAGCTTGCTGTGTTCTAACCATTATTCATGACTGGAATAGCATATGCTGCACTGCTCTGTATTTCAGATGAAGGTCTCCATCTTTCCATCTTGAAAATGAGTCTTCCTTGACCTTTTCCCTTACTTCCACTTCTGGTGACAACTGCACTATTTTCCTCTGCAGACTGCAGGTTTTAAAATGACAGCTTATTTATGAGCTACATTCAGATGCACTTCTGGAATGGAGAGGACTAGCTCCTACTGCCTGAACAAACATCTAAGGCAGGGGTTAAGGAAAAGTCTGCTGAAAGTGAAATGGTGTATCAAAATATGAAAGATGCTTCACTATGACCTAGATTCTGACCACCCAAAACTTTAACTAACTCCTATATGAAAAGGAAAACCAGAATCAGTTTGCTGCTTGCAATGGCATGTCACTAAGGCATGATACATCCCTATACATATTCAATAAAAAAGGGTGGATATTTCTCTTCTGTTCTTCATTCTCTTTCAAGAAAGAGAAGCCAAACAATGAAAATCCACCATGAACAAGTAACCACTTGGCTCCAGCTGGGAAAACACCAGCGCTTATTGTTAAATCATACAGCCCCAACAGCTGAATTGGTCTCTGACTGGAAGTGGCTCTGGCTGCCAGTCTCTTCCCAGGACCCCTGTGCACTAGTGCTGAACACCTGGATCAGGGAGATGATCTGTCTGGAGTGTTGAGTTCTCTACTGCAGATAGCTAGGCAATTCATATTCAGATACATCTTATCAACAAACTAAGGCTTTTCAAGCTGTCTAAAACCACATCTAATTGATGCTCCACTACCGTGCTCCAGTATCACTGTCTGTCTACATGTCACTGCCATACTGAGTTTAGCTGGTCAGACTTCTTCCAGAATGCAGTTCATCCAATTTAATGCTACCTGCAGGATGTCTGCCACACATCCGGTCCTCCAAGTGACAGCAGTGTGGGTGTGTGGGACCTATTCTTAGTGACTCCCATCAGGTCTTGACAACTAAATGGATTAAACACCTATAAGAAATATGAAGGCTGTTTCAGGTCACCATACTGGAAGCCTGGGCCAAATGAACCCTCTTGTGACAAAAAAGACTTTAGAAACAAGGGGGAAAAAGAAACAACACAGAGAAGAGGAAGGGAGTCTATCTATTAAGATGCCCTTCAAAAAGCTGGTGATATGTCCAAAGAAAGATGGCAAAATAGCAAAATCTGGTTCTAAAATGGCAACATAGCAAAGAATCATGGAAAGATTCAGTGAACAGTTTGGTCAAGACAACTGCCTGATAAATCTCAGCATGTTAGGTAGAAAGTCTTTAGGACCAACAGACTATCGGACTGTTAAAGGAGTACCAACAGAAGATGTATTGAAAACAAAAAGTTAAGGAAATTCTTCACACCAGCCTGGTGAGGTCTGTACTCTGGAGTCCTTCTTCAGAAGTAGTTTATCTTCTGTGTTCAGCAGAACAGAATTTACTCATTCTTTCATTAGCATTTGCTAAGGTTGGGTAATTTCAACCAAACATTCAAGAATAACTCCTACAGAGTGGACCATGAGGAAGGGGAGAACAGAAGCTCCCCATCCTGAGGATGTGTGACAGCAGTTACAACATTAAAACTTGAGCTGGTTCTCAAGATGCTATTCCCCCACACAAAAGGTAGCTAGCAAATCAGAGACCATCAGCACATGACAATAAACACAAGAACAGAAGTTGAACAGGCATCAAAATTTCTGTTATTCTTTGCTAAGCATCAAGAGGGAATGAATTGACAAACCCAAGGCCTGAAAAGCTCAGCAGTTTGCCTAACAAGGGGGGAAGCAACCAAACACGCCTCCAAAACAGCAGGGGACCATAGAGTATGATAGTTTTAGTCACTGTATTTTCTGATACCTCTGCCAACATTTCTAAGCACCTACACCCAGAACAAGCCTCAGACTTTCTCAAACAACAAAAAAGAAATATCTCTCTCTAAATTTGGCTCCTTAAGACAACATGACACACAGGCAGAGATATCACACTAGAGAGGAGACATGACTTAGCCACTTGCAGGGCCAGGTTTAAGTTCCAGCACTTGTAAAATTATCAAACAATGCGAATGCTACAGGCATTTAGTGAAATTAAAAGCAATGAATTTACAGTGGGTTTTCGCACATTATCCAATTACTACCTTGCTGCAAGATATGAATGTGACAAACAGCTGTGTAATATTTATGAAAAGTATAAAGCAGTTGATTATCCAGCTTCAAATAGCAGGGCAGTTCCAGGCTGACATCACTGTTACCTGTGTGTAACTGGAGGGAATTTGTCTCCAGCTGTGGCAATGCTGCACAAGTCCTCACTTAGCACATATCAAAGCAATCAGCAAATGGGTCATAAAAACAAGGATCTCCCAAGGACATAACCTTTTGCACAACTGACATCAGCCTCTAAGACATAACCTACTGCATTAATAAAGTGGGATCACTGTGAGGTACAATTGTTCTGGCCTAACTTACACTTAGAGGACTACATTACAAAGCTGTGGAGTAAAAAGAGAAAGAACATGCAATAAGCACATCCTTACAGTATCTCTCACAGCAGATGACCTGATCATCAGAATGTCAGAATTCACTACTAGTATTTCCATTTCTCTTTTGAACTACAAGTGAAATAGCAGATCTGATTTGCATCTGTATCAGACTGGTAACAGTCTGATACAGACCCAGAAAAATACCAAAGCCTGGTTTCTTATGGAGAAAAAAAAGTCTTCTGCCACCACATTTTCCCTGTACTTACCCTCAAAGGTTTGATGCCACCATATGAAAGGGAGATGATATTTACACCAGTACTGATGAAAGGCTGGTGTTTGAACTCAGGGCTCCTAGATAACAAGAGAACTCTTAGGGGTGAGGTGATCAGTGACACAGCCAACAACACTAACCAAAACCCAGTCAGACAAACATCCATACAAACCCAAGTTGCTTGGTCTTGCTGCAACAGCAGGTATCTTGAGAAAGTGGCAAAAAAGCTGACTTTGGCTCTGTGAGCAGTGCTGGCAATCCAGACAGGCATACAGCAGGAGCTAGGACAGGCATGGAGCTATTGCTTAATGGCCAAAGCCTCTGATCCTACAAAACAGCAAAAAGACTTATCTGCTAATAGTGCCTAGTTCCTCTCTCTAGAAAACCATGCCCTACTCTCCCTACACACTATGAGATGGGAAAGCCATCACAATGCACCATTCCTTGCCAGCAGGTAGTCAAAAGGGCAGTGTCTGTGCAGCCCAGCTGGGGCTGCCAAGCAGCCTCCCTGCACGCAGCCATCTGTAGTAACTCTCACCTGCTAAGTTGACCTCCCTCGCTGCATCTGTCAAAACATCTCTAGAATGGCAAGCTCTGCAAAAATGTAAAAAACTTTTCAACTTAAAAAGAAAAAAATTACTACAAGCTAAAATTAACTTTTTAAGCAGGAAAAGCAAAGTGCCTATGCAAAATTGAAAAAAAAATTCAAAATATGTATAGGCAGGTCTCTCCTAAGAGACTTGTTCTCTTTAGCAGGTTTGATTCTCATCACCCGGGTGGGTTTCTGGATTGCAGCAAACACTATGCAATCCCTTCCCCAAGGAAGTTGCTCTTTCTGTTACAAGAGGCATGGTCACCTGCTCCCAACTCCATAGCATCCCCCATCAGGTGCAAGTTCCCAGGGCTCTGGCATCCCTTTTGTCACTTACCAATCAAGCAGAGATTACATCCTAGACATTAGGTTCCATGATCTTGTGGTGTTCCTTTCTTTCTTTTGAGAAAGCCAGACTTCATGTTGTTTGGGTTGCCTTGATACTGCCCTAATCTAACTTCATCCATTTAAGAGTTTTTAACTGACTGACCAAATTAAAACACCCATATGTGATGTGATCTGCTTTGTAACACAGGAACTGAAACCTGTCCCTTTCACAAACAATCCCATAAGCACTGTAAGGTGGCTGTGCCACAAAACAGTGCCCACACACTTTCCCACAGCAAAAGGGCAGCTAAGAACTGAGGCGTCTACAAAATCTAGGAGTCTTTTCTGAAGAGGGATAGCTGTCATACAGCCTTCCAAGATGAGGAGACAACAATGATAAGGAACCAAATCTGAAGGCTCCTGGCTTCCTCAGTGTCACAGCCACCTCGTCAGATGTAAGACTAGAAGATGTTTACTGAGGTTGAACAAAATATCCTGTGGCCATTTCTCAAAATTATAGCCATGATGAGTAGAATAAATGGAATTGATTAATTTGAAGTAACTCAGAAATTGAAATTTTGAAAATTATTTTACCCTATAGAACAACTTGAAAAACTGTTTATTATGAATCAGTTTATTATTTTTTTTTAAATATAGAAGCTTTAAAACTGAAGTGATCTAGCATCGTCAGAATGACCTTGAAGGGCATAAAAACCTCAAACCACCAAACATTTTTATTCCCAGACAAAAGTTATTTTGTTCCCAAAGCAAAGAAATTTTTTGGCTGTTCTTTGGATTGTCAAGTTCTTATCTAATATATCCACATTTGAAGCAACTATAATACCCAAGTAAGCCATAACTAAGATAATTAACCTATCATACAGATGTAATTATGATTTCTACTTCAATACTTGCAAGAATTACTAACATGTTGCTACATGATACAAATTTAAAAAGAACTTCAAAGCAGCAGTTAGTAGGTTATAAAATAAAACAGGAGGCAATTAAAACTGTTCAACTGACTGCAGAGAGTACTACCACTGGAGAGTATACTTGGTGTGGTTGGGATGAATTTTCTCCACAGCAGCCCATCTGGTACTGTGTTTTGGATTTGTAATCAAAATAGTAATGATAACACACCAATATTTCAGCTATTTCTGAACAGTGCTTGCACAGCAACAAGACCTTCTCTGTTTCCCACTCTACGTTTCCACTCCCTGCCAGCAAGTAGGCTAAAAGGTAGGCAGAAGATTGTGAGGGGTCATTGACAGGACAGTTGACCCAAACTGATTAAAGGAATACTGCATCACATAACATCATATCACATATTGTTTGGCAAAGAGGTCCGAGAGTCATGTTTTCCAAAGTAATTGTTGCCTTGGAGACTGGCTGGGCATCCCACTTCTTGTGGAAGGTGGCGAGTTACTGCCTTTGTGTATGTTGATGTCCACACACATACACATTGTCCTTCATTTAAATTGCCTTCATCTTGACCCAAGAGTTTCCCTTGCATTTGCTCTTCTGATTCTCTCCCTCATCTTGCTGGCTGGACCTGAGCCATCAGCTGATTATTAATTGCTAACCAGGGTCAGATCCCTTCAGAATCCCAAAAGACAGAGTTGCTCCTTACAAACCAAGGAATAAGGAGTCATGCTGGTCAGATTAAAGAAAATTTAGGATAACCCGGGACTCTTGAAAAAAAAAAAAAACCTACAGGTGAATTGAAAATTTATTGTAATAGCTAGGGATTTCAGGAGCAGAAAACAAAAAAGAAACCATGTAGGTTTTTCAATACATCAGAAGCCAGCTGGTTGAACGGGTTCTAAGCTACCAGGAGAAAGATAAGGCAGATAAAGTCAGCGCAGTGACACTATGTATTTCTGCATCTGCTTTCACTTCAGGAGAAAACGGAGTGGAACGGAAAATCCTCAGGCTTGTGTTAACCCTTTTCAGAAAAATGCAAAGTACTTCTCAGGGAGAAAAAAAAATGTTACAGCGGTCAAAGTACAAAACCCTACAAACAAGCTCAAAATGAACATTAAATCCTATGTCAGAAAAAAGCAAATGAGTAAGCCAACAGTGCTGACAAATTCAAAACCACACCACAGATTAAATTAGACCTATGCATTTATGACTCATCTGAATAATTGCCGAGCAAGCTGTGTCTGAAAAAACATCTCAGCATGGAAGAATTTCTACACCTGGGTCACAGAAGGTAAGTTGTACTCAGTTGCCTTGCTTTGCAGCAGAACTTGTTGGTGCCTTGCAGAGAAAGCCAGATGGCAGAGGAGGAGCAGAAAGAAGACAGAACAAATGAAAGTTCAGAGTACAGCTGTGATGAGCTGCAGAAGCAGATTAGTACAATAACAGCAGATAGAGAACCAAGGTTGAGAAGAAAAGGATAAACCACATTCCATATGTACCAACACAGAGCCGTACAGAGACGTTTGGTGAGTAGATGCTCCCAGAAAACATCTGAAAGGTCAAGTTAAGTTCATGAGCTTCTCTGGACTGAACAACTGTTGCCGTCATCTCAAATCTATTGCATTTCATTACCTGCTCCCACAATAACTCCTCTCTGAGGCAAACCTGTGAAGGCACAGGAGTTGCCTAAGGCCCCTCCTGCTATCTCTGGCACATGTGCTGTCTCCCTGACAATCACTGTGTTTCATCAAGACTTATCAAGCCCCACAGGAAGCTGTGCCATGCAACTTGGCACCTCAGCTTCCAGCAGCAGGACTCAGTCATTAAGGATTAGCTCACAAACATTATCCAGCCAAAGCACTGTACCACAACACACACCGTACAAGGAGAGGGGTCACCCAATTTTAAATGGTGAGGGGTTTCTTCAGCGAAGGTGTCAGAGGCATATGCATGACTGGAGGAGACTTCAAGGCTCCAGATGTGCAGAAGCCCTTCAGGACATAATTTAAAATTTTAGAGGAATATATGTACAGGCTGAGAAGTGCCATCTCAAATAAGAAACAGTTCTTGAATCCAATTCATGGACAATTTCCTGAGAAAGATGTATAATTATGTGAGCTTCAACTTTTTCAGCGCTACATTGAAACCTACTACGTGAGATCAAGGCTTCAAACACATGCAATCTTGTCAATACTGATCCTGATCGCTGATTCAGAGTCTAATCATTTCCTTCCAACATTTCACCTCTTACCACCTTACTGCAGGCAAGGCACTTCCTGGTAATTTACTTTCATTTCTTTAACATTTACAGTGACACAAAGCACCAAAGTATGAATCCTACTTTTAAAACTTAAAGGCAATAGAACACCCACTCTTATGGTATCTGAGCACTTAATAACTGTTCAGCCTGTTCTTCTAAGCTTCAGTTACAGATATTCTAAAGCTTCTGTTAAGTAAACAAAGAGGTCAAGAGCACTTAAACTGTAGTTGATAATTTGTGAGTTGGAAGAGGAATCAGAAGACCCAGCAATATCCTCTGAGCCCTAGCTTCTATTATAGCTCTATGTTGATCTATGAAGTCCCATAGTTTTGCTATCTGACTCGTGATTCTCAGTATCCAGTGAGGGTAACACAGATAAGTAATCAAACTATTTGATAAACAATCAAACTCACACAGAAAAAAATTCCAAAACATAAGATAATTGAAGCAGGACACAGAATCAGCAAGTCTAAACTCCAATCCTATGAAGCATGAGTATTCCAGCAGCCCCAGAAACAGAAAAGCGTTGTGGCTTAAAAATAGGGTGTGATACCAGATAGCAGCAGTGATTCAGCTGGAAGACAATGAGAGTACAAAAGCAAGAGACAAGCCAAAACCTGCACTGTAATGACAACACACAGTCACAGCCTTAACATCTCCTTTGGTGCTGGAATGAGAGGTTAAGAACAGGGCAACCTGTTTCATGAGTACAAATAATAAGAAAAACTATAGCCATGACAGAAGCAAAACCCATCACAAACACAAATGGCTATTACCAGCTTATGTCCTGACAGCAATGCATGCTGCAGCCATCTGCAATCAAACACAGTAAAGCCACTTTGAAAAGCAGCACAGCTTTTACAATTTGAACCAAGACATTTAGTCACAACCAAGAGTCTGACCAGAAAGAGTGTAGCTGCAAAATGGAACAATACTGGGAGCAAATTAATTTCCTTTCACAGTAAAATGTGTAAAATGTATGTCTCAATTTGACCATCTATATGCTTATATGTGGAGAATAAGACAGCAACTCCTCATGCAATTGCTTATGTCTATTTACACACTGTCCTTTTTTTAAGTGAACAAACATAACATTTGGTCCCACTGATGTAGTTTCATGATTTTGGGATCAAGAGATGGATACATACAAAACCTCTACCCAAAACCAGATATGCACGCCATAGAAGCATTTCTACAATTATGAGACGAATAGCATTTTTTTTCTTAGCTGCTTCCTGCCCTTTGACTCCCTTTGGATATTGCTTCTAATAGACTAAACCTCTGAGCAACTGCTACTCTGAACCTGATTTCTCAAAGACAGACCATTTATGCAGTGTCTCCCAACAAACTCAATGGGCTTTGACATTTTAAGAGCTGGAGGAAGGGGTGGGGAGCAGAGTAGGAAAAGAGGCTACTACTCCTATTGAGAACACCATTTATGGTCACATCTTGTTAGACACCAGAAACTCTGCTAAAGACATGCAGGTGACTGGGTTTTAATTTGTTTAGGATTCCCAAAGAACCACTTATTAACAGAAAACTCCCTACAAACTCACCAAATACAAGTTTCCTTCTTTCTCTAAAGATGACTTCCCAGAAATATTATCCCAATAATTACATTCAGTCTTTAATCAGACCTTCAACTCTGAACAGCTCTCTGCAGAGAGAAACCCAGCAGAAGGTGTTGAGAACTGTCAGCACACTGAAGCCTTGCTGTGCTTGGCTACGACAGTGAGAGTTTGAAAAGGTGACCTTTACAGTCAGGCACATGGCACTGCCTCTCTTCAATTCTTTCTTAAAAGTCTGTAGTATCAGAAACTGAAACCCTCCACATTTCTTCCTCGGGACAGAATAGAGAAAAATACACTGGCACAAGACAGAGAAACCTGATGTGTTCTCTCCATGATGTTATTGAAAGCTATCTGTCCATTTTGTATAGCTTTAAGATGTGCTGCTACCCATGGGTGTGAATACTGTGCACAGAGCCCTGGACACTATTTTTGTTGCCCAAAGAATTCCTTGGTTTACATCAGGGTTTACATTCCTTGGTTTACATTCATCTATTTCAGGATAAGTTAAGGTAGGGCTATCTAGCTAATGATAGGGTCTACTACAGTACCATGTAGACACCTAGTCTTGTCAAGCTTGTTCTTTAAACCCCTGTCTAATTGGGCTAGACAGTTTGTACCACACAGTAATTGTTCATACACTTCCAGTGAGGTGACAGCTAAGAAGAGAGCTGTACTTTCCGCAAATATAAATCACAGCAGAGGCGAGTGAGTAGAGATTAGCAAATACACACCCCACCCCTTCAGTGCAGGAGAGCATGTGAGCTGAGCTCCAAGTATAGGGCTCACTGCCAGTAAAGAGTAACTGCAAAAGGATTTAGTAAGGACCATAAGGCCATGCTTAACTTCAGGTGTTACGATCTTGTGGCTCTCATAGTTCTGTAAAGGCCCAGCTGAACTCAGCAAATGCAAACGTCAAAAACAGATCTGAGAAACGCATCTCAGGGATAACCTTAAATACAACTTCACAGCCTCTCATTTCCCAGGGAAGCAGACAAGGAGCAAAAATTTACTACTTGAAATATCACCCAAACAAATCCCACCCACCACCTCCACACAAGGTCCAACTACGCCGAACAGCACTTTCATGACAGTGATCTCAAGGGGATCCTACATTTCTTTTCCTCCAGCCATAAGGACTGTAGACCCTTTTACTGCAGCAAAGGAAATAAAATAGTTCATATTGATTTAGAATCAAAACGTGCACCAAACATAAGATGCTACGACCTCCTGATTCTGTAGGGGACTGACCTAGAAAACCCACAAAGCTGAACAGGGTTGCAGGTGGACTGAGCCCATCTAAACACTACTCAAGGCTGCCAAAAGAGGACAGTTTCCTTTTCTCTGTGTTCACCTTGCCCCTCAAAAAGCTATTTCAACTCATGTTCTGGAAAGTCATCCATGAAAAAAAAAAAGAAACTTTTATTTCAGATAAGCAATTTAAATTAGGTCAGTGATGACTGTGAGAACTGGTAGCACAACTGAAAGCAAGGAGCAGGCAAGATAGAAGAGAAGGTCACCATATCCTGCAGCAGAAACAGAGACCACCTCAGCTGTATCATTTAACCTTACTTCATGGGATTTGAAAAGGTAAAGGACAGAAAAACAGTCTGGTCTCTAAAGCAGAAGTGCTCAAAGAAGGGAAAATTGCAGTGATTATGAAATGCAGATTCTTCAGGTCTCCCCACAAAACCAAAATCAAAGGACACCATTCAATAAACTCAGCTTTGTCCTAACTTGCTTGTCACTGAAGCAACTATTCAACTCTTCAGGGTCAGTCTTCTCACAACATGCACTTCCAAAAGCATTTATCAGGTTTTATTTAGCTATTCATAAAAAGCTCACCCTCCCTGAAACCCAGTGAAAACAAACAGATATGGCCCTTAACACTACCAGCATAAGAATCACACCACCTGATGGGACAGGGGGAGAAGGAAGCAGCCTGACCAGGAAAAAAAACAGGCAACAAACACAAACAGGAAAAACTATGGGAAAAGCAGTCAAACCCATATCTTGGGTTTGTAGGCAAGTAGGGAAAAATCGCGTTGGCTTCCAAGAACTTAAGTTTCCCTTTCCCCCCTCCCCATTCCAACTTATTAATTTACTAATTAAAAATATTTTTTTGAGTAATCCTTATTGGGAGTTTCCTGTTTACACAGCAGTTACTCCATGATCCAATAAACTCCCTGGCCTGAAGTACGTGACCTTGACACACAGTCCAGCATACAGCAGTTACTTTGTAAACAGGAAGCTGCCAGTGCATCAAGGCACAGGAACAAGAAGCACACAGGAGTTATACTTCTCCACCAGCACCTCCTGCAGCTTATTTCAAATGCAAATCAGGAATTAAAACAGATATGTCATGAATATCTACACCAAAAAGTGTTTGCCAGCACTCTCTGAAGCTTTCTTGAAAAATTACAACTTACTTTTAACTGTAAACATCTTCCCTGGGCTGATGTAGCCAAAAGACTTACAGGCATCCCAGAGTGGCTTTTGAAAGGCTTTTAGGCATAAATAAATAAGAACAAAGCAGAGAAACCTTTTATTGTAACCTGCACCTTACTGTTTTGGGGTTATAGGCAGCTGACAAGCACTAGTGCTCATACATTCTGGAAGGTATCAGGCTTTATGGGAATCACACACATGGTAACACCAGTCAAATATATGGGTGTATCAGTAGAGGCTTAAATACCAGGCTGCAGCTACATGGATAGCTCCCTGCTAAGCTACATCACAAAAGTCTAATTTTAATAAGAGCAGGAACAGTAACAAAGCTTATCCTATGATCTGGAGCACAAATTCCAAACCAGTGGACTCTTCATTTTAATTTTAGATGCACTGATCTAAAAGTGATAGTCCCACTTCACCTTGGTTCTCCACAGTTCTAAGTTATACAGACTGCAACAGGCCTACCAAAAAAAAACTCCCAAAAACACACCTCAAGCAATCAGCAAGCATTCCCACTCAGCTCCTTGATAGATAGCAGAAGGCCTGGACATAAAAGCAAGCCCAAGTTTGTCTCTTATGTGCAACAGAGATGTTCTCAGTTACCCTAGTCACTTTCTCAGCAGTGGCCCATCTCAGTAGACAGTCTTCAGAGAATGTCTATCAGCAGTTACTTGCACAAAAAAGGACAAATGGGCTAATATTAAGATGTTATAAAGACATTTCAAAGGGAGAATTTCCAAGCAACTGTAGTGATCTGATTTTGAAAGGGATTTGGCAGACACTGAGGTAATTCTTCCACATCCCTTTAAAACAGGCTAGGGCAAAGCAATTAGCCATCCCTTTAAATAACTGTATCTATCAAATCTCTGACACAGCAAGATCTAAAAGGGAACTCACTATCAAGTTTAGCACCATTTTCCTCCTCCCTTCCAGACTGATTCGCTATATTGTAATCTACGCAGGAAGCCACAGCTACCAGCCGCTTGCTGCACTAAGGAGTTTCTCTTACCCTAAAACTCTTGAACAAGACCCCATCAATTAAAAAAACCATAAAAATGGTTAAGGCTGAAAGGGACCTCTGAAGATGGTTTAGTCTATATAGACTAACATTACATCCTTGAAAAAAGCATCAGCAGCTATGCTCACTTGCAGATACCCACCACCATTAACAACATACTACAGTAAAGGTTCTGGACTCATGCTAACAAGGTTTGAACTTTGTCCCATGTGAAAGGCGTGAAACCCACCAAAAGGTCCATGATGGACTTTAAAGTACAGTATTCTCCAAAGGTGTCTTGGTGTACCTGCAGATTCAAACGGAAGTACAAAAACTGACACCAGCAGCAGCCCCACGGAAGTGCCCTTCCATTTAAGTTGTGCTGACAGCACCATCTAGTGCATTACAGACCTTTTTTTCCATAAGCAGCAAAACAGGAGGTAAAGTTAACACCACACAGTAATTTCTAGTAAAAATAGAAAACGGAGGCATTGCTTATAAATAACACAGGTTAAATAAACTTGTTGTGTGCATACCAGACACTGAAAGGTCACTCCACAAGCACCTTACCCAAGTGATGATTGATGTGATCAGAACAGACACACAAGAACTGCTTCAGTGTTTGGCTACAGAATCAGAAGCTAAGTGCCAGTAAATCTACTAGTGTCAAGTTCTGCCACTCAGACACTCCAGAGAACAGATAAATGTGATAAATTTTGAATGAGCTCAAGCTGCAGCACTACAGTAGTAATCACCTTTCATCAAATCAAGAAGCCAATAGAAAGTTGAAGAATAGGTACTTTTGTTTAATTCTGTAAAACTTCACAATCACCCCCTAATTTTTACCTCATCATATAATTCCATCTTTCATCAGCTCTCTCTGCAGAAATACTTCAGTTCTTCAGGGCATGTTTTCATCCTCTGTTCAGACTTTGCTTGCACAGCTTTGAGGTGAGACAGACAACACCAAGCAGTGTTACAGAGTGCCTTTTGCACTCCAGCCTCCACCACTGGAAAGGCAAAGTGCTCCCTTAAGCCAGCCAACAGCATTCAGCTGCTGTGCTGATCAGGCATTTCTACCAACCTGCCCACTCTGGGAGCACAGGCAAACACAGTCAATACTAGGAGTGAAGATTGCTGGAACTGCAGTGTTTTGGAGAGGGGAGTTCAAGGTATTTAGTTGACTGGCTGCACCTATCAGGCTAGTCTAGCAAATATCTGCAGCCTTACAACAAAAAGTATCCCATAGTCTACAGCAGTACTCACCTTGCTATGCCTCTACTCCAGTTAAAAGGAAAAAAAAAAAAGAAGACAGGTAGAGCTTTATAACAGAGCTTTTATAACAGTTAGCATGTCAGGTAATAAGATATAAACATATAAATTACCATAGTGGACAAAACAAGCCTTACTTTATAATTGCAAATTACACACAGCCCTAATCATAGAATCATGAAATCATTAAGGCTGGAAAAGACCTCCAAGATCATTAAGCCCAACCTCTGACCAATTACCACCATGTCAAGCGTAGGAGTAAGTACCATGTCCAGTTGTTTTCTGAATGCCTCCAAGGGTGGTGACTGTACCAACCCCCTGGGCAGCCCATTCCAATGCTTAACTAACCTTCCTGTGAAAAAATACTTCCCAATACCCAGCCTGAACTTCCCCTGGCACAGCATGAGGCCATTTCTTCTCATCCTGCTGATACTTGCCTGGAGAAGAGGCCAACCCCCACTACACAACAACCTTCTTTCATGTAGTTGTGGAGGGCAACAAGGTCTCCCCCGAGCTTCCCGTTCTTTTGGGTGAGCCATGCTTCTCCAGGAGAATGCTGTGGCACCAAGGGCTTTACTGAAGTCCATGTAGTCATGTCCACAGCCTTTCCCTCATGCAATGGGCAGGTTACCTGGTCATAAAAGGAGATCAGGTTAGTCAAGAAGGGCCTGCCTTTCCTAAATCCATGCTATGGCCTAATCCCCTGGTTGTATTGTACATACTAATAAACTAGCAAATGCAACTTAGTGCCCAAGCTTCTTCATAAGCTGCCCAAAAGGGCAACTAAGATGAGGTGGTAAAGTTTCCACCTACATTATGGTAGAAAAGAGTTACGCTCTAAACTGAAATTTATTTTAAAAACAATGTGGATAGATAAAGCACACTTGTTTCATATTTCACAGAATAGTTTGGATGGGAAGTGACCTTCAAGGTCATCCAGTTCCAACCTCTCTACCACTGGCAGGGATAACTTCCACTAGATCAGGTTGCTCAGGGCTCCATCTAACCCATCTAATCCATTGAATGCTTCCAGGGATGGGGCACACACAGCTTCTCTGGGCAGCCTATGCCAGTGCCTCACCACTCTCACCATAAAAAAATTCTTCCTAGTATATAATCTAAACCTAGTCTCTTTCATTTTGAAGCCACTCCCCCTTGTCCTCACCTTTCTAAGAAGTCCCTTACAATATCCTTGTAAGAAGTCTCTCACCATCTTTCTTGTAGACTCTCTTCAAGTACTGGAAGACTACAATTTAGTCACTCCAAAGTCTTGTCTAGGCTGAACAATCCCAATTCTTTCAGCCTTTCCTCATAGGAGAGGTGCTCTAGTCCCCTCCATCAGCTTGGTAACCCTCCCCTGAACCGGCCTGATTGCTAGGAGAAAGGAAAAAACAATGAGAAGGGGCGGGGAGGAAGGTAAAAAAAACAAGAGAAAACCAGGGAACAGCAATGCCCAGCACCAGGGGTTAAGTAAGTACTGTTAAACTTTGCCCCACTCAAGACTCTCCGCAAGGGCTCCAACACCACACACACACAGCTGCCACAGCAACACGGGCGACATGCGAGCTTCCCGCACTTCCGAGAGCAGAGAAACCTCCTCCTTTCCCCGCCCAGCCGGCCGAGCGCAGCCCAGAGCTGCCAAGGACTGACATGGCGGCTGCGCCCTCACGGCCCCGCGCAGCGCATGCCCCACCACTACCGCCGCCCGCCCGCGGCGCGCTCTGACGCGGGGAGCGTAAACAAAGCGGCGCCCTGTGGGAAGAGGGAAGCGCTACGTGCAGGAAGAGGGAGCCTCCATCTTAGGCGCTCGTCGCGGCGGCGGGATGGCGACGGATGGCCGGGAGGAGAAGGGTATGTGGCGGTAGAGAGGGGGGCAAGCGTTAGGCCCCGGGGAAGGGGGAAGGCTCAGGCGGGGATCGGGCCCCCGCCTGAGCCTTCCCCCCTCCCCGGGGCCACCTTGGAAGCTGGTGCTGGGCCTTCAGCCGGGGGACTTGCGTCTCCTCCGGGGAAGCGGAGGGGCGGCGAGGTCAGGGATGACCCTTCGAGGATGATTTTGTTTTTTGCGGAAGCGCTGCCTGTGTTTTGTTGGGGAGCAGGAGGTAATAGGGCCCCTCGTACTTTGGTGTCCCGGCAGCAGCGGGCTCGGGGCAAGGTGACTCGAGCAGCGCGAAGAGGGAGAAGTTCGTGGGCCGTAAGTTTTACATCATCGACAGCGAGTTACTGCAGGTTATGTTTTCGCAAAAAGTATTTGCTATTTTTATTGCGGCTTTTTGTTTCTGCTTGGATTGCTAGGCCGTTTTGGTTTTGGGTTTTTTTGCACGGTTTTCTGTGGGGGGATGTAGTTACTTTAGTAAGCAGAAATTTGTGTTGGAATCTTTGCCGATTGTTGCTCGGCTTTTTGCAGTGAGCTGTGAATTCTGGGCACTGTGGGTAAATAAATTTGAGTAAGAGGAATCGGACGATTTCAGAGTCATTACTCTGGAATAATAATAATAATCTAGGGCAATTAGTGTCGAATAATAGAATCACAGCTCTTATGAGTGGCTACCGCTATCCACGGAAGCCGAAGTGATCCGCATCTTATCTGTGAGATTATGTCAGTCAGTCCTCACGAAATAACCTCTTTAAGAGCCAAACCAGAGTTAGGTGTAGCAGATTGCCATTTGGTGCTTAGTCGCAGAGAGTCTGCGGAGTTATAACAAAGGGCAAAGTATCACTAGGGTAGTGTGGCTTGGATTGCATTCATTTGGATTTCTGTGGAGAGTAATGCTTCCTGTAAAGCCTTTTGCAGGATATGTGTCCACAAAATGGCTTTGTTGGAGTGGTAAAGGTTTGCTGTCTGGTATTTATTTTGAAACTATATGACATGGAAAATTCCCAGTAGATTTTGTCAGAGCTGATAAATAAAATTATTGATGGTGCCTGATCCTTAGTGGTATTATTGTAAGACTGGTAGATTGGGATATGATCAGGTTGCGTCAGAACAGATCTGATCGCCCACTGTGGATGAGCCGTGAATTTGAAATGTTTGCTGTTGTCATCTATAAATTTCTGTTCGTATAAGTATTTATCCACTTGGGCTGGAATTTTTTTTAGTGTTTGTTAATCGCTGCCAGTGGTCAAGTTATATTTTTACTTTAATTTGTTTTTAATTATTTCTCATGTGAAAGGGGTTATTTTGACTGAATAACAAGTGTTGATGCACATTTGCAGCTAAACTGATTTCTGCTGTAAGTGCTCCCATTGGAAGAGAAATGCCATTTTACCACTTTAAAAAAGCAAAAATAAGGCTTGCAGACCTGTTTAGTTTTAGATCACAGGGCCTTATTTCTTTTGTGTGCCAAATCGGATTTTTCCTTGGACCCTTCCAGTAGTTCTAATTCTCCTGGGCAGCAGACGAAATGGCCTCCCAGGCTACCTTCCTGCTATTTTGGGTGAGTTAAATTTGTTCATGGAAGGATCCCACAAAAGACAAGCAGCAGGAGAGCCCTGTTGGGAGTATCTGTCACAGAAAGAACTCATTTGGTCCCTCCCTCTTCTGTGGTGATGGACTATAAAACACCTGTCCTCTGCCATTTTTCTGTTTCTGCTTTTGTGTTTTTGCTGATAGCTCTCTGAGATAATTTGGCTCTTCAGGTTGAACACTGACAGTGGTGGTTCAGTGAGAGAAATGATCTTGTGCAAGTCAGTCAAGCAGCGTATCCAGTGCGAGACAGGAAGCAGGCTGCTAAATGAATCTGGAGATGTGCTTCTAAACAAATCTGGTCGATGTGCCTATAGAAGGGGATGGGGGATCCTGCTCCTGTCTCCTGCACCCTCTTTAACATTCCACCTGCAAATGAGGCCCATCTAACCTGGAAGGGGTTTAGGAGAGAGTGTGTATCAGAGTTGCATTTTCTGTTAAATTTTCCTTCTCATACTTCTGAATGAGCTGATACTGGAGTCTTTTAGCACCTTCCAATGTTGCTGCAGTAGGTAGGTTAAATCTAGTTTACTCAAGTATGCTGTTGTCTCACCAAGAGGGAAACAAATCTAAGGTTCAATACATGTGATTTGAGATGGATGATATGTTTAATTTTCTAATCTCAGTGCACCTCTTTTTCATTAGTGTCCAGTAAAAAACACCTTGTGCTCTAGACTTGCCAAGCTTCCTGTGGACAAGCAGAATGCAAGCCAGGAAATTGCATCCCATGTTTGGCAGTTACACAGCCATGAATCTGACTCTCATATATTTATCAGTTACAGCAAGAATATTTGCTATAGATGTATGTCTACAAAAATAAAGGGCTGTTCCTAAGAGAATTGTGATGCAAGTTTGTGTTGCATTTAAATGCCTGCTAACTGTAAACTGGCAGGGGAAGGTTTGATCCTCTTCACTCTGCACCATTTCCTTTGCATTAGAGACACCAACTGAGCAGTCCAGGGATCACTTATGCATTCCCCTACCACTGAAAGTGTGGAGAAGTGCCACCAGGAAAGTTAGTGCACATGCTGACTTCAGATTTGGTAGTATAGAGTAGAGAGACAATTTTGATACTAATTTTTATATATAGTGTGGATTATGTTTGAGGTTTTTCAATATCAAGCTATCAATTTTATTTTGTGGCTCAGCTCAATATTTTGAGATAGACAAGCTGCCAAACTCTGGAGGACTTAATTGCTGCATTACCTCAGTTTCATGCTGCACTGGAGTCCTTACCTTGTGTCTGCTATGGATATTGTAAACCAGCTGAATCCTTGGAGGTTGCTCTGGTTTCTTTTTCCTGAGCACAGAAAATGCAATCAATCACAAAGTGGGAAGAGCTAAGAATTTTGGAGAGATTCCAAAATTAATACTTTTTTTTTTATTTTTCCTTTGCATGTTTAGGCTTAGTTCACTGTTTTAAAGTGCTTGGAATATAGATCTGCTACCCTAAAGCTTGTGACTCCTTCTAATAGGATCACCATATATCCCTTTTGGTTTCAGGCAAAGTGAAACAGCCAGAAATTGTGAAAGATTTTAAAATTTTGTGAGCAGGTGTGGTCATTTACTGCCTCTGGCATTAATTTTCTTTAACATTTGCCCTTCTGATCAAGTTGTGGGGTTTTTTTTCAGAACAACTCAGAGTTGATGATGCAGCAAATAAATACTGTTTTCTCCATTATGTTTTTTCTATTTGTTAGTGAACCACAAAACCCACCATTCTAACACAGCGAATTCATCATGTGAGTTTCAGAATTTTGCAGAGATAAGGGTCCCTTCTCTTTACTAATGGCCCTCAGACTACCTCTTGGTCTCCCTTTTTCTAAAATTTTATGTTCAGCTTTCGTTTGTAGGTCAGCTTTTCTGAAAAGCTTTTGTGACATGAGGAGCCAACTTGGACCTTGTTTAGAGGTCTAAATACTTGTTGTGACATATTTTAATTTTTTTATTGCTCTACCTGATCCTTCCAAATGAAAGTGTAGAAATAAATCAAGAAGACATCAATTTTTTGCATTGTTGCTGATCTGTAGCCCTGAAAGAAATGTTTGGGTTTGTAACTACTAGTTCTGTGGTTTACATATCCAGACTTTTTATGGTTGGTTTTGACTTTTTTTGTGTATTTTCAGATGGTGAACTGAACGTTCTGGATGACATTTTGACTGATGCTCCTGACCAGGATGATGAGTTGTATAACCCTGACAGTGAGCAAGACAAAAGTGAGAAAAAGGGTATGTGACTTTGGTAGTGGTTGTTCTGCAGGAACATAAGTGGTAAAAATGTCTGTCTTATTTCAGTTAGTCTTTGAAGTAGTGGATTTTATAACTTGATTCAAAGAGTGAATGAGTTCCAAAAGTCTTTATTTCATGGACATGTACTTTTTCACCTGACCCTCCAAGCAAACAGTCAGATCCATTTCCTCAAGAGAGTTGCTGAGTCTGGCTTGTTCTGAATTCATTTGCTGTTAGAAAATGATTGTCCTTTTTGGCTCAGTGAAGTGAGATGGAAGTGGAGCAAAGGGGTTGCAAAGTCTGATTTCAGTTCAGTTCTTTATTTGCCTTTAGGCCAATCCCCTAAGCATTTAAATTAGGATTTCCAAGTGTAAAATCTGAGAAACACCATACATCTTGGAAGTAAAATACATGTTTTAGAACATGAGCTGTTCCTAAGAAGCAGTTTTTAGTGTTGCTGCAAAGCCTACAACTGGAAGATGTTCCCTATGACTGCAGCAAGGTAATTACCTAAAATAGAGGACGTAGAAGCCTCTGTACAGGTTTTGTTTTGATATCGGAAATAACACTGAACTTGATATTTCTTTCTATTTAAGGATCAAAAAGAAAATCTGACAGGATGGAAAATGCTGAAAGCAAGAGGCAAAAACCTTCTGTGCATTCCTCGAGGCAGATGATGCCAAAGCCTCCCAGTTCATCAGTTAGCAATAACAAGAGAATAGTGAGCACGAAGGGAAAGCTGGTGTCAGAGTACAAGACTGAGGAGTACCAGAGGTCTGACAGAAACAAGCGCCCAGATGGCGATCGGAAGATGCGAATGTCAAGCAGTTCCCGGGAACCTTATAAAGGACAACCAGAAAAATCTTACATGAGGAAGAGGGATATTGACAGAAGGGCAAAGTCTTCTACACCGGACGGTTCAGAGGTATTAAGTATTCTTGCTGCCTTATAAATAAAGCAATTTTATGAGACTTTTGTAAGGCACGTTCTCTTAGGACTGTGTGTGCATCCTGACAATGTTATATGACTGCTGATTCACTTTTTCTTTAAACATCAGAGAATCAGGCATGATGTGGATAGAAGACCAAGCAGATCTAGTCATTCTTCTAAAGAAGAGGTGAACTCTGAGGAATATTGTTCAGATCACGAGACTGGCAGTAGTGGTTCCTCTGAACAAGGCAACACAGAGAATGAGGAGGAAGGAATGGAAGAAGAGGAAGATGATGAAGGGGAGGAGGATGAGGAGGTGGAAGAAGATGGGGAGGAAGATGAAGAAGAGTATGAACAGGATGAGAGGGATCAGAAGGAAGGAAATGACTATGACACACGGAGTGAAGCCAGCGATTCTGATTCTGAATCTGCCTCTTTCACAGATGGGTCAGTCAGATCTGGGTCTGGTTCAGATGCATCAGGTAGGCAGCATCTTCCATGCTAATGTGAAATACCTTGCCACTGAACGTTTGACTGCTTTGAAAAATAACCACTTCCTGACCACGTCAAAAGTAAGCCGTGGTAGCAGAAGTCAGGAAGATGTTAATTATGAAATACCATAGGCAAGGAAAAAATGTACTGGAAAGCGGTAAAACAAAACTGTGACTATCCAGATTACTGTGTTGAGGATTCATTGTATTCTTGACTGCTTTGGCCTTGCTGTTCAATGCTTTGTAACACTAAAATTAGTACTTTCTTGGGTATCTAATGGCTTAGTTTTCCACACGGTTAATTTTAATTCAGCGTTGAGCTGTTTGGTGTCCATCTACATGAGTGACCAGGTAGACTGGTGTAGTAAAACATTAGGTCCCTGGGGAAGGATAGCTGAATCTTAAGTATTGTCTATGCTCAGCATAGGAAATCTAAACCTAAGTTGAAATTATTAGGGCAAATTTAGAATGGAATAAATGTTTTAAGCAGAAACTAGAAGCAATCGGTTTGTATTTGTATATTTTAAGTGGTCCTAACTTGCAGATGTGAAGTGCTAATGACGTAAATACTTCTGGGTTTGGCTGTTCGTTGTTTGTTTTTTCTAGGAAAGCAGCTTGCAATCCTGTTAAGATTCCTATTGTGTATCTTCCTTGTCTGAAGTCTCCATAGGTGGTCATCCTGCTTAACATGCTGCCTCTTTTAGCTCAGCTCTGCTGTATGGAATTAGAGACAGCAAGGTGTAACCTAAAGACAAGTGAAGCTGTAATAACTGTCCTAAAAAACTCTGTGGTATAATGTAACACTTTCTTAAGAGTGGAAATAATTGCCTGTGTGCCACAGTGTTTTTGTTTCCCTGTCTCTTACTGTTTTTGAGCTCTGAGCAAATGAGCTCATATCACTATTGCTACACAGTTTGTGCTAGATGTTGCACGTTTAGGTGAAGGCTGGAAAGAAATGCTAACCCACCCTTACTAAAAATATAACAATAATAAATTCTGTCTCTAAACATTGCACAGATTTAATAGATTTGTGCCAATCATCTTCCTTTTGTGAATGAAAAGCTTGAGTAACTAGCATTTGCTTCTTCTGTGCATGATAGTTTTGTGGCAACAACCACAATTTTAATGTGCAAGCCAAATGGTAACTTCACTTTTACTGATGCTATTTTCCTGTCTCATTACTTTTTAATCTCAACTTTGCCTGTGTTTAAAGTATGGCTTTTATTTTTTATGGTTTCTTTTAGACGAGAAAAAGAAGGAGAGGAAGAGAGCTAGAGGTATCTCTCCAATTGTTTTTGACAGAAGTGGGAGTTCTGCATCAGAATCATATGCAGGTATTCTTCCCTTTTGTTGCTTGTCATTGTGACTTGCATCAAATCTTAATGTGTAACCTAAAATAAATGTAACTGGCTGTAGAGATTTATAGGGTCTGTAGCTTTGTATAATTTGGTATTGACTTCTGGCATGTTGTGTGCGGATACCTTTGGGGGGAAGTAGGCTTTCTTGTTACTTTAATGCTATTCTGTTGCTTAAGTGGAAATTTCACTTTTTTTTTATTTTTTTTAAACTTGGAAGATGATGATTCAGTGACTAGTTTTCTGAGTAGGAAATTGTTCAAATATTATTTAAAAAAAAAACAAACCCAAATCAAACAACCCAAAACTGAAACAAAAAAAACCAACAAAACAAAACACTCGTGCACATTGAATAGTATTTTTTGTGTGTGTGGGTGCGCGCCAGAAAGCATAATTTGTCATGAATGAAAATTGTATGGGACAAGGCTGTAGAAATTGTATATTATCTCTATTAAGGCTCAATCTGAACAAATGTACTTTGGCTAAACACAGGTTCAGAAAAGAAGCATGAGAAATTATCATCTTCCGTTCGTGCTGTCCAAAAAGGTATCATTTAAATTTGAATTTTTAATGCATGCCCCATAGCAAGCCATTGTCTCTGTTGATTAAATTACCTGTAAGTAGTGATGTTCTGATATAAATCAATTTAAGCACGTCATTGTTCTGAGCATGATAATTGAATCTTGAGCTACTTTTGCATGTTTTGAGAGCGATATGCAAAAAGTTCAGTCACTGTGCTCTTTGCAGAGGCAGCAAATTTAAAAAGGAAGTGCTTAAAGCTGCAAAGAGGAACAGCATTCACCATTCTCTATTGAACAGTTTGTGCTTGTTACGAGTGTTACCCATCATTTATGCAAAGATCCTTAAGCAAGGAAATAAGTCCTACATATCGGAACATCACTGAATCATGCTGATTTTATTTTACTTTTTTCTTTACTTGGATATCTGAGTTTTGGTTTGGTTTCCCCTGGCATTTTGTGCTCTGCAGCTTTGACTTTAAGTTGGGTGGTTGACTGTGATAAAACATAGATAGGAAATGGGTGGGATACTGTGTATTTTGAAGGAAGCAAGCAACTATCTGTACTCAAAGCAACCTGTTTGGTAAGTATTTACAGTTCAGCTTATTTGATACTTTGTTTTCTTTTCAGACCAAACAAGCAAACTTAAATACATTCTCCAAGATGCAAGATTCTTTCTCATCAAGAGTAATAACCATGAAAATGTATCACTTGCTAAGGCAAAGGTATGTTATATTTTCTTCAAACTCAGCCCTTTGTCTGTTTTCAGACACACTCACCTCAGTTTGGGAGAGTGTGTAGTTGGATGCGTTTTCTTCATTGCTTGGATCCCAGTGGATGCAGCAACAAAGCTGCTGTGCCTTTGTTCTTTGGCTTCCAGGGTAACCTAGAAAAGGTCCTGACCACTGGCCATTTATCTTGGCAAGAATGGGCTTAAAAGGGGCCTTAGGGTCTGTTTGATAACATCCTAAGCCAGGCTCTGTCAGAATACTGGGGTGGTATTTTCTCCCTCCATCAGCACCTCTGTTCCTGTTGCTGTACTCTGAGAAGGTTCAGAAGGTTGTGTGGCTTTTTTCTAATGCTACATGAGTAGTTTTGATCAGGTGATTCAGGATCTGAAGCCTTACTGTGGAAATGTATGCCTGGCAGTGCTGGTGTGAGTGAGTTCTTTGGGGGGGATTCCAGAACACCAGATTCCAGCTGTTGAGGAATTGCACTAGGTGTCCATTGCACCACTCTGGTGGTTTTGTATTGGCATGTGTTCTTTGGAACAGGTCAGAGAGAAAATACTTGATTTGCTGTTACACAATATACATAGAGTAGGTGATTCTGTTAATGAAGATTTTCTAAATTAGGATGAAAGTAGCATCAAAATGATTAAACAAATCTCAGAGTCCTGGGCATGTTTGGTTCTCACCTCTCCTTCCACCTTTGAAGGTGCAGTGAACACTATTCTGACTGGTGACTCTGTAAAGCAGTCTGTCCTTTTTTGTGCATCATCCACATATGGAGCTGCAGTAGTATCCTTGTTCCTGAAGTTATTGAAATGGATGCTTTGTTTCTCAGTGTAGAGGCATCAGTGCTTTGATGTTGGACTTTCATCAAACTCACTTTTGTGGTGCCAGTGTAATAGGTTGTTGAGTTCACAGCAGGGCTTTACAAGCAACCAAAAGCCATGTAATCTGACTGAAAGCTAGCAAAAACCCCAGATATTCTCTGGTGGCTATAGTGAATTACCAGAACCAGACAAATACTGGTCTGAGTTCAGAGTAGAGCATAAATACTTACCTGCACTAAAAAAATGCAAGGGAAGGAATGTTGACTTTGGTATGTATAGCCTATTCTGAGGCTGAAGCTTGTTTACCCAGAAAATGGATGGAGGAGTAATTCAATAAATTGTTATTCTATATCAGTTCAGCTGGCACCTTAAAACAGGTTGGGTTTTATTGTGTGGCTGCATAACAGCTGGCGAAATGGAAAAGATAATATTTAGTAGTAGGAGGAGATGTGTAGGGCTAAACAAAGTGATTTGAGTTGTCTTGCCATTTCAAATTGTTACTTTGGTGTCCTTCATGTTGCTGGCATTTCACTGAAAGAATTTTAAAGTCTGCAGACTGTCTTCAGCAACTCTGCAGTACTATAGTCAAGTCTACCTGCCCACCTTTTAGTAGTATTCTGTTGGTTTTTCATAATTCCTGTGTGTTATATAATACATAAATTCCTTAAGTCACTTGAAACATATGTGAAAACTTTCACCCTTGCTATTTTTCAGTTAGCTGCCCATCATTATAATTACAATGGACGTCTTGTAGATGATCTAAATGCATCTTCAGTGTTCAAAAAAAGGTTGAAAAGCCAGTGTTTTAAAAGTTTTAGTACAAGGCAGGCTAAAATACTTCTTGATGGAAATTAATTTAGCAATATGTTTTTCTTTCTATTATCTTCTACTCCAGTACAATATTTTGGTCTTGTTTTCTTCATCTACATTACATATTTATGCTCACTAAATCATTTGAGATTAACTGTTATGTTTTGGTGATGGGGTGGGTGTTTTTCTGTTTTAGGGAGTATGGTCAACACTTCCAGTGAATGAAAAAAAGCTTAATGCTGCATTTAGATCAGCAAGGAGTGTTATTTTGATATTTTCTGTAAGAGAGAGTGGCAAATTCCAAGGTAAGGAAAAGTGAGCTATTTTCAAGGTGAGTCAAAGTGAGTTCTATACTCAAGAACCTTTCTGTTGTATCTTTGTTACAATTCATACAAAATCCTTCAGGGTTTGCAAGATTATCTTCAGAGTCCCATCATGGAGGATCACCTATACATTGGGTGCTGCCTGCAGGAATGAATGCAAAAATGTTGGGAGGTGTCTTTAAAATTGACTGGATTTGCAGGTAACCAATTGTGCATTTATGTTGCTGTTAGTAACAAGGCGTTATAATATAACTTTTGCGTATTACTCAAGTGCCAACAGCATCCTTCGGAAACTTGATTCAACCAGAGCTCTGTCCTCACTGCTCACTTGAATAGACAGCTATGGATGAAAAAGATTTGTCCTTACGTTAATTTTTTTTTCTGTTTTGATCTGACTGAACAAAGAAAATACTACTGTTCTGAAACAACATACAAAGTAGTGCAAGTATTGCATAATGTACAGGTTGTGAGCAGTATGTTCTTACAGAAAAGATTTTAAATCTCTTATTAAGGAAAAAAGTTACAGCAGTCCCGTGAAACACATTGCATGGCTGTACAAGTACTTTGGACTGCCAGAAAGACTGAATAGAGGAAAAGTGAGACTTTGAATTAGAGAAAAATCTGTGTTGGAAAGGTACTCTTGAAGCTACTGACTCCCACCTCCACTCAAAGCGCTTCTAGCTTCATAGTTAGGTCAGTGCTCAGGGATTTAAGTATGTGCCAAGAGCTACCACATGAACAGACCTGGTCAATGTATTCGGATGGTGAGATAATAAACAAGCACAATCTCAATATTGCATGAAGACCAAAATACTCTCTTTTAAAGGAGGGCCTGTCATAGTAAGAACTATATTAGTTACTACTGGAGTAAGTCCAAGTGAAATCTTCAGTTACTAATATATAGACCATAAGAATATGTTCAGAGACTTAACAGTACAAAGAATAACAGGATTATTTTATATGTAATCTCCTGCTGTATACATTTTTAGTTCTGTTCTTAATAAAAACTGAGGCAAAACTATAAATGGTGCCACTTGATATTTAGGCGGGAATTGCCGTTCACTAAATCTGCTCACCTGACCAATCCTTGGAACGAACATAAGCCAGTAAAGATTGGACGCGATGGACAGGTTTGTTAATTCTTACTTTTTTTTTCTATAACTGACATCCTCTAGTGCTTGCTTCCAGCTTAGAATGTGCAGGAGAGTAGGAATGTTTTATAGCAGTTACTTGGAGTAGAGTGCTATGGCAAAGGCATTTTGCTTCTCTCTAATGCTGTTGTGGAAGAAGGAAAAGGAAACATACAGTGCCAATTCTGTTTTCATCTTTATGATAAACAATGTTTGCTTCAAAACTGTATAGTATTCTGAATTTGAAATGTGATGTGCCTTGCATTGTATAGTGTGCAAACCACATAGCATCAGGTTTTAAGAAAAAGGTCTGGTGTTTCCAGTTGTGCTCTGCATTACATTTTTTTTTATGTACTGTATTGCTTAAGGCATAGAGTCCCACTATAGAATATATGCTAAGCAAATTTCAAGTGGGGCTGGCTCTTTGTCTTGTCAGACATACCAGAGTTGCAAGTATGTTACTTCTGTCATTGTGTACCCAAGCTGTGGGTAAAATAACAGGTTCTGCTTTCTTAAGACAAGGTGGGAGGTAATTCTATACTGTATGGAAAATGTCAACTCCATGTTGCGTTGTTTTGCCCACAGGTATGTTTGCTTTGTCGTGTAGCAGGAGAAAAACAATAGTTTTGGTACTGTTTTTAGTTTAGTGTGAACTTTAAAAAAAAAAAAAGTATTTCAATTAACTTAGCTACTGTTAAATGGCCAAGGAAATTTTTTTTTTTCCTAATGTTTTGTCTACAGTAGACTTGCAATCTGGACTTGGGTTTCAGCTTTTTTCATCAAATTACTGTACTGTTATGGTCTGGACAAGCATTGCCTGATGCTTGCTCTCCCTGCTTTTCAAGTCTGCTTATTTCCTGAAGTGGTTGTCCTTTATCCATTTATAATTGCACAACTGTGAATGGATCTCTCTTCTGAGGACATGTACACTGAAAATCTGCCTTTATGACATCATTTGGGAGGGTGTTCTGCAGGCCTGCAGTCACCAGTTTGAAGAAGCACTTCTTGGGATTGTTTTGCACCTGGCTCCTGCTAGATTTATTTGATGGCCCGAGTTGTTGTACTGGAAGAGAGAGTCAGCAAGTTCATGTCTGTCCCTTTCTCCTCCAGACAACTTGCGGTATCTGATGGTCCCATTATCTCCATCTTGTTCCCCATATCCCACATATTTCACTTTTAATCTAGGTTGGAGAGACCTGACCTTTTCAGTCATTGCATGTAGGAATTGTTGTATTAATTCATTTATTCTTGGTGCCCTGCTTTGAAGTTTTCCATTTCTATTGTCCCCCTATTTTTTGAGATGCAAGGGCACAACTGCACCCAATATTTAAGGTGTGGGTGGAACATGAAATTCAATGTGATACAATGGCTTTCTTATTCCATGTTCTTTTCCTAATAACCCTAAGCACACAAACTGCTTGTTTTGACTGTGGTCAGACCTTGAGTTGGTATTTTCATGGACCTGTCTACCATATAATGAAGAACTCATACTGAGAGGTAGTAGTCAACTTCATCAGGCCATGGCTTTGTGTGTGAAGCTGGGATGGATTTTTTTTTCCTACGTGTGTCACTTTTCTTTCTGTAATAAGTAATCATTTTCTTTGTGATGAAAAACAGTCCTCTGATTTTATAGCAATGTGATTTTATAGTGATGTGGCCTGTATATCTTATGGGAAGATACAGTTACCCAAAGTGTTGGACTATTTAATGAAAATTCTAATTAGTACCTAAAGAGTTAAAGGTAATGTAAGTGAATTTTTGCTGTGTCTAGTGATACTGAAATCTCTTTGAAGTGTCCTTTTTTTTTTTTCCCCTTAAGTGTCTGTTGTCAGTATATTTGGGGAGAGTTTTAATTTCTTCAGTTTATAAACCACTACTGAACTTCTAACTAATTCTAGGAAATTGAGCCGGAATGTGGAACCCAACTTTGTCTTCTCTTCCCTCCTGATGAAAGTATTGACTTGTATCAAGTCATTCATAAAATGAGGCACAAGAGAAGAATGCACTCACAACCCCGATCAAGAGGACGCCCATCCCGTCGAGACCCCGTTCGGGATGTGGGAAGGTTAGAAACGTTCTTTGGACTGATAATAGGCACATGTGTCAGAATAACGTGATGGAGGAATGTGATTCGTCAAAGCTTGCCCTGCGATAAAGAAGAGAGAAAATCCTCAAATCAAGCTGCATGGACAAGTTTGTGGCTTCATTGAGGATTTCACATGGTTCCCCGGTCTGTCATTTTTCAAGAGGAAAATGGGGATCTTTGCTTTTGCAGAAAAAAGCTCTTAAAGTTCTGTCTCTAGTTTAGACTAGATCATTTATTGAGCTAATGCAACTTGTAATGCTAGCTGTAGGTAAGCTTGGCTTGATTATGAGCAGGCTAGATGGAGAGGAGGAAATATTTATGTGCCAAAAATGTGTTAATATCTTGTAAAAGCCTTTTCTTTCAGGTGTGTCTCTGGATAAGCCTTATCAAATATGGGACTTTTATAAGGATCACTTAGAATTTTGCAGAAGATGCCGCCTCATTTTGAGGATAAAATATTTAAGTTATTTTGATATTCAAGAGGAGCATTATTGGGACTGTTTCAAATTGTGTCACCGTGATGTGTTAACCCTATTGCCAAATATTCTCTAACATGTAACCACTGAATTCACACATCTTGCTGAGCTTCTGAAAACAGTAGGTTCTTTCCAAAAGGGATCAAGTGGCCCTTGGAGACCCGGCAACAAACCAAAAAGAATGGCTGTTGCTGTGTCTGTATATACAACCTTTCCAGATGCTGGCAGTACCTGTGGACTTAAAGTATTTTTAGAGGATCGACATGGTTATTGATCACTGCTTTATGAACTTAACATCATTTTCCAGAAAAAAGGGGGTATAACTTGTTACAGAATTGGAGAAGTCTTTGCAAAGAACTGATACTAGCCCTTCTGCCAAACACCTTTTCCCCGTGGTAGCCACTTTGCATACAGACTGATGTATGGTTTGGGCTGAAACCTTTGGTTAAGTTACCTTTTTGTGGGAACATCCTGTGGTAGGTACAGAGCCCCAACAAGAGTCCCCATTTCCTTGAGCTTAAAAAAAAGGACACTGTAACAAGTAGGTAGGAGGAAACCTGGCAGCGCCCCCCTATTTTTGGCTTTAAAGGACTGAACACCAAGATGGCTTTTGGAGTTAAGCTAAGAGGTTTCCAGTGCAATAAAGTATATACAAGTGAAGGTTTTGCAATGGACTGCAAACTATACATATAACACCACCACACCTTCTCAAGCCTGCCAGGGCCTCCATTTATGTATGTGGCTTACAGCTTAAAGTCAGTAGTTGGACTACTATATGAACTGTTTCTATCATATTATATACCGGTCGTAAATGCACTCTCAAAACTACAAGAAAGCGGTATGTTTATTCTTTACACCAGCTTTTATTTTCTTTGATCTGAATTTGCTGTAGATGCAACTGCTTTGGTTTTTGGGCTTTTTGCTCATACTAAAGAATCTGCTTCCATTTTAAAAACCTTAGTAACTGGGTATGGTGGGCTTTAATGACTGAAGTTGGGGAAGGGAGGGAGAAGTCACTATTTATAAAACTAAAAGCTATATAAGCTTGTTACTCAGCTGGCAAGTTGCACAGTAATTAAGCAATATAAGAAAGTGTTAATGTCTTGTCATAATGAATTATACTGTTGGGGAGGGGGAGGGGGGTGAGAAGGGAATGGTTCTGTAGCTGCTTTGTGTTTAGAAACACTGTTACATTAGCACTAGTCTCCCAGTACAGTAATGTTATGTACCTTGGAGCTAAATAAGCACCCAGTTGTCAGCTCTTTTTTGAGCCTAACAGCAACTGGAATGTAACTTTATAAGGAAGAGCAGAGTTCTTAATATTTCTTCTGTCAAAGAGCTGCTTTTATAGAAAACAGCCGTAATTATTTTAATTATTGGGAAGCTTGAGTGTTATTAAATTGAAAAATGCACCAGTGCATTGCTAGTAAGTTGCTTAGAACATAAATTATTAGAAATAATATAATTGGTCTATTCAGTTAGGGAAGTCACAGTTAAAAGTTGCAATTTCACAAAGCATGTGGAGTTTTATTTATAAATGTTGTGGAAGTAGACCTTTTATTGAATTCTTTACCCATTAGCTATGAAATGCAGTAGTCTTCATACCTGCACCCTCTGACTGCAATGTTCTGTGAAATTCTTTGTTGTCCAGTAGGTGTTTCAAAATGTAATGTGGAAAGCGTAATGTTAATGCTTAAGCTTGAGTTTGGTTTAGACAAATTTGTTACCTTTTGTTTGGGATGAAGATACAGTTTGGTAGAGTTCCTTCCTTAACTACCAAAATTCCTGTAGACAGAAAGTAACAGTGGAGTGTATGTAATTGAGATGTTTCTGATTCTTTCAGTTCAGATTTAAAGCTGTAGAATATTTTTAAGCAAATAGAGTTGAGAATGATTACATTGATATCCTGGGCAGCTCAGACTATTCCTGTGAGGTATTCTGCTGTGACAAATGCTCCAAGCAACCTTGTTTAATCTTTGATATCTAATTTGTGTAGGCGTCGACCAGAAGATTATGATATTCATAACAGCAGAAAGAAACCAAGGATTGACTATCCCCCTGAGTTTCACCAAAGACCAGGTTAATATCTTACTATGAAGATTTGTGTGCACCAATTCATGAGTATTTTCTCTTTTAGCATATCCTCGTTAATTCAAAAGTAAAATACTGATATAACTTGGATATAAAAATGTGACTTGTTTTAAGTGCTGCCTGCTGCTTTAACCCACCTCTCGAAGAAGTCAGTGACACGGTTTCACTGGTTTGAGAGCTGAGTTTAACCTAGGCTGAGCCCTTTTTAAGAGCGTTGAATTGTGTTCATTGTTGTGAATGATCTTCTCAAGTGCTGTGTTAATATGGGCACAAAAATAGATCTGACCTACTTGTCAAGATGCTAATCAACAAATGAAAATGTTTGAGAAATTTCCACCTGGGAACATCAGCTGAGACTGCGTGACTAGTAGCCTTTGTGTGGAGATGATGGTAGACATTCAGTTATGTTTTCAGAGAGAGTTTTTTTTACAAGCTTGACATGAGTTAGGGAGGAGGATTGTTGCACTGCATTTTACAAGAGGATCTAATAATGAAGGGAAGTCTGTTGTTCCCTAGAAAGAAGTGTTTGCAGTGGTACTACAGCAACAGCACTGCTCATGACAGCTTTTTTTTTTTCCTTCAGAAAGCAGCTATTAAGAATTTGTTGCTTTTAGTCTACCAAATTGTGCTTCACATCTCTTAGAAAAGTGCATTCTCCTATTTCAGTCGTAGATTTCTAAACCTGTTCAGAACATGCCTGTATCTGTCCAGCTTGTCTGCAAAGACTGCATTCTTTTATGCAAAAAGCGTTGTTGCTGCTCTGCATCTTTCTAAGGCCATTGTTTAAAAAACAGAACAAGATTCCTTTAAAAATAATGAAGGTCACTATTTTATTGTAGTGCAAGCATGCCTGATGTTTTGCACCGTTCTAGTGAGCTCTTTAAAGGGATTTACTGAAGCTGTAAGAATTCTTTGCCCTGTGGAGCTTTTCCAGATACTTTTTAGTTTGTTTTTAATTTCCAGTATAGCGTTGTATCCAAAACATATTGGGAAATGAGCTTTTTACTGAATACACATTCTACTGAATACGCAGTTAGGAAGTAGTAGCAGCCACGTGCTAAATGCCTGGAGGCAGCACTCTTCAAATTCATGTGCATTCCTAATTCATTTGACTAAATTTCAAGTCTTTATTTGCACAGTTTCCCTCTTGCCTATTTGTTGGTACTGTGTGCAAGTTCTTAATGGGTTTGTTGATGTCACTTTTTTATTATAGTACTTGTCTGCATTGTCTGTTAGAAGCTGTAAGTTTTCAAGAGTTATTTTTAAAGTGAGGGTAATAGCAGGTAGACATAATTTTGTAGTAGCCACAAAATGAAAGGATACTTTCTAATGAATATAGTTTTTAAGATTGTTAACTTGAGACAGTAAATTGAATTAATACTGCTTGATGTTCGAACAGGGTATATAAAGGATCCCAGATATCCCGAAGTAGACAGGTAAGGTGTGTTCATGTTACTCATTTAATGTCCTGGTAACTTGTCTGCACGGATAAGTTGGATTTAGTTCTATAAATTTTTATTCCCAACAGACGATTTTCAGGAGTTCGACGAGATGTATTTTTAAATGGGGTAAGTTACTGCATGCAGTTTTTTGGGCAACTTTATATTCATCTTTCTGCACTTCCAAAGGACACTCAACACAAATTTTAATATTACTGTCTTTCATTTTAGTCCTACAATGATTACGTGAGGGAGTTCCACAACATGGGACCACCACCACCATGGCAAGGAATGGTTTGTGTCTTGTTGAATTTGATTTTTCTCCTCAGCATACAGCTTCTTTTTGTTTCCCCCAAAGGAGGTTGCCATATTCAGTGTGCTCTCAACTCTTTGCTTTTCCTAAAATGTATCTTTGCTGTAACAGTGTAAAAATTTTAGGGGAAAAATACTTATCATAAGTATTTTGAAATATACTTTCAACAGTAGTCTGGCATTTTTAGTAAGCTCTGAACAAATAGCAGAACCCTCCTTTAGCCTAGATGGGAGGGTTTGATCACATTCTGTATCGTGCTAAATGTTGATGGTACTTGGCTCTCAAACAGCAAATGCATTCAAACATGTGGACTTGTTGAAGAGGCTCATGGAATGGGCTGCTGGGCTCTAGTGTTGTGCAGTGGCTTGCTTTTGGCTATGGCAATGAAGCATGCAGGAAACTAGCAAAATGTGCTGCACAACCTAATTAAACTAAGTCTTTCTGTATTACAGCCTCTACTGAAGTGCACTTTTTTTCCCAGAAAGATGAGCAGATACATGAGTGGACGTATCTACAGCTGTGTAGATAGTTCACTTATACAAGTTGTGGCCTTCATGTCAAGAGAAGTAGTCATAGTGAGGTTATTTTGGTTATATTTAGTAGTAAGTCTGGCCTGATTTTGTATACCTATAATGAGTCTTTTGGCTCTTGTTTGTACTGGCAATGAGCAAAAAGCAGTGCCAGATACAGAGATGCTCCTATAGTTTCCCATTTTTGTCAGCTGAAACACAACTCCTTACAACTGAAGGAAGTAAACAAGGTTGTCAGATGGGAGGGAAAACAGTTTTTTTAAACAGCTAAGCCTCCAGAAACTCCCTTTTTTTTCCTCCTCCCTTCTTCTGCATGCAGTCCAAGTAGTTGTCCTAGAATCCAGTGCTTTCATTTACTCGCTTTGTAACAAAAATGCAAGCCAAGATGCTTTGGTACTAGGCAAAGGAGGACTATGCAGATTGAAGAAATGAAAGAAATCAGCCAAAATAGGTTTTGTTAAAAACAAAAGAAGAGGGCTAGCATTTTGTCAAATAATTTGACTTGCAAGTTATT
The DNA here is from genome assembly GCF_012460135.2 of Molothrus ater. Classification (NCBI taxonomy): domain Eukaryota; kingdom Metazoa; phylum Chordata; class Aves; order Passeriformes; family Icteridae; genus Molothrus; species Molothrus ater. The sequence goes on from NC_050481.2 coordinate 24,232,284, forward strand.
TTGTTTTTAATTTAGAATAGAAACAAATTCATAAGGAATGAGTATTACTTGTTTCTGTAAGAGCTCACTGGTTTGGGCAGAATTCACGTTCTATACACAAAGGTTTAAAAAACCCAGGACTGAAACTGCCACATTAAAATAGCAGTAGTTTTGTGTACGGTGTCGTATTGAGGCAGATGCAGATGGAAGGGATATTGGGCTGGGGGGGGTGGGGGGTGGTTACCAGACTTCTCCAAGCAATGGTAGAGAAGGAGTAAAGCGTGCCAGCCCAATGGAAAGTAGTCTGCTGTTCAGTTAGGAGGCTGTGATCAGATTTATATAGATACTGTGTTTTCCATCTGAATGATGCACTCCTTGTGTGCATTCCTTTGCTTCAACGAACTTCCTGTAACTTTCTTGTAGCCACCGTATCCAGGTATGGAGCAACCACCACACCACCCTTACTATCAGCACCATGCACCTCCACCTCAAGCTCACCCTCCATACTCAGGACATCATCCTGTACCCCATGAAGCAAGATACAGAGACAAACGAGTAGTAAGTGTCCACGCAGACAGAGGGGATGCAAGTCTGCAGGCTGGAGTAGGAATCTGGGGTCCAGGAGTAGCCTAGCCTGAGCTTTGTTTGCTATGATAAACAGCACGTTTATGACCTGTATTAGAGTTCCTTGGAAAGATCAGTTGTTTAGATTGACTACACACTTACAGCAAATTTGAAAAGCCTTTCTCTCCCTGGTGAGGTGGAAGTGAAAAATTCTCGTACTCTTAAACTGAGGTGTATGCTTAAATTGGCTTCCGGCTTGTCCATCTCTGAACATTTTCATCCTGAAACCTGGTTTGAGTAAGGACAGGGCTGTAACTTTGCTTGTGCTCATTGGCAACAAATTACTTTATCAGCAGAATTTTGTGTTTTACAACTTCTTACAGACACATCAGAAAACAGGGTGGATTATTAAGTTTTTTGTTAGCTGACTTGGAAGCTCCTTAGCTTTCAGGTCTCTTGCTGGTGTCTGGCATTTGAACCCCAGATTCTGCACTTGGATGCTGGACAGTTGGTTTGATTGGGTTTGCCTTTTTTTAAATACTGGGCTTTCTGAGGAGTTACAGCCAGCCTTATAGATAAGGGAGGGAATTCTGATCTGGGAAAGAAAATAGCAGAGCTCTCCTTTCATCACAGCACGACTATGACATGAGAGTAGATGACTTCCTTCGCCGCACACAAGCTGTTGTCAGCGGTCGGAGAAGCCGGCCCCGGGAGAGGGACCGAGAGCGAGAGCGCGACCGGCCTCGAGATAATCGGAGAGACAGAGAACGGGACAGAGGCCGTGATCGGGAAAGGGAGAGAGAGAGGATTTGTGACCGGGACAGAGACAGAGGTGAAAGAGGTAGATACCGAAGATAATCTATCTGGAACAGTGCTCACTTGAATCAAAAAAAGCTTGTATTTTTTTGTGTGTTTACAAGTAGTACATTTTATTTTCAGCTGTCTACTTAAAGTTCGTTGTGTAGAAGGATTTATAATGACCCTCTCTATTCCAAGCATGCAGTGAACTATGAACTGGAAAAATTCAAATAGGCCAAAAATAAAATACACAAAGCTGACACACAACTTCATGTTTCTATTGGAACAAAGTTAGAAGCAGCTAAGAATGTAGATATTGATTAATTCTCAATAAGTGTTCTACTTAGTGACTTCATTCTAGGTTTTTGAATACTGATGGATAACTGCTTTTTTTTTTTTTTTTTTTTGCTTTGATGTTTTCTTCCTGTAGTTTCATATGGTTCGATGGGAGAATGCTGCTATCAAGTATGCAAATACTGAAGTATGATCTCTTTCTTTTTTTTTGACGGTATGGCAGTGTTGTAGCAGCCTTTTTCCCCCCCCCTCTTTCCCCCCCATTTTTTAACCCTATCTGTGAAGTCAAGTGGTTTATTTTCAGTCTTCAGTAAGGAAAGCAATATTAAGAAGACACTATTGATACTTAATTTTTAGCCTTTTTTAAAAATCTTCCTGTGTTCAGTAACATTTTGGTCAATTCTCTTGTCTGGTCTCTCCAAAATGTACACATTGCTTGGAATGTTCACAACCTGCGTACGTGGAACCAGAAAATATTGCTGTATTCTACGTTGCTACCATTTTTTTTTTATAAAAATAAATTGGTAACTATTGAAATGTTTAAAACTCCATGTCGGGTTTCTTGGTTTTCTAAGCTTGACAGCTTTGCTAGATTCCAGCAGTTCTAGAAAAAGATCTATGTTCAGAAGTAGTTCAAGTGTTCTTTGTGGTAAACAAAACTGATCTGAAGCCTGAATTAAGGAAAAGGACTGTTGATATAAAAGGTAATTGCATTTCCGTTTCCATAGTGAAGTGGCCAATAACTCCCTCAGCTCATCATAGTTAAGTCCCTATGTCTTCAACATAATAATACCATCTTCAAGCTGCTGAGAGGCTGTCCTCAGCCACGACATACCTGTCTCAGGAATGTGTTAGTCCTGTAAGATCCAGAGTCTGTACCTATGTTCTTTGTAGTGATCACTTGTTACTTCTTTTAAATAAGAAGTATTTTATCTATGCCAATGGTAAAAATGTGAGGGGGGGTAAAAAAATTAAAACTTGTACTGAAAGTTCTTCAGTTTATTCAGCAATTTCCAACTTTCCAAAACTTGTAAGAGTAGCACTGCCTTGGTGGACTTCTTCATAAACTTCCTTCAGTGTCTTCTCATGTAACAAATCCAGACTGTGCTTTAAACACCTCCAGCTCCACCCTGCTGGGGGCTGCAGCTGTTTTTATAAATGCTAGTATAGGACTGGCCACTGTGTGGCATTTGTGGAAATGTGGTTTATTGATCTGGCAACAGTTTGTGCTCTGTTTATTTTAGTCTACAGTCACAGTAGACATCTACATATGTTAGACAAAAGGTTAGATCTCCAATGTACAAATATGTTTGGCTTCTTTAAGCAGTACTAGAGGCTGAATATGTGTTTGGGCTCCTCAGCACAGTTTATTGTGCACAGAGAAGTAGTGCCTGCTAGCTGGAGGATTAGATCAGTCTGTCAGATTTAGAATACATTCTGTGTCTAATTGGAGAAATGTGTCACAGACCACCCTCATACTTTGATATCTTTCTCTGCATTATATACAGACTCTAAAATGAGGAGGGGGTTTTGGTTTTGAAGTTTTTTGTTTGGGTTGGTTGATTGGTTGTTTTACTTTTTAAATTCAGTACTAGATAAGCCAAATTACTCAGAGTAGGTTACAGAAATGATGCACCGCCTTACAGGTACTGTGGAGCACTTTGTCCAGCTTTTCCCATCTATCTTGTTTCCAGTGTCCTTTGTTAGCCCTGTCTGACCAATACCTGTGCAGCACGCTGGGAGGGGCTTGCTGGCCTTCTGGCATCCAAACTGACATCTCAGCAACTGGGTGACAGGAGCTCATAGTGATGCAGCCTGATGGAGCTGTGCCTAGGGACCCACCCAGCTCTGAACAGTTACAGCAACCCCTTTCTGATTTGGGGCCTTAGTGTCATGCAGTTCCCCTTTCTATTCACTGTGCATATTCCTGGTTATGATCCCATCATGACAACAGGAACAGTATACCAGAAATTGCCATGATATGCAGTATTCTTCTTGTAACCCCTCTGTAGTTTGGAAACAGTTGAGCTTTTGTCTGTGTTGTAGTGTGAAGAAGTTTAAGCAGATGCTGGAACATGACAATGCTAATAAAAAAAAAGTTGATGTGGCATAAGGAATTTTATTATGTAAACAAATAATCATGTTCTGTTTTAAAACAATTCCAGAATATTTAAAAATATCAGTTAAAATCTGAGTGGGATTTTTCTTGAGTAAGCTGACACAGCAGTGAAATAACCTTACCTGGAACAGGAGGCCTGGACTAGCAGCATTTTACAGGCATCTTTAACACCTGTTAAAGAGGTACTACGTTTACTACCACTCCTATCTGGCCCAAGTGCAGCGCTATTTTCTCTCCAGCTCTTCAGGCAAGGCAAGTTGGCTATTGCACTGTTTCCACATGGAATGTTACTTCTTTGCAAGTTCCCTCTCTGGAGGTTTTCCTGCATTTATCCATTAGCATGGCTCAGAGGCCTTTGGGAGTTAAGATGGGCAAGTTCCTGACAGAGGTGGTTTTTCACACCCCTGCAATGTTGCAGTTAGAATGATGGCCTGTGCAGTAAGAATTCCTGACTGAATGGGAAAGAGAAATGGTTCCCAGGAAAGTAATGTTTTATGGTGGTCTTAGGATTCTAATCTCCCCTCAGCCCCCAAGTAGTCAGTGCATTTGCCACTTGCAGCTTCCAGTTTTCATGATGGTGACCCTTCAGATAGGCACTTTTTAGGAGCCCCTGATCTTGGATTCACTGTCCAGTCTGGAGAGTTTCTGACAAGAGAGGAGGCATTTTGGTTGTGAATCAGTGATCAAGCCTGCCTAACACTAGAGGAGAGGACAGAGTTAGGATAAGGAGCCTAGTTGCAGACCCATAGGGCAAGGCTGAATTTATGAATTATACTAAAATATTTGAGATATTTGAAAATATAGAGCAACAATTTACCATGGCAAGGACCATATGTGATCAGCTAACATGGTCCCAAGGGATAAAGCAACTATAATTTAGTTTTATTTAAACAAGAAGGAATTTGCTGGCTAAGCAAGCAGCTCTGCACCACAGCAGCTTTGTTGTGGTGCATTCATGATAAGCCCAGCTTAAAGCACGTCCCAATAAACTTGTTCACCAACCGATGTGCATAAATGCCTTGCTGAGTCAGCCTAGGAGAAGAAAACTGCTGATGGAAACAAGGTGTCTATTCTGTCTTCCTCTTTGCAATCCTGCCACATCTTCTACAGCAACATAGGCAGCACTTGAAAAGAGTGAAGACAATAGTGGCTGTACAGGTGAACAAGAATGCCAGAACATCCAGAGAGTGGTACTGGTACCAGGTGAGATGGTGAGCAGCTGATCTCAAGTGCTTTGCTCCTTTGTGACGCATGACAAATTCAATCCAGAAGACAGCTCTGTCCAGAGGCTTAACAGGCTGGTCATGCTGTATCTTGGATAACTTTAGAGCATTTTCCTTATAGCTGGGGAAAAAAAACAAAAGCAGAAACCAAAGAGATTTTTCACTTACTTCTGAAATAAACCATTTAGCACCTGGCAGTCCTCTTGAGGAAGGTAGACAGCCCTGCTTTTACTTTCATCAGTCTTATATAAATATTTGAAGCTGGTCCAGTTTATTCCTCTATGCATAAAACTGGGTTAAGAATAGTAATAGAGAAAGCCAGTATTTTGCAAAAAAAAAGTTATTCCAAATTATTCCAGATACTCCTTAAAAATAAAAAAAACAACATTGAAGCATTTGAAGCATTTCTGTTCCAGTATAATAGTGTGCTGATTTAGGCTGGGATAGAGTTAACATTCTTCACAGTAGCTGGTGTGGGCTATTTTTTGGATTTGTGCTGGAAGCAGTGCTGATACAATAGGGATGTTTTCCTTACTGCTGAGCTTATACTGAGTCAAGGCCTTTTCTGTCTGTCACACCACCCCACCAGTGAGGAGGCTGGGAGGGGGCACAGCAAGGAAAGCTGATCCCAACTGACCTAAGGGGATTCCAGACCCTATGGTGTCAAGCTCATGTACCAGCTGCCATCCAGGTTGTTACAGATCACCTACACCGTGGCTGACTCCCTCAGATGCTAGATACTTCCATCAGTGCTGGCCCATTTGATTCAGAAATTTGCAGGTTCTTACTTGAAGGAACGCCTGTCCTTCACACTGGATGGGAGTTGCTGCTAAAGATTGAGGATTTCTGCATTTTTCCAATCCCTTTGTCTGTGGTCTTATCCTTAGCAAGCGATTCCAGCTGCTGGGCTTCCTTCTCCTCTAAGTCCTGACTGATAGGTACAATAACCTAAGAATACTGCTAAGTCAGGGGTAGGAGAAAAACTGTTATGACTACAGGCAGCTAAGATCTAATAAAACTAGAATTAAGTCCTCCAGAGGATTTACACTAGTAGAGAACTCTCAAAAGCTCCTCTGAAGTTTCCAAGACCTATTTTTCTCAAAGTACTCATAAAATGCGGTATAAGGAAAAGCAAATTACTGATCTCTCCTTTTTGAGAAATGCTGATTCTCAGACAGGAAAGATGGCCTTCATCTGAAATCCAAACTTCAGCTACTCTTCATTTTCCATTCCCAGAAGAGCCAGCAGAATTTTTCACATGAGCAGCCCAGGGTTTTAATAACATCTACTTAGGGAAAGAGTACTGTAAGACAAGAGCAAAACTCACGTGGAATTGTAAATTACTGTCTTCAGGGCATCAACCAGATCCTGTGTCTTCATTGTGTTGAAGTCCACCTGAACTGCAGCTCCTTTTGCTACCATGTGAGCAAGGTTGTCATGCTGGTCAGCAAACATGGGAATCCCAACCATTGGGATCCCGTGGTAGATGGCTTCATAGAGCCCATTGGTCCCACCATGTGTAATAAAGGCCTTTGTCAAAGGATGGCCTGGAACAAAGAAGGAGAGGGGTGTGTTACAGCAGCTGTGGCAGGCTGCATTCACTGGGAGGTGAACACAGCATAGAGGGGACAATGCACTGCTAGAGAAGGGAACAGCCCTGACCTCTGGATCAGCAGCAGAGCTTGCATTCTTAGCTTTCACACAGTCATAATTATTTTAACACAACATGTGAATCAGCACGTCCCTCCAGACTACCCCACAGTTACTTCAGCCCTTTGCTATTGTGCAGTTGTAGTTTTCACACGGTATCAGAGTGAGAACAGACCCGTGCTTCAGCCTTGCTTAGGTCAAGCATTTTGAAGAATGAGTCCTGGAGATGAACTGCAGAGGCCAAGTCCAACTCCAGAGTACATCTCTACTTTGGTCTTTACTCCTGCCTACAGGTGCTTATGAGCCCTTCAGACAACTGCCACCAGGCTCTCTAAGTCAGAGCCTTTTAGGAAACAAAGGCTCCCAAGAGCAAAGCTCTGCAGCTTAAGAATGAAACTAAGTATATCCACAAGCATTACATGGTTCTGGCTAGATTTAACCATTCTAGTGGAAAGAAAAAAGGAAACAGTTTTTCCAAGCATGCAATCCATCCCACATAGAAACAGTCTTACCAAGCAGGTCATTTTGTGGTATCCAGTCAAAAATCCTGGTGTTGGAGCCCAGAGTTTCTGGTTTTTTCCCTTTGTACCGCCAGAGGACCTTGAACAATGGAAGAATAAGATAAACACAGTGCATGTGATGTGCCTTTCTGTATTATCACATGTAATTTAGAGCTTTATCTCAAACCCATATACCTTTTCCAATAATTTAGATAGCTTTGGCTGCAGTTGAACCCTTTGACTGGTTATTATGTGCTAATTATAAAAAATGCATGGAGTGATTTTTGTATTTTGGCCTGTAGATGCACCTCCATGTCATTTGGGTCAGAGGAGGTGAAACAGCAGGACTCCCCATGAAATAACTCAGCTGTGTGTCTCTCTGAGAGAACCCAGCTTACTGGCTGTATCACATCCAGCAGGGATTCCAGGTAAAGAACAGGTCACTCCAAACATAAAAGGGAGTGAAAAAAACAAGGCAACTTGTTTGAGGCTTGAAAAGAAATTCACCTTCTGTGGAAGCTGGCTGAGGGCTTTGGCAATCACATTACTTTTTTCATCACTTAGGCTGTGGACCATTGACCCAAGAGTGAATACGATGACGCCATGTTCCCCTGAGCTCTGAACAAATTCTTCCATTTCCTAGGAGAGGCAGAAAACATACCGGGGGTAATTACACAATGCAGATTTCACAGATTTCTGTGAATAGAGAGCATAACCTTTTCAGCTTATTAAGGAAATGATGGTGGTGCGAACACCTCCTGACAGAAGGGCTTGACAAAGACAGACCTGGCCCTGTGGAAAACAGTCAGTTTCTCCCAAACGAGGAGCAGGACAAGTTGAGACAGGTGACAGATGCTTTGTCTTTTTGAAAGCAAGTTTTGGGGTTCATTTCAAGCAGCAGGAATGAATCCTGGCATTATCATGAGCAGGCCATACATACTCTGTGACACTCTCCTTAGCACGATCATGGTTCTGGATTTTACTGGAACAAGTACTTTGTATTACATAACTCTGCTGAAACCTGAGAGGGTGTTTCAGCATCCTGATCACAGATACACCAAGTTGGTGCTGTCACTTTGCTAGTCAGACAGTTCTCATTTCTTACAATGTACTACGTTGCTCAAAACATCATCTACAAATCAGACCAATAGATTTTCCTGTTCCTTTTATTAGTTAGTATCATGTGAACTGGAGCAGTAACATGCAAAAGAGAATGGTTATCCATTTTCCTCAAGCTCAACCCAGGCTACAGGGGAGTGGGAAGAGAGTTAGAAGGTTTCTTTTAGTAGAAAACTTGCACTGAAGTTGGCCTTTATCTTCCAAGGCTCCTACAGAAAAGATAATCTACACCAGAGCTTGTCATGTTGTCATCTTCAGTATTTGGGAGTTTCAAATTCCACCTGAATACTTCAATTCACAGAGAGCATAAGCTGGAGATACTCAGTGCATTACTCGCTTAAGCTGTCTTAAACTAAGGTACAAAAAGAAAAAGTGTTTATCACTCATCTATTTCTGCAGGTTTTGATCCTGTTTTACCTAAAGAATTTGTCTTGTCACAGTGCCTTCTGGCATCAGGTATTTCAATGTTATCATGGGCTGCAAGTCTGTGTCTTAGAATTAAATATTACATTTAAGTACCCTGAAGTAGCACCTATTTTCTCCTAAAACAGACACTCTATTACCCCGTCCTGACATCAGCTATCCTCTTTTAAGACAGCAGGCTGTAAACCAGCCCTCAGTTTGGACAAGGATGGACAGATGCTAAGTAACAATGAGCTTTTCCAGGACAGGGCTTGTGTGGTTGTCAGGGAGAGAAACAGTCATTGTAACAAACCAGCTAACAGAAAAACGAAGTTGGGATACCTTTGGTAATGGTTTTGCAGGCTGGCAATGAAGTCCTCCAACAAACTCAAAGTTTGGCAGGAAAGGACGTGGAAATTCAAAATCCCAGTATGTTCTGATTAACCAAATCTCTGCTTTCCCCATCGTCTCACACAGGGTTGTGGGCCTTCCTGTGGACAAGGTACAAGAGGTTTACAACATGCACGGGAGTGACCTTGTTTGCTCTGGATTGTGAAACAGGAGCCTTACCTTTGTCTTTTGGCACTCCCAATCAGCATAGTTTATCAAACCATGCATAAAATGAAAACATCAACAAATCTGGATCTATTCCTTGCCCTGTCCTGTGCTCAGCTTTAGCAGGTGGCCACAAGGTACAATCCTTAAAAGGATTTTGAACCTTCATGATTATTTCAGAGAAATACAAGCAAGAAGCTTTTAGTATCTGATATAGAAGTGCAATTCTTGAAGTGCTTGTAGTAAAAACAGAACACACTTGGGAAAGAGAACAATCACAGAAAATTTAGTTCCAAATAAAAAATGAATGAATCACAGAGTGATGATCACCTGTCAGGGAGGAGGAAAGTTTTTAAACAAAGTTCTGTAGCATTTTTCAAATGGTGAGTCATTTAGCGGCTGCTCAGATAACAAATAAAACACGGGTACAGACATCTCTAGTATTCTTGAGGACTGGATCAGCTGCTTCTGACACATGTTGAGAAAAATTGGCCAACTTCATAGATACTTTTAATGTCATTTTATGCAATATCCAATATTTCTAGAAATCCATCTGAAAAAAAAAATCTATTGGTAATCTGATGTTTAATAGTTTACCATTTGGCAAAATATATATTCTTAGGTAGATGTTGCAAGTTTTCTTTGCAGTATTTTCTCCACAATGTGAAACTGGGGCGTAAAAGTGTTAGAAGTATTGATTAATAGTTTCCCAAAGCCAGCCTAATGCAAGCAGGAATCAACCTAAATAAGCAACAAGATAAAAATTATCCCATAGGGCATCTTATTACACTAATTGATCAGTATAATAATCTACACCAGTAATTTTTTATTTATATTTAAATTAGAGAGCAATGAGTCAGTTATGAAGTTGCTGAAGTGAAAATTAAGTTTGCATTACAAGTAGAGTGATATAAAGGTGTAATTAAATCTTTATGTTGGATTAAAAAATTAAATCTGGTGAAGAGGGACTAGATTTCAGAGCACAAAGGCGTTCTTTGCAAATGCAGGAAAAGATTGGACAGAAACAGAAGAAATGCCCTTGTGTTTGCTGTTCACTCGTTATCAACCTAAACTTAGATACCCTGGAAAAGATTCAAAGTCCATTGAACTAAAATGAACTCTTTGTTAAATGTTGAATCATGCCTGAGTTGTACTATGTTGGAGTAAAATTTTCAGGTATGTATGTAGTTTAAGGAGACTGTTTCAAACTCTGAATGGTGGATTAAAGGGAAAGGTGACAGCATTTATTGTTGAGAATCTGAGCTCACACTCAGCATCCTGCACTATGCAGAATTGCAAGATACTTCAGGATTGCCACCTCTGCTGGCCTTTGAGAAAGAGTATTTTGAGACAACAGCATGACGGTCCCAAAACATTCAAAAGGCACAACCTATGCAAGAAAAGAAACCGCTCAACAGCTGCCTTACCTAAGACATTACTGTAGTACCCATCCCATTCATCTCTCCAAAACTTCATGAAAAATAAATCCGTGAAAATGTAAAAGAGGAAGTTCTGTAGTCTTTCCACAAAGGACATGTGGTGTGTCAGCCCCATTGTGCTGGCAGGCACATAGGAAGGTGGGGATGGGAGCCCACCGCACAGCCGCTCTATCACATTCCCCTCTGAGAAGCGGAAGCTGTAGACAAAAGGGATCTCTAGCATTTCTGCTACAAGCTCCCCACCTACAGACAGGGGGTCAGCGATCAGAACATCAAACTTGGCCTGCTGCAGCTTTGCCAGCAGGTGAGAGTTCATCACCAAGGTGTCACAGGTCTGCTTTGACATATTGGTAAAGGCCTCCAATTGCTCTTTCATCGTCCACATGATCTCCCAGGGGAAGAGATTAAAGGCTTCATTCATCCAGAAATTGAGAAAGTCTTCCATTAAGGCATCCAGGGTCTCCTGGCTAAAGGGGACTTGCAGGACCTCAAAAGTGAAAGGGGAGGAGGTGTCCTGGTAGTTGATGAGCAGATTGCTTGAGGGCACCAGCACAGTCACTTCATGACCCCGGAGAACGAGCTCTTGCAGAAGCACTTTCACATTGATCCAGTGGCTGGCATCGGTGGGCCAGACCACCACCCTCCCACAAAAAACAGTGCTGCAGCAGCATGTGTAGGCCCAGAGCAGCCAGGGGAACTTTGGCCCCAACATTTCAGCATTCCACGTACAACTCTGGTCTGACTGAACTGGAAAGAGTTCAGGGCTTCACTGTGCAAATATTTTAGAGCCAACCAATTACAAGTGGCATTTGTTTGGTGACTAGACTGGCAAACGTTACAAGATTGGCAAACGTCATAACACGAAACAACATTCATGAGAGGGCTGGGCAAACGGTAAATCTCATTCTGGAGTGTTCTGCAGAGCCACAGCTGATCTCAAAATTACAGCAGCTCCTATCTGCTCACCACAAAGTGCATTTTGCAGCATGTGAAGACTAGAAGCCTTTTCCCTGTGTTGTGGTTTAATCTTGATAGGCAGATAGGCACCACAGAGCCTCTGAATCTCCCACAGTAGGAGGAGAAAAGGAAGGGCAAAAGTTAGAAAACTCATGGATTGAGAATGAGACAACTTAAAAAAAAAAAGAAAAAGGAAAAAGAGCAAAAAGAACAGTTGCTCACTACCAGCCAATGCCCAGTGAGTCCCTGAGAAACATCAGCCCTGACAAATTTCTCCCCCATATCTTTTATTTTGCTGAGCACAAAAGCATTATGGGCTGGGGTATCCGTTGGGTGAGTTGGGGTCAGCTGTCCCAGCTGTGTCCCCTCCCAACTTCTTGTGTATCTCCAGCCCCCTCTCTGGTGGGGTGGGCTGAGAGGCAGAAAAAGCCTTGACACTCTGTAAGCACTGCTCAGCTGTAATTAAAACATCCCTATGTTATCAAAACTCTTCAGCACAAGTCCATCATGCAGCCCATGCAAGCTAACCAAACAGGTATTGCACATAGAGCCTTAAATGCTAAACTCTGCAGTTCACAATAAAAAAAGACACCACAAGATCCAAACAGCTCTGAGGCTTACACAACAGACACCAAACTGTGCTTCAGCCAGCACAAGATTTTCTAGTCTCTGTCATCATAATATGATAAGCAACACAAAGGCACCGCTAGATACTCTTAAGAGTAGGATACCTTAACAACTTAGCTCTCTCAGCTAAGTTGTAACTCAGAATTACACCTTACTAGTGAAATATAAATAAAAACACTTTAAAGTCTCATATTGAAATACCCATTTTATCTCCCCACTAGCAATGCAAATGTTTGCCTGTTTCCTTTTAAGCATCACCTAGAGCAAAAATGGAAAAACAATTACACAACTATTATTTTTTTTAAAAATTAAAAACCACTTACAAATAAATATAATAGTTTTTCAGACACTTTCAGAAGAGCAAAGAACCATGTCTCTGCAGATGGCCTTTTATCACTGTGAATTGGGGCTCATCTAATCTCCCGTATTTTTAAAGGTCCAGAGGAGGATATTGCCTCTAATTTTGAGACAAGGTAGCAAGTAAGAAGTGTGCTATGGGAGAAAAAGTACTAGTGTTTGTTGGGTATATAGTATTTTACTGTTTTAGTTTATGTCATGATTCATCTATGAATATGACTAATGAGCCCTGTTTCAAGTGCTTTAGCACTGTTTTACATATCCTGGAAGTACCTGTACAGACTTAGCTCTACCACTGTAACATGTCAGGATTAACAGGCAATGTTTGTACTTGCCTGGATTGCTTGACTTGATGCAGGAATTTTGAAGGAAGGAGAGTGAATTTGGGGCTGTCTTGCTCCTGATTTGTGCCTTAACCTCTCATCTCTGGGAATTTACTCTTGTGTGCACAGCAGATGTAATTTCTGGAAAGAGAGCAGCCTTACCTAAAACTTCACTGTAGTATTGATCCCAGTTTGCCCAGAGAACGTAATGAAACATGAAATCATGCAGAGCATAGCCGAGGATGTTTTTTAGCCTTTCCCAGAAGGTCATCCTATCCGTTAGCCTGGTTAGGGTGGTTGGTACGTAGGAAGGAGGTGATGGGAGTGTTCCACAGAGCCGCTCCACCGTGTTGCCCATGGAGAATCGGAACGTATACACAAAGGGGATACCCAGCTTCTCAGCAACCAGCTCCCCACTGGGAAACAGTGGGTCTGCCAAAAGGAGGTCGAAGGCAGATGCCCTCAGTCTTTCCATCAGGGCCTCATTCTTCACAACTCCATCACAAATTATTTTGGTTATGTTCTTCATCTGCAATATCATTTGAACTATCTTGTAAGTACCTTTCCAGATAGGTAGCCCTTTCTCCTCATTAAAAAAAAAATAAAACATTTTATCCATTAAGTCAGTCATCTCCTTTTTGGTGATTGGCACCTCAATCACCTCAAACTGGAAGGGCGAGGGCTTGGTGGGATTGACGATGAGGAAGCACGAAGGCAGCAGCACGGTCACCTCGTGGCCCCGGGCCACGAGCTCCTGTAGTATGTGCTCCATGTTCAGCCAGTGGCTGTTGTCAGCAGGCCAGACCAACACCTTCCCCCCGGACCCCCAGCCCAGCACGGCCAGCAGCACCAGCACAGCCACCTCCTTCCCTGCCATAGCCTGCCCTGTGTGGCAATGCCCCTGTGGCCTTCCTTCACCGGGAGCAGTGGCACTCCTGAACTGGGCTGGGAGGTGACGCTGCCTTGATCCCGAGGGCAGGGAGCCAAAGGTAGGTGGTGTGAAATCCTGCACTGGAAAATGGCATGCTTAATATCATGTTTACCTAGGGCACAAAAAAGGTGACTGGCACCAGCTGGCACCCTCTGGTGGTAAGCAGCTCGCTGAAGCTGGAAGATGTGATTCCTCTGGAGCAGCAGAGAGAGCCGTCAGCCCTGGGGGGCTCAGTCCAGCAAGGATTGTATCCTGTTGGTAATTCTGTCCCTCCTGCCCATCTAACTACAGGTTCTGTGTTACTTGTTTGGTAGAAGAGGTAACTTTTTCATTCTTTTGGCTCTTTGAAACACAGCTGGGTAGGTAGCAAAGATGTTCACTGACTGTATGGGCAACTTTTTGCTTTTATAAAGCCACTAAGCATTCCTTTAGAACACACTTAAGTTGTTGATCCAGGGCTGCAGCCCAAGAGTTGCATCTCAAATGCATGAAACAACACAGCAAATTACTCCAATATCAGAGTAAGACTGTCCTCGTGTGAACTTGCCTCCTACAGAGCACTGTGGGAGACCAGGAGGGGATAGTACAGGCTTCCTGCCTGCTACTAAGAGCCAATTATGCACTATAAATTGAACCAGAAAATCCATCAGTTTAATTTATGTGGTCCCTCCTGATGTGCAGTTAAGAAATACTGTAAGTTCTCTTTTGTGTGCAAAAGAATCATTATTACAGGGTTTCTGCCCAGTGCTGTTACACAATGGTTTCCTAGTGTTGTCGTCCAAGGCTTTTGGTATGGTTTCCATGCTGCCTAGACACCCTTTCTGGGACAAAAATGTGAGTCATGGAAGGTCACAGCTGGACTGTGAAGAGCCAGACTGAGATACCCCATGTACTGTATCCATGACACCAGCTTGGTGTACTTGTGGAGTCTTGCATCATGCAGGTATTTGCAGGCAATTGAACACTGAGAGATTTGCAAGGAGTCTTTTTAAAGAGCTCAATGGGAAGGTAATAGAAATGACATGTGATTAATAATAAACATGTTTTTCTACCTGATCACTCAATACAGTCCAGAAGAAAAGCCTGCAGAGAAAGGTTTGTTGTTTTCAGTTTGCTTTGTGGGTAGGAGGGTATGTGCTAAACAAAACTTGTTTTGTGCAGAGAGAATTGGTTTTATATGACCAGTGACATAAGTGAGGTCTCTATTACAAAGCCACAATGCACTTAAATATTGCTACTGAGGCTGACAAGGCCGGCTTGTAATTCACCAGCTCTCCCCTCCTTGTTATGGTCCTCTGGATGAGGAAAAGGGCTCTGTTCTTGGCTGCTTTCTGTGCAAGCAGTCACCCTTGCTGAGAGCCCTGTATGGTGTGGAAGTCATATCAAACTCCATGCTACAATTATGACAAAAGTCAAATCCATCAATTGGAATGACCCTGATCCTCTCTCTATGCAATGGCATAGCAGCACAGCACCCTGACTGCTTGTGGCTCAGCTCCTTTTTAGAGACAATAGACAAACTCTTGCTGATCTTTCTCTTGACTTTGTGACCCTGGTGGGTTCCTAGCTCTGCAGATCATAAGGACAGACTGTATAACAAGAAGTGAAGCATCAGAAGGCTTACCTAAGACCTTGCTGTAGTAGGTATCCCAATGTCCCCAGTAGCTCCGGAAAACATAGTCTTGCAGGTGGTAAGAAACAAAGTTTTTTACTCTCTCCCCAAAAGACATGCGGTCAGTGAGCTCAGAGAGGGCTGCAGGTGTGTAGGATGGTGGGGCTGGGATCTTGCCACAGTGCCTTTCCAGAGTGAAGGCTGGGGAGAAACGTAGCGAGTAGACAAAGGGAATGCCCAGCTTGAGAGCCAGGAGCTCCCCACAGGGAGTTACGGCATCTGACAGCAGCAGGTCAAAGCCAGAGCCCTGCAGACGATCCATCAGCTCTTGGTTGTTCAGCACTGCGTCACACATCATCTTGTTCATCTCCTGCCAGTCTATGGACAGTCTTCCCAGCTCCTTGTAAAACCGCCAGAAGGTCAAGATGGTTGGCCTGTGGTTGAGCCATAGGTCCACTATATCATTAAGCAGGGTCTCAGGTAAATCTTTCCCATAGGGCACGTTATAGATCTCAAACTTCTCCGTGGTCTTAGGCCTGGGTTCAATGAAGAGGCTAGCGTTGGCTACCAGGATGGTAAAGCTGTGCCCACGGCGGATGAGCTCCTGTACCATTACATTCATGTTCAGCCAGTGGCTGCCTTCTGTTGGCCAAACCAGTACCTTCCCACAGAAGACAGGCCCCAGAAGAGCAACCTGAAAAAGGAGCAGCTGGAGGTATTTCTTTGAGCCAGTTGTTTTCATGGCCATGGCAGAGTCAGGGGCTAGATAGTCCGGGAATTTTCCCTTCCAGTTGGGAATTCTGCACCTCTAAGTTGTGTCTGATGGCTCCTTAGTAGCACTCTTAGCAGAAGAGAGACTTTGCTGTTGCACAGGTAGTGCCTTTATAACCTGTGTTTTGTTTGAGCTCTGAAAAAAAAAAAAAAGTTTGGTGATTCATTTTTCCCTTTCTGCCTTCTACCCTGTTAGCTTCCCACTAAAGGGAGTTCTATTCTCCTGTTAGGAGGATGACAGCAATCCTCCCTGCTGTCAAAGGAGCCAGTCCCCTGGATGCCAGCCCTGAGACTCAAACAAATCCCTTGCACTTTTTCCATGAACTAGCAATGCCAGAGGCAGGCCAAGGAATAAGAGGCCACAGGGCTGATCTGGATGTGTCATCCTTTTTCACAGTGAGATGCTGATATTTCTGCATAAAAGTGCTGATATTTCTTATGCTGGGAGAAGTCAACAAATCCTTCCTTCGGTTGATGATAATGCAAATAACAACAAGGCAATTTGTTCTAATAGGTTACTGGTAGCTTCCAACTGCTCCCAGATAACAATGGACAGTGAGTCCATTGCTACTGTCTCTGACACATCACCACCAACCTGGTCATGTTGTGGGCTCAGTTCAGATATCTAAACATGGGTCTGGGCCTCTTCTGGGCCCTAAAGGTGCTAAAGAGCAAAACCTGTATCATCTGGGATGGCTCTCACTTGGAAAGTTGTCCCTTGAATATAAACACCATGCCTGGAAGCAGTTCTTTAACCACCTGGAGCCAAAATGGCAACTAAAACCCACACACACAATGACACACTCAATCAACACACTTTGGGGAACAAATGCCATGCAGCAAAAAACTCTTACCTAGCAGAATCTTCCAAGGTACATAAGCATTGTGCTCTGAGTTGCAAGGTGCAATATGCTACACCTGTTTGCTGCTTTTCCTTGCTGCTCTCCTCCTCTGTGCCTGGGCTGCTTCAGCAGGATTGGTTATCAGGCAGAAGGAGCTTAAGTAAATTACCCTCTGAACTGGACTTTTCAAAAGGAGGAAGTAATAAAATACGGGATGATGGCAACAAGGCATGGATTCTGTACTTGTTCATTGCTTTGTTATGCCCTGGGAATTTAATGGTTGAGATGGTATTTCCCTTGCCAGGATATACTATAATGTTGTTACAGAGCCAAGTTCCTGGGAAGATTTTGTATGCAAGAGATAAGAAATATGGTGTCTGACTGCTAAAAATACTTTTTTACTCCCTTTATGGTCCCAGGTTTGTTACTATGTAACAAACAAAATTGTTTGTTACCCTCAGAATCCAGGACTATTATGCCAGCATGTTTCAACCATAATTTGGCTTTACAGCCAGGAATTTCACTACAGTCTCTCCGCAGACCTGTGTATCCAGAGTAAGATTTTTTTCAGGCTAATATAGCTTATTATATGAAGTCCTATAAGAAACTTCTAATTTTCCCAGCAACTACTGAAAGGCCATGTTCATATGGGCTAGAGCAGATCATAGAGCCATAGAATCCATCCTGAGCTGGAAGGGACTCACAAGGATCATTGAAGTCCAACTCCTGCCCCTAGCAGAGGACAGCCCCAAGAATCACACCATGCCTGAGAGCATTGTCCAAATGCTTCTTGAACTCCCTCAGGCTTGGTGCTGTGACCACTTGCCTGGAAAAAAACCTTAGATGGGAACTTGTTTTTTGTTTCCCACCCCTTAGTATCAAATTCCTCCACAGCAAACAAGAGCAATTGCTAGGGGAACCAAAGAGTTAAAATTGTCTTGTTTCCATGGCCAGTTCTAAAGATGATACTCAGATTACTCAGATCAGAGAAGATAAGCATTTTGAGAGGATTAAACTACAAAATCTAGCACATGAGAGAGACGTGGAGCAGAAGAAATTAGATGGTGTTAAGTGTCTGTATTTCACCCATCTAACATTACTAACAGAAGTGCTGCAGATAGTGATGCAACCTCCAGCCTTGTTAAAAAACAACAGACTTTTCAAGGCTAAGGCCCTCATGCAAAAGTTAGGCTATACAAACTGATGTTTTCCACACATGGGTCTCTTCACCATTGTGCTGGCTGGGGGTCGCAGTGTGCATGGCACTTTGATTTCCAGGAAACCTCCATGCCAGCCAGAGCCCCAGAAATTCTGGGCCAGGGTGGAAAAGGGAAGCTTTTGCCCTGAAGAAGCACCAAATGGCTCTGTGCTTTCCCTTTCACTTAATGCAATGAAGCAGCTTCTGGTCTGAAAGCAGACTTTAAAAAGTCTTCACTAGCTTTTTTTTTTTTTTGGGGGGGGGGGGGGGGGTGGGTTTGGCAGGAAGGGAGTATACTAAATTGGGAAAATTTCAAAGCTGGCTCATCCCTACACGCAGATGTGACAGGATTGAGCAATTCTGCAAAGTCACATGTGCATACACTCAGTAAAGCAAATGTGCTTTGTAATCCCTGGGGTTTAGGAAACTCCAGCAAAAGTTAATGAGATGAAATTGCCTCACTGTGACCATCTTTCTTGAATAAATTGTATCTTTTTACCTCTGCACTGTTACTGCAGGATGAAAAAAACAGGGTAGGTTTACAGACACTTGGATTTTTTGATTCATTTTGAGATTCTATGAACTCTCTTCACTGCTGCTGTAATGCTGCAGGCAAGTAAACAACAGCAATCAGGGTGACTGGCATGGGAGCCATTTCCACTCTGCAAAGCCAAAACATTAAAGTGAGAGAAGGTTCAGGCCAAGCTTGGTGTCCCTGCTAGGAATCTGCATTGTTGGTGGAAGAATAGGTGCTGCACCCTGTCCTTGTCAGTGAGGAGCAGCAGCAGACTTGCCCAAGCTCCCTGCAGATGTGGCACACCCCTATCTTGCCAGTATCTGTCCAACCTTCCAGGGAAAGCAGCATGCTATGGTGATGGGCAAATCTACAAATCCCATGGGTATGGACATGATGAGACTTATCTAGACCAGCCCAAAAGGGAGGAGTTGCTCTCTCCATTCCACCTTTTCATGAATGTTTGCTGTTCATGCTCCCATGGCAAGCCTTTCCCCGTGACTTTCCCAGTCATTCTGCCAATCGTTTGTTTCAGTGGGAGAGTTGCTGCTGGGGCAGGAAGGATCTGGGAAAAGAGCAGGCAGGCTGCAATGGCCAGGGCAGCCTGGTCACCAGACACCATTCCTGCCTGGGGAGCAGCAGTGATAGCAGCAGAGGGCACCACGGCCATGGCTGCACACACTGCTGGGAACAGGGGGCCCAACTGCAGTGACAGGAGCGCACCCAGAGCCCCAGCAAGGACAGGGGCCCCAACAGCGTGCCAGCATCACCCAGAGCAAGCACCTCTTCCCTTGCCTCAGCACCCCTGGGGAGCAGGGAACTGGAACTGAACACTGCCCTTGCCTCTGTCTCAATATCCCTGGGGATATTGCAGGAGACCCCAGAGCAGGGGAAGGTTTAGGGGTGTCGATTGCACTCTGAAGTACCCCAAACCCACCACCCAGCACCCCCACACATGCAGCTCTGTGCAGCTGAGCATGGACAGAGCACCCAGGCAGACAGGTCTCACCTCAGACGTGCTGCTCCACGCCAGGACAGCGACTCCAGGAAGGTGACGCCAGGAGGGTGATAACAGGAGGGTGACAGCAGCAGTTTTTAAGGGCAGAGAGGCAGGGTGCTAAGGGCAGTAATGTTTACCAACGCTGTGGCTGCAGGGAAGGGAGGAGCGAGGGCAGGGAGAAACCAGCAGCCACAGACCTGCAGGCAGGGCCACAGAAGATGTTTCAGCCTCACAAGTAATGCTCTTCCCCACAGATCCCAGGCAACATCCTGCTGTGTGAGGGGGGGGAGGAACTCAACATGTTCCCCACATGCAGTATTGTCAAAAACTCCTGGGATCCCATGAGATGCTGGTGGCATTCCCTGCCCCCAACAGCGGCTGAGGGGTGACACCTGCTTGTCCCAGCCCAAGAAGAGAACAGCAGCCCCAGGGGGACCCTTGGGTTGGGATCAGCAGAGGCTCAGGACAGTGAGCAGCACCCCATGGCAGGGTCAGGGAGCACATTTTATTTCTCTCCAGCAGTTCCAGGGGAGGGAAGGAATGGCAGCAGTGCCACTGCAGCACAGTGCGGATCTGGGGGGCGTCCAGCAACGTCCCCTCAGATCTGAGTGCGGAAGCACAGGTCGGTGCCTGACATCTTCTGCGCATAGTCCTGCTCAAAGCGCTCGTTCTGGGCCACAGTGAAGTGGTTCTTCCAGTCCCCGGTGGTGCCTGTGGCCGGGAGAGATGGGGCTCAGCAGGGGCCGGGGCAGGCAGTGAGCCAGGCCCCCGCAGCCACTCACCTTTGCGCATGAAGGGCGACACACTCTGGTCCATGAGGTCGGAGGGAATATTGGTGTAGTTGGTGGCAGGGTTGTCCCTCATGGCCGCGAAGGACGTGTGTCGGGTGATGGTGTCCAGCGCCGCATCCGACAGCTTCTGCCCCAGGAACTGGGCCACCTTGGCAACCTCCCGGCGGAGGTCCTGTGCGACACAGACCAACACTCACCCCTCCTGCCACCCCCGGACCCCCTCCACACCACCATCCCCCCTGCCCCATCACCTCCTTCAAGTCCTCATAGAAGAGGTAGAGAATGGGGTGATCCTTCCTGCGCTCCCAGTAGCCCTTGACATGGTCGTACCAGGAACCATACGCCACTGCATGGGGAGAGCAGCCAGTAGGTGACAGTCCCCTGCAGGGTCCCCTGCATGCACTCAGGGGTGCCCTGTCCCACCTCTGCCAGCCATGAACTCCTCCAGATACTCGGCCCAAGTCCCGGGATGTGCTTCAAACTTGTTCATCAAATCAAAGTGATAGTAGGAGACAGCCACGTCCTTGGCGTTGCGTCCCACATAGACCATCTGCAGAAAGATGCATGTGAGGACTTGCAAGGTCCCAATGGGGCCCGGAGCCCCCTTATGTTGGCTGGATCCCTCCAGGTATGTTCATTCCAGCCTGTTACCTTGCAGCGGTTTTCCCAGAAGGATTTGGGCAAGATGTGAGCTGGGATGTGGGTCTTGATGATGCGAGGGGATGGCATGGCCTCCAGCTGCTCTGTGCCTGTAAGGATTTCCCCCAGGAGTGATTTTCCCCCCACCACACCACAGAGGTGCCCTCCCATACAAAACCAAATTGTCCCCATCCAGCACCCAGTGCCTCCCACCACCCTCTGCCACTCCACTACCTGCTGGTAACTTCCCAGGAGCAGCAAACTCCATCATGGGCACCCGGTTCAAAATGAAGTCCTGCTTGCACTTTTCCGGGTCACCGCCTTTCAGGACCATGTCCATGATCTCACTGACCCAGGTGGTGCCTGGTGGGGAGAGGTTGGGTGTCCAGCTGATGCCATTCCCACTGGACACCCATCTCAGGCACCAGAGGGTCACCATCTACCAGTGTTGCCTTTTGGCACAACCCTGGTCCCAGCCCAGGCACCTGCAGCATGGGCTCACTCCCTGAGCCTGGCCCTCCTTTGGTGCCTGGGCACGCTCACCAGATTTGGGGTAGGTGACCACCACAATGTCCTCAGGGCGGCTCTGGAAGGTGTCAATCCGTTCCCAGTTGTGGGCAAAGGCATTGACCATGGGGATGCCGTGCACGGTGAGCCAGGGCTGCCGCAGGTAGGTGTCCGGATTGGCCATCCTGCTGGGGACAGGGACATGGGACAGGGATGGCTGATGAGGGCAGGTTCCCCCCACCCTCTCAGGGGCCCCATCTGCGAGGGCAGCCCAGTCACCTGGCCCTGTGCCTGCTCAGGGAGCGGCAGTGATAGCACCAGAGCACAGACCAGAGGTCACTGCAGCCATCGCTGCACACACCGCTGGGAACAGGGATCCCAGCTGTGAGGACAGGAGCACACCCAGAGCCCCAGCAAGAACAGAGGCACCAACAGCATGCCAGCATCACCCAGACCTAGGGGACTAGACTAGAACAGCACCTCTTCCCCTGCCTCAGCACCTGTGGGGAGTAGGGAACTGGGTCCCTGGGGAGATTGCAGGAGACCACAGGTCAGGGCAAGGTTTAGGGCTGCTGATTGCACACAAACCCAAAATGCCCCAAACCCACCACCCTGACCCTGCAGCATGCAGCTCTGTGAAGCTGAGCATGGGCAGAGCACCCACAGGGCACCCCGGGAGACACCCATCTCACCTCAGACCTGCTGCTCTGGATCGGGAGGGTGACGATGGGACGGTGACTCCAGGAGGGTGACAGCAGAGGACAGGGAGATTCAGGGCCTCCCTCAATAAATGCCGGCAGGAAAAGGAAAGAGGCAGGGCGCTGAGGGCAGAAATGTTTGCCAGCCCAGCAGCTGCAGAGAGGGAGGAGCGAGGGCAGGGAGTAACCAGCAGCCACTGACCTGCAGGCAGGGCCACAGAGGACATCTCAGCCCCACAGGTCCCAGACAACATCCTGCTGTGTGAGGGGGGGAGGACACCTCTCACTGCCCACACCCACCCAACATGTTCCCCATACACGGATTTGCCAAAACCTTCTGCAATGCCATGAGCTGCTGCTGGTGGCAATCCCCCCCCCCCACAGCGGCTGAGGGGTGACACCTGCTTGTCCCAGCCCAAGAAGAGAACAGCAGCCCCAGGGGGACCCTTGGGTTGGGATCAGCAGAGGCTCAGGACAGTGAGCAGCACCCCATGGCAGGGTCAGGGAGCACATTTTATTTCTCTCCAGCAGTTCCAGGGGAGGGAAGGAATGGCAGCAGTGCCACTGCAGCACAGGGCAGATCTGGGGGGCGTCCAGCAACGTCCCCTCAGATCTGAGTGCGGAAGCACAGGTCGGTGCCTGACATCTTCTGCGCATAGTCCTGCTCAAAGCGCTCGTTCTGGGCCACAGTGAAGTGGTTCTTCCAGTCCCCGGTGGTGCCTGTGGCCGGGAGAGATGGGGCTCAGCAGGGGCCGGGGCAGGCAGTGCGCCAGGCCCCCACAGCCGCTCACCTTTGCGCATGAAGGGCGACACACTCTGGTCCATGAGGTCGGAGGGAATATTGGTGTAGTTGGTGGCAGGGTTGTCCCTCATGGCCGCGAAGGACGTGTGTCGGGTGATGGTGTCCAGCGCCGCATCCGACAGCTTCTGCCCCAGGAACTGGGCCACCTTGGCAACCTCCCGGCGGAGGTCCTGTGCGACACAGACCGACACTCACCCCTCCTGCCACCCCCGGACCCCCTCCACACCACCATCCCCCCTGCCCCATCACCTCCTTCAAGTCCTCATAGAAGAGGTAGAGAATGGGGTGATCCTTCCTGCGCTCCCAGTAGCCCTTGACATGGTCGTACCAGGAACCATACGCCACTGCATGGGGAGAGCAGCCAGTAGGTGACAGTCCCCTGCAGGGTCCCCTGCATGCACTCAGGGGTGCCCTGTCCCACCTCTACCAGCCATGAACTTCTCCAGGTACTCGGCCCATGTCCCAGGGTGTGGCAGCAACTTGTTCATCAAATCAAAGTGGTAGAAGGAGACAGCCACGTCCTTGGCGTTGCGTCCCACATAGACCATCTGCAGATGCACCATGGACGTATGAGGGGCAGCCCCAGGACCCCCAACAGGGAGAATGTTCCAGCTCCTGGATCTCCCACGAACACTTAAGATGCTGGAGGTAGCAGTGTGGAGTCCTGTCTCAGGGGAATAGGGCTGCTGCAATTCCCTCCAGGGCAGGGACAAGGGTTGGGCGTTACCTTGCAGCGGTTTTCCCAGAAGGATTTGGGCAGGATATGTGCCGGCAAGTGAGTCTTCACCACACGGGGTGAGGGCATGGTGGCCAGCAGGTCTGTTCCTGGGGCATCCCAGAGCAATTCCTCAGTGAGCCCTTGGTAAAGACCCTTGGGACTCAGCCCCTGTGGGGTACCCCTGCACCTCATTACCTGCTGCCATCTTCCCAGGAGCAGAGAACTCCAGCATGGGCACTCTCTTGCTGATAATGTCCCGCCTGCACTTCTCAGGATCTCCGCCTTGCAGGATCATATCCACAATCTCGCAGACCCAGGTGGTGCCTGGGGAAAGGAAACCATAAAGGGGAGCAGCCAGGGCAGCATTGGGTGTGTGAGCACTGACAATCGCTCAGACCTCAACCGGATACCATGGGGGAAAGGGAAATGTTACACAACTCTGTCCTGACAGCTCCTAAATGTGGTGCATAGCCCCAGGCAGTGGGTCTCAGCTGAACAACACACTTGCCCACACAGTACCAGCACATCTGGTTGCCTTGAGGATGCTCACCAGATTTGGGGTAGGTGACCACCACAATGTCCTCAGGGCGGCTCTGGAAGGTGTCAATCCGTTCCCAGTTGTGGGCAAAGGCATTGACCATGGGGATGCCGTGCACGGTGAGCCAGGGCTGCCGCAGGTAGGTGTCCGAATCTGCCATCCTGCTGGGGACAGGGACATGGGACAGGGATGGCTGATGAGGGCAGGTTCCCCCCACCCTCTCAGGGTGACTGTGAGGCAGAGCAGCCCGGTCACCTGGCCCTGTGCCTGCTCAGGGAGCGGCAGTGATAGCACCAGAGCACAGACCACAGGTCACTGCAGCCATTGCTGCACACACCGCTGGGAACAGGGATCCCAGCTGTGGGGACAGGAGCATACCCAGAGCCCCAGCAAGAACAGAGGCACCAACAGCATGCCAGCATCACCCAGACCTAGGGGACTAGACTAGAACAGCACCTCTTCCCCTGCCTCAGCACCTGTGGGGAGTAGGGGACTGGGTCCCTGGGGAGATTGCAGGAGACCACAGGTCAGGGCAAGGTTTAGGGCTGCTGATTGCACACAAACCCAAAATGCCCCAAACCCACCACCCTGACCCTGCAGCATGCAGCTCTGTGAAGCTGAGCATGGGCAGAGCACCCACAGGGCACCCCGGGAGACACCCATCTCACCTCAGACCTGCTGCTCTGGATCGGGAGGGTGACGCTGGGACGGTGACTCCAGGAGGGTGACAGCAGAGGACAGGGAGATTCGGGGCCTCCCTCGGAAATTGCAGGAAGGAGAAGGAAAGAGGCAGGGCGCTGAGGGCAGAAATGTTTGCCAGCCCAGCAGCTGCAGAGAGGGAGGAGCGAGGGCAGGGAGTAACCAGCAGCCACTGACCTGCAGGCAGGGCCACAGAGGACATCTCAGCCCCACAGGTCCCAGGCAACATCCTGCTGTGTGAGGGGGGGAGGACACCTCTCACTGCCCACACCCACCCAACATGTTCCCCATACACGGATTTGCCAAAACCTTCTGCAATGCCATGAGCTGCTGCTGGTGGCAATCCCCCCCCCCCACAGTGGCTGAGGGGTGACACCTGCTTGTCCCAGCCCAAGAAGAGAACAGCAGCCCCAGGGGGACCCTTGGGTTGGGATCAGCAGAGGCTCAGGACAGTGAGCAGCACCCCATGGCAGGGTCAGGGAGCACATTTTATTTCTCTCCAGCAGTTCCAGGGGAGGGAAGGAATGGCAGCAGTGCCACTGCAGCACAGGGCAGATCTGGGGGGCGTCCAGCAACGTCCCCTCAGATCTGAGTGCGGAAGCACAGGTCGGTGCCTGACATCTTCTGCGCATAGTCCTGCTCAAAGTGCTCGTTCTGGGCCACAGTGAAGTGGTTCTTCCAGTCCCCAGTGGTGCCTGTGGCCGGGAGAGATGGGGCTCAGCAGGGGCCGGGGCAGGCAGTGCGCCAGGCCCCCACAGCCGCTCACCTTTGCGCATGAAGGGCGACACACTCTGGTCCATGAGGTCGGAGGGAATATTGGTGTAGTTGGTGGCAGGGTTGTCCCTCATGGCCGCGAAGGACGTGTGTCGGGTGATGGTGTCCAGCGCCGCATCCGACAGCTTCTGCCCCAGGAACTGGGCCACCTTGGCAACCTCCCGGCGGAGGTCCTGTGCGACACAGACCGACACTCACCCCTCCTGCCACCCCCGGACCCCCTCCACACCACCATCCCCCCTGCCCCATCACCTCCTTCAAGTCCTCATAGAAGAGGTAGAGAATGGGGTGATCCTTCCTGCGCTCCCAGTAGCCCTTGACATGGTCGTACCAGGAACCATACGCCACTGCATGGGGAGAGCAGCCAGTAGGTGACAGTCCCCTGCAGGGTCCCCTGCATGCACTCAGGGGTGCCCTGTCCCACCTCTGCCAGCCATGAACTTCTCCAGGTACTCGGCCCATGTCCCAGGGTGTGGGTGGAACTTGTTCATCAAATCAAAGTGATAGTAGGAGACAGCCACGTCCTTGGCGTTGCGTCCCACATAGACCATCTGCAGAAAGATGCATGTGAGGACTTGCAAGGTCCCAATGGGGCCCGGAGCCCCCTTATGTTGGCTGGATCCCTCCAGGTATGTTCATTCCAGCCTGTTACCTTGCAGCGGTTTTCCCAGAAGGATTTGGGCAAGATGTGAGCTGGGATGTGGGTCTTGATGATGCGAGGGGATGGCATGGCCTCCAGCTGCACTGTGCCTGTAAGGATTTCCCCCAGGAGTGATTTTCCCCCCACCACACCACAGAGGTGCCCTCCCATACAAAACCAAATTGTCCCCATCCAGCACCCAGTGCCTCCCACCACCCTCTGCCACTCCACTACCTGCTGGTAACTTCCCAGGAGCAGCAAACTCCATCATGGGCACCCGGAACACAATGTCATCCTGCTTGCACTTTTCCGGGTCACCGCCTTTCAGGACCATGTCCATGATCTCACTGACCCAGGTGGTGCCTGGTGGGGAGAGGTTGGGTGTCCAGCTGATGCCATTCCCACTGGAGACCCATCTCAGGCACCAGAGGGTCACCATCTACCAGTGTTGCCTTTTGGCACAACCCTGGTCCCAGCCCAGGCACCTGCAGCTTGGGCTCGCTCCCTGAGCCTGGCCCTCCTTTGGTGCCTGGGCACGCTCACCAGATTTGGGGTAGGTGACCACCACAATGTCCTCAGGGCGGCTCTGGAAGGTGTCAATCCGTTCCCAGTTGTGGGCAAAGGCATTGACCATGGGGATGCCGTGCACGGTGAGCCAGGGCTGCCGCAGGTAGGTGTCCGAATCTGCCATCCTGCTGGGGACAGGGACATGGGACAGGGACATGTCTGGCAGTGAGGAGCATCATGGGGCCATCTCCTTCCCTAGGTGCCCCAAAATCCCTGCTGTACCTAGCCATCCTGGCCTTAGGATAGAAACCATGCCCCACTTGCTGGCATTGCAGGTGGTGGCACCTGTGTTCTGTGGGGGTTTTGGGGCCCAGGTGGCAGTGCAGGGAGAGTGGAAGGGCATGGCCAGCTCTGGGGGCTCAGGTCAGACAGGCAGTGGGTAGCTGCCCATAGCAAGCTGGCAGCGCTGTTCCTGGGTAAAAACTCTCAGGGGCATTCCTAGCTGGAGCTGCAGGCCGCTTTCTCTTTGCTTTTTCCTCCCCATCTCCCTTTCGTACGGCAGCACTGGGGGAAGCCTTGCTTTCAGCGGGCTTGAGTGAGGGTTTGACAGAGACAGGAACGAGGAGCAGAACTGAGAACTCTCTCCCTAGGAAGCCTTTCCACCCACGGTTCAGGATAGAAACGCTGGACATGCCAGCGGCAAAACCCCCACGCTGTGATTTTTGGAGACAAGCTTGGTGTCTTGCTCCCATCTCCCGGGGGCTTGCGGGGACACGGAGCCCCCGCACCCAGCCCCGCAGGCCCTTGGCTTATGAGGCCAGGGCACCCCGAAACGCCGCGGCCAAAGCCCCCGGCTACTCGCCTCTTTTCCGGGCGCTCCGGCAGGGAGGAGGCAAAGCTTGGCCCGCCGCTTACGGGGCGGGATTTGTTAATTTCCTTCCCCTGCCCGGAAAATGGAGGCGCCGGGGGGCACCGCTGGGACAGGAGCCTGGAGCGACCCGGTCCCGGTGCTGCGGTGGGAGGAGTGCGGGGAAGGGGCGAGCGGGGATGAGGACGGTCCCCAAATGCCTGTGATGAACTGTCCGCCCTCAGCGCCCGTCGGGACGCACACGGGCAGCGGGAGTGGAAATCACAGCTTCCCTCTCCACCCGCTGAAGTAAACAAAGGGAGGAAATCCCGACCCACATCCCGGGAGATTGAACATCACCCTGTCCTGGTCCAAGAGTCACCTGCGTGGAGGTCCCCAGCTCCTCACACCGACGTGGGGCTTACAAGAGGGATGTGGCGTTCAGGCTTTGGTTGTACCCCTACTCCACTCAAATACGGGTCCAAAGTTTGCGGGGTTGCAAAGCACAAGTGCTCTTGGGAAAAGTGTTTAATGGTGCCGATGGTGGGGAAATGTTCTTCTTTACCTTAGCTGGGAGGGAGTGGGAAGGGCAGGAGAGATGGCAGCTGGGTAGGGTCAGCAGCTCAGCTGTTGGCAGCCTTGAGAAAAACGTCCCTGATTTATCTCCAGGGCCAAGTTCCTGGTAAGATGAGGCATGCCATGGCAGGTGTTCAGGTGTTTTGCTGTCCACGTGCCAGCAAAATTGGCTGCACGTGCAAAGCCAGGAGCTCAGTAGGCACATCTTCCAGTGGAAGGCATCATGGCATTTGCATGAATGTGTGAAAAGGATTTATTTCTGTGAGGCAGGTCCCTTCATAGCGCCGCTGCTCTTTAGCAGTTGGATCTGGGCTGCATCTCTTTCAGGATAGAACAACCCCATGAGGCTGTCTTGCCAAGAAGCTGCAGTCTTAGAAACTGAAGAACCGGCCAGAAATGGGGTGTAAATGGGGAACTTTGGACCAGGCTGAAATGGTCCAAAGCAGACCCTTGCCCCCAGTGGGACAGGGACTGGTTTGCTCCAGGCATCCCAGAGCAAGGGCAAGGTGCAGCCAGGTTATATGTTGAAAGGTGTGTTCTTTATCCAGCAAGGACAGTGACGTTGCTGAGCCTGGCCACAAAGCAGCAAGGAGCTGTTTTCCTTCACCTTTGTTCCCACAGACCATGGGCTGCCAAGCTCCAGCTGGGCCAAGGAGAGCCTGACCACCACCCACTCTGTCAAGAAACCTGCCCCAACCCAGAGGGGTCAAAGCTCCTTTGCACACAAGGGCTGCGGCAGCACTGGATTTGCTGGTGCTCTGGGGATTTTCCACTCATCATCGATCTTTGTTCCCTCCAGGCACCTCGGCAGGCTGGGGCAGCCCAAGCTGGCAGGGGCCAGTGGTGGTTTCTGGGAAGGTGCCCACTCCTGGTGATGCTGACCATCACTAAAAATCCACTGTGTGCCCACCCTCTCTCCTGATGACCATGAAGGTGTTCCCAGACACTGCCTAGAGTTCAGGGGGTTCAAGCCCCACCCTCATTTTCCCTGAAGGCAATGACTCAACCTCTGTTTATCACAATTTATTGCAAGGGGAAAAGTGAATTAGTGCAAGAATCTCCATCTGGATCCATCCTCCCCACTGGGAGAGCAGGGGGAAGCACAGTCCTCCTGGGAAGGGAGATGAGCCCCTCACACTTCCATCTGGA
Source organism: Molothrus ater (assembly GCF_012460135.2). Classification (NCBI taxonomy): domain Eukaryota; kingdom Metazoa; phylum Chordata; class Aves; order Passeriformes; family Icteridae; genus Molothrus; species Molothrus ater. The sequence goes on from NC_050481.2 coordinate 24,261,943, forward strand.
AGTGGAGGTCAGAGCCTGCCATGAGCTTCTGGTAGTGCTGATCAAAGCGCTCGTTCTGAGCCACAGTGAAGTGGTTCTTCCAGTCTCCAGAGATCCCTGGGAGCAAGAAAATAACTGGGGTAAATCCTCACACACATGACATATTTGCAACCACAGATGGGAGTTCAAATATAATCCAGGGACATCCCTCCCAAATCCTCCACCACTGAACCCCCAGCTGAACCCCCACCTTTCCGGAGGAAGGGGGAGATGCTGTGATCCATCAAGGTGGGGAGCACGGTCTCATAGTTGGCAGCAGGGTTCTTCTTCATCTCCTGGAAGGAGGTGTGGTGCAGAATCCTATCCACTGTTCCCTCTGCCAACTCCTTGCCCAGGAACTGCAAGATCTTCTGCACCTCCTGCCGTGGGTCCTGCAGGGTGATTGACATGAGGAGGCTGCCAAAAAAGCTGGGGGGCAACCAGGCCTCCTTCCCCTACATCCCACCCTCACCTTCTTCATGTCCTCATAGAAGAGGTAGAGTATCTTCTTCTCCTGCTTCTTTTCCCACCATCCGCGCACATGGTCGTACCAGGATCCGTAGGGCACTGTGGGATATGGTCAAGGGATTAGCTGGAAAGAGGGGTAGCGGGGGATGTCCTTCCCACAGGTGGCTCAGCTCACACCTTTGCCAGCCATGAAGTTCTCCAAGAACTCGGCCTTTGTGCCAGGGTCATGGTGTATCTTGGCCATCTGGTGGAAGTAGTAGTAGGAGATGGCAACATCCTTGGGGTTGCGGGCCATGTAGATAATCTGGAGAGAGCCAAGGATGTGTTTGGGAGGTACAGAGTGGTGCCTCCTCCCCACCAACCCAGATGGGGAGACAGGGAGCACCTGCCACGTTACCTTGCAGTCCTTCTCCCAGAAGGAGGTCGGGAGGAGCTGGACTGGGAGATGGGTCTTTACCAGCCGTGGGGATGGGGTGTTCTCCAGCAGCTCAACACCTGTGGCACAGGGGACTTAGAGGTGTGAACCCCAGCACCCTCACCCCCATGCTGGCTCTGTTCCCCTCTCCACCCAAGCCAGGCAGCTGGGTTGGGGAAGCTCACCACTTGTTTCCATGGGGGCCTTCAACTCCAGGAAGGGCACACGGTTGTAGATGGCATCCCGTCGGCACTTCTCCACATCGCCATCGTGGTAGATCATGTCCATGATCTCGCTGAGCCACGTTGTGCCTGCCGCACAGGGACAGCATTGCAAAGGCTGGTGTCACCTCATCCCCCCTGCACCCTTCCCCAGGACCACTCACCCGATTTGGGGTAGGTAGAGATGAGCAGGTCATCTGGACGGGCTTGGAAAGCCTTCACCTGTGGCCAGCCCTCGATGAAGCTCTTGTAGAGGGGGATGCCATGGAGGCTTCCCATCTCCTGTGTGATTTCAGCTTCCTGCTCCATGGCTGACAGTGGGTCCACACAGCTCTGGCTGTCTTCCCTGCTGGCAGCCTCCACAACCTCCAAACTGGCTGGCACCTGTGCCAGGACTGTGCCTGGGGCAGTACTGGGTCCTGTGCCAGGACTGTGCCCGGGGGAGTGCCCTATCAGGCAAAGTCCAGCCCAATTCACACGTGGAAGAGGTATTGCCAGTGCCATGGGAGCATGCCCTGATGCCGGTAAGATACTTCGGTAACGTGGATGCTGGCCAGGCACTAAGCCCAAGCCATGAGGGGTCAGGAATGGAGCCCAGCATTATCTCTCCTCCCACCGGTCTGCACTTCTTCCCCAGCCACAGCCCCTTTAATGAGTGCCATGGGGTTGTGGAGGTGCAGAGACAGCTCTGCCACCCAGGGCCCCCATACCTCTCAGGATTCCATGTGCTCTGGTGCCCAGGAGCCCTGGAACCTCCACCCTCCTGCCACACCCAAGGTGTAAAGGTTCATGAGAGCTGGCTCAGCTACGGAGCACAGCTATGGACCTGGCTGAGGGTGCTGCAAGCAGGGGTAGCCCCGGACTCTGCCCTCCTGAGTGCTCCTTGGATGTCTCTTGTAGGAAAGGGCTGCATAGGCTGATCTGCTCCATCCTGGATGATTTGATCCAGCAGGTTGTGCGGTACAGGAATGTACCATGATGGAGCAGGTGCTGCTCTTGCTCCAGGAGGAGATCAAGGAGAAGCAGAAGCCAAGTGGTGCCTGGCCCAGGCCAGGTCAGTGGAGTCTCTGGGAAAGGAGGCACCAGTGCAGGACAGAGCATCTGGACCATTTGCAGAAATACAGTCTCACAATTCTGACCTTCTGTATCCAATGAGGGAGTTGGAAGTTTGTCAGGTCTGTTACCCTAACAAAAAAATATATGTAACATTTTCATCTGATGATGAGGAAATAACATTATGACCTTTACTTAAAATTGAAATACAGATGATGGACAGGGTCAGCAAACTGCTACCAAAATGGTGCCATATATGGTGACCATGATATCAAAGTTCCAGGAAAAGTCTGGCAGACTTACATGGGATGGAAACATACAGGGCGATCTCCATGACAGAGAATCGGGAAAAGATGATTCTTTATCTCCTTCAATTCCCCCTGAATCTACTAGACCTCAGGGTGGAGAGGAAAACCACACACAAATAACTATCCCATTTGATCCAACTCAGGTGGCTGATTTGCAAGAGAATTTTGGCCATAAACCAGGTGATATTGAAATCCAGCAACTGGAATTTTATCAGTGCAGACACAATAATGGCCCATACATTCAGAGTCCAGTTGATTCTCATCAACAATTGCTAACACCATTGAAACACTCCAGGACGTCTCTTTGGCTCTTGGTTGTATTCAAGCCAGTTGTGGGTGCAGTATGTGACAGCTGCTATCACATGGGAAGATGAAGACGGTGCTCCCTTCCCCTTATGTGTGGGATGCCACAGTGGGCTGCAATGTCTCCCCACCTCCAGCACGCAGTGAGATCCCCTGGCACAGCCAGAGACCCACCATGCCTGAAGCCCAGTGCCCAGCACCCCTCCTCAGGTGCTCCAGCTTTACTGGTGCAGTTACAAGGGAAAGCACTTTGGGGTCTGCCCCGTGACAGCCCCTCTGCACAGCCTGCCAGTGCCCAGCCTGTTCCCAGCACAGCGGTGTAAGAGCTGTGCACGCCAGCTCCTGGCTCCCTGGAATTCCCAGCACCCAGAAACTGATAGGGTAGGACTCTGCTCCCCACTGCACCCTGCAGAGCTGGGTAGGTGGGTGCCAGCTCCTGCCACCTCCCAGGGTGTCACACAAGTCCCCTGGCTCCAAGCAGCACCATCTAGAGACAAGCACCCTGCTTGGGTGTGCCAGGCACAAGGCTACATCCTGCCCCACTGCCTGTTTATTTAATCCCCTACACAGAGACCCCAATGCCCCATGGCTGGATGCACACCCCTGCTTGCCCCATGTACCTTGGCAAGGTCCCATCCCAGAGTCATGTTTCCCCTGCCAGGAAACCCTGCCTGCCCCACAGTGCCCAGCTGGGGTAACCACAACCCAGGGTCCCTTTTTTAGCGTCCATTCATGGCCACGTGCAGCCTCCACTCGCTGTCATGTGCACGTGGAGTGGTGCAGGAACGCAGTGCAGGAACTTGGCACTGTCCCAGGTGGATTTATGGGGATGGCTATTAGCTCTCCCACGATAGCGTTGGGGAATAAATGGATTAAAACCCTGCTCTTAGCTGGCTCATTGCTCTTTATACCAGAACTATGTTTCTCATCCATCCCACTGGGGCTTGGTGACCATCTCAGATCCCTCCCTTGTCTCTCATCCCTCAAAATATCTGGAGGTGGTAGGCAGGAATGCCATCTGTGGCTCAGCGGGACACTTTGAGACCCAGCTCTCGGTCCATTGCCTGGAGGAAACGTTCGTTGAGGAAAAGCATCTGCCCATGGGGCAGGAGTCGGTCCAGGAGGCCATCAGCGGCATCAGGACGGAGCAGGACGTCAGCGCCGGGGCCGAGGAGGCGCAGGGAGAGCAGCAGGCGGGGAGCCAGGCGCCGCAGGGTGATCTCAGCCAAGGACAGATTCTCTTGGGGCTCACAAACCAGGGCGAAGGCGAGGGCCAGCACTGATAACCAGACTACTGTCACCCGCTCAGGGAATGGGTCTCCGGGGGGCATCTGGAAAACACCCCCTGGAGCATCTTGCAGGGACATTGGTTCATCGGGTAGCTGGGGAAGCTGTGGAGAGGACGGGCACCCCAAGGATGCCTGAAGCAGTTGACACTGGGAGGCCACTTGCCTGGAAGAGAAAAGGGGGACACTCATGTTAAGGACTCCCACCTCATCCAGAGACAGTGACCCCTCTGTTGGGGAACAGGGTCCCAGGGGTCCTGCCGAACCCAAGATCCCCAAAAGGGTGGGTCCCATGAATGATCTCTGGGGTTCTCGCTGAGCCCTGTTCCCTGAAAGGGGAGCTGCCACAGGCTCTCCTCAGGAATGGAAGGTGTCCCACAGTCAAGGGGTGGGTGTCCCAGCCCTGGGGGTCAGGCAATGCCCAAGAGCCCTCCCATCAAACAAAGTGTGTATATCACGGCTATGGGGATCCCAGGGAGAGGGAGGAGGTGTCCCAGGTCCAGAGGGTTCAGGAGACGGAGGGCACACGGTGCCGGGTGTCCCACCAGCATGCGCAGGAAGGGGATTCCCGCGGAGGCGGATGTCCAGTGTGTACCTGGCCACGACCAGCAGCTGCTCCTTGCGGCGAAGGCGCTGCCGGGGCCCCCCGGGGGCGGCGCCGGAGGGGGTCCCGAAGGTGCGCGCGTACAGCACGCGGCAGGGGGCGGGCCCGCCCGGCGCCAGCAGCACGAACGCCCGCACCATGGCGGCGGCACGGCCCCACCGCGGCCGCGGCCCCGGCACGGCCCCACCGCGGCCCCGGCGCGCCGGAAGCGGCGGCACTGGCCCGGAACGAGCGGCCCTCGCGGTGGGGGGGGGGGCGGGGCGTCCCGCCGTGCAGGTCACGATTGGCCAAGGCTCGGGGGCAGCGAGAGCTGATTGGCGGGCAAAGGCCGGTGGGCGGGGAAAGGGCACACGGCCGAGGCGGAGGCAGTGTCCCCTCAGGAGGGAGCCCTGGCAGCCCCTCCGCGGCCATCCCTGCTCCTGTCTGTGTTCCCCTCCGGGGGTGTCTCCGTGGGTACGAACACGGAATGCAGCACGGGGTCTGTGGCTCAAAGTGGCAGCACAGCACAGTTTTGGGATCTAAATGCGGGAGGGAGTGTGTCCCTGGGCATGGGGTGGACACGGCTGCGGGAGGACATGGGCGTAAATGTGGCTTGAGGTGGCTCAGGGGGACATGGCCAGGGCCAGCATGGAAAGGTGCTTGTCTTGAGTGCACATACAGAGGAGTGTGTGGCTGGCACTGGGGACATGGAGGGGCCTATGGCCAGAGGGGCCATGGAGAGGGACGTGTCTGTGTGGAGACATGAGACTCTTCCATGAGACCTTTCCAGCCACGGAAAACTTGTTTTCTTCCTCAAGTGGCTTCAGTGGCAAAGCTGGTTTTTGACAAATTCTTTATGGCTGTGGCTGGTTATTCATGGGTTGAAGGTGGGAGTGGGAGGGTGTGAGGGTCTTTCTGCCGTGTTCGGGGCATGTTTGGGGAGGTGATGATCCAGCTATGGTGTCCATATTCAAACTACAGTATCCATATTCCAGCTACGGTATCCATCCCAGGCATGGTGTCTGAAAGGAATAAGATGAATGTGTCGTTACAAACAGACCATGTGAATCTGCTTGTAGATAGGGCTAGGAACTTTAATAGAGAAGTAACAGAAGAAACTATTAGTTCTAGAAAATGTTACTAATCAACACGGACTGTTGCTTAGCCAAGGCCGTGTGAAATTCCTGAACCTAGAGAAAAAGAACAAAGACTTAATAGAATTATGAATACCTTTATTTTTCTTCTTTCTTTTATATATCAAAAGGGGGATGCCTACCAGAGAGGGGTGTAGAGTAGGCGATTTGGGAAGTCTGTACCTTCCGAGTACCTCAGCCAATGGGGAAGAGGGTGATGCGACCAGGAACTTAGGATAAAAGGGGGGCTGAGTCCCCCAGCAGTTTGAGACCCGATGAGGAATTTCCATGGCCTCTCCCTTTTGGACATAAACCTCTGACAGGGTGGATTCATGTTCCTAACAGTGTCCCTCCCGGAGCTGACTCCCAGGAGTGGAGGGCCAGCCTTATCCTCACGCAGTCTTGCTGTGTACATCCCAGAGCGCTGCCGCCCCCGCCCCGGGACTGTGGGGCTGCGCCGCGGCCGCCAGGCGGCGCCCGGTGCGTGACAGGGGCGTGCCGCCGCCGCCAGGGGGCGCCGCCGCCCGGGGCCGCGGGGATCCTGAGGGGCCCGTCCCGCGGGTCCCGTCCAAGGTCAGCCCCCCCGGCGACCCCTCCGGCCACCGGGCCTCGCCTGGTTTCTTCTCCCCAGCTCTTTCCCAGAGCCACTGCCGGCAGGACGAGCCCTTCGGCCCCACGCTGGCTCTGCTGTAACCCGGCAGAACAGCTCGAACTGACCGCTCCCGGAGTCGCTCGTGCCCGAGCGAGCCGCGCCGGCTGTGGATCCCCCAGGAAGACGCCGGGATGCCTGCACCGAGGAGGATGCTGCTGCTGCCTGCCCTCAGCACGGCCCTGCCAGCGCCCAGCCGGCTCAGCCCTCACAGAGATACTGCGGGGAGCTGGCGGCTGCAGCTCCTTTGTGAGTCCCGTTAGTTTGCGTCTCCAGCTCGGGGAAGGCTCTCTCTAGTTTCTGCTTCACCTCCTTTGCAGCTTCAGGTGATTTGCTTCTGTCCCCAAATGTCTCAGGTTCAGCTCATATAGTTTGTTCGTGCCTCCACAATGTTTTAGACTCCAATTTGGTTTCACCTTCCCTGGCTTCTTTCTGGCTTCAGCTTATTTGCAGCTCCACTTTGTTTCCATGTTCTGTGGCTCCAGTTCATTTCTGCTCTGGCTCATTACTGCTTGAGCTTGTTCAAATGATCTTGGCTTGTGACAGGGCCACAAATCAATCACTCTCATAACTTAAATATGAATGGATATAACTGTACATTGTCTAAAGATGGACTAAACTTCTTGGACCAATGCAATTGGCCTTCAGCCTCCAGTGGGATTCCCCACAGATGCCCCAATACCAGTTCCCACTGTCAGGAAAATCCACAAACGCCAGAAATTTATGTCCATAAGGGAGACAGAGGAGTCCTGCAAGTTTATTCAAATAAAGGGAGCAACTCCTGCACAAGCTCACGGAGTTTTCTCTCTCGCGGTTTCGGAGGGCACAGCCTCTATCCTCAACTCCCAGCCACAGGTTGCCCTCTTCCTTTCTCCATTAGCTGAGGTACTCAGAAGGTACAGCCTTCCCGAGCCACCTACCACATATCCCCCCTTGTACCTACTGTTTTACCTCAAAGTTCAGAAGTTCAGGCTTGTGCTGACCCACTTGTGTGTTTCAGGAGCCAAGCTGTCTGGTCTCTGCCACAAACCTGCTGCCTAAAGTTAGTACAGACATTAAGACCCTTTTCAAAGACGTTAGTACCAATACTGTCACTCATCAAATTGTAAAGACATGAGCTTTCCTCTCACCACCTTGATGAATAATGGGAGTGAAGTTCCAACAAGGTAAAGAACAAAGTGGTTAAGCAATGGAAGCAATAATCACAGGAATGTGGAAGAGAGAACATTGATGGCATAAATTCTTGAAGGGGGAAAACACAGAAAGATAACACCCTTCTAATCCAGGATGTGTAATGATGAACTAAAAAAATCCCCGGTTTTTACTGCTTCTATAGTGAGAACTTGCCCTAGTGATGAACTTTTGCTCCTTATAATAGTAAAAACCCCACGCCAGCTCAGGCATCTCCCCCTACAAAAAGACTACTACTCACCAAGCATGGGCTATGATTTCTTGGGACATAATGGCTTTAATTCGAAGTAGAGAAAAGATGAGCCAATAACAACTTAAGCCAAGTAGTGACTTAAGTAAGACTTAATAGCCCAAGATTGTGCCTCGGGGTGCTGGCTCTGCGATTTACCACCCAGCACCTCTTTCTGTGCAGAACAGTAAATCAAATTACGTGGTTAGAGAAATCTCCTTTTTTATAGTGACTGAGTTTGGTTGAGTATCTGATCCTGTGTGTTAACCTATAGAAGCTCTCACCCTTTTCACCACACCGTTAATTCTCTCAGTAATTTTGATACAGGGAGATGATCCAAGAAATGTTTGCACGTTGTTCTAGGAGGGAAGATACATTTCCTTGAAAATAGAGCCCTGCGGCCTCAGAATGTGTTCAGCGGCTGCTGCTATATCAAATTATTTTTCCTTCTTGTCATTACCATCCATTCTTACCTGCTACAAGATAACTGCTGCCCCCTCCAGCAATATCAGGGACCTATAGGACAAGTCAGTTCAACTATAGGTAATTTCAAGGTGGTTTATGTTGTGGTGACTTCATTGGTTTTGTTCTTTCAAGCATTATATGCCAGCCTTATACAGAATCCAGTACATAAAGGACTACAAGATGGCTGAAGAGGGGCTTTGGACAAGGGCGTGGAGTGACAGGACAGGGGGAATGCCTTCAAACTGACAGAAGGCAGGTATAGCTTATATATCAGGAAAGAATTCTTCCCCGTGAAGATGCTGAGGCACTGGAACATCCCTGGAAGTGCTCAAGACCAAGCTGTGTGCTGCTTTGAGCAACCTGGTGTAGTGGCCCTGTCCATGGCAGGGGGGTTGGAACTAGATGACCTTTGAGGTGCCTTCTAACCCAAGCCATTCTATAATGCTAAGATACAAACAGGTCTGGTTCTGTCTTTTGGGGGCTGTGCTTGTGCAGTTGTGTTCTCTTATATCCAAACTAGAAGTTTTTCCTTCCGTCTAAAATAAAAAAAAAAAAAAACAACAAACAAACCAAAAACAGTAGGCTGAAGCAAAATTAAACAGAAAGAGAGGAATTAATCACTCCCCTATTTAGAACAGGATGAGGATTATAAAAAGCCCCAAACGAACAAGAACAAAACAAACAAATGAGCAGCCAAACCCCAAAGCACGGAAGGATGTTTTGGTACTAACCTTGTCGGTGCAGCTGCTAACATAAATGATTTCTGACACAAGTGCACGTTAGGAACCAATGTGTAACAGTTAACCCATGAAGGCTTGTGTACTCAGAGCGAGGCTGGGGTGGTGATTACTTTTGGCTGCAGTGATTTCAGGTGGGTTTTGCAATTCTGCTTTGCTTCACTTCTGAAAAAAATCAGAAATGCCTTTATGAAGTCTGGCAGAGAGCTGATGGCATTGGAGTGGCTGGAACTGGAGAAATCCAGAAAAACCTGAGCTTCCTAGTGCTGCAAGGCTTCTTGGCAAGTGAAAGGAAATTCATTTGCATTCTCACAGTCCAGCCTCTTGATCAGGGAAAAGAATTCCCAGTGGAGTCTCTGAAACCACCTCTCACTAAACAATAATCAGCTACAAGGTGAAGCTCTTGATTCAAAATAATATAGTTCACCATTTACTGAGCAAAGTGCTCTTATCTGCCTTTTAAGGGGAAAACTACTTTATGACAATAGAAATCCTCTTAGGTCATCAGCCTGTACCCTGAAGCAGCTTTCTTGCATTCTCTTTCCTCCTCACTGTTGGGTTTCTTGGGTTATTTTAAATTTACAGTTACTGTCACATTTACAGTGGAGATGTGTGCAGCAGATTGAATAAGCTGCCTCCCTGAAAATGAGCACATTCACACTGTGCTGTTTGATTTCTCGGTGAAAATCATATCCGTGGAGGGCTAGAATGTAAGAAAATGAAGATAGTGCAGAAGGTAATCTCACACCTGAGGAGTTGCAGCTGTACCAATCACCAAAGATTAGGAACAGGCCTGCCCTTAACAGGCCAAGCTGTGTCCAATAAGAAGATGAGTGCTACAAAAGGGTTAGCTGGTGGAGATGAGAGTTGGAGTTGGTTGTGCTGTGAAGAGAGATGGAGTTTGTTGGCTGTACTGTGGAGAAGAAGGAGTCAGTGCTGTAAGGAGCTGCCCATGAGAAATCACCAAGAAGGTATGGAACCTTTGCAATATGATGGCAACACATAGCTATGATTTTTCTGCCTGTCTGTTGTTTTCTTGGAGAAACTTCCCCTCTGCTGGCAGCACTGAGGGTGAGGACCAGGACTAGTATGGCCAGGTGGGAGTGTCTTGGGAGCCTGTGGTGTCCAAAGTGTCACCTGCTGCACATGTGAGCAGGAGCTCGTGCCAGATCTTCTCAAAGCTATGGCACTTTCATGTGTATTCATAGGCTTACTTCCCATGTTCATGGTAGATGATTTACAGGAGCACAGAGCAGAGGCTGCCCTCCAGTAGGAGATTTAAATGTTGTGTGAAGGACAACATTTTGAAGAGTCATTTAGCCTTTGAATTGTGTTTATCATAATGGCTTTCAGGCTGAGTGTCTTAAACACGAGTGGCAGAGCCCCCAAAGCCCTGGTTTGGCTTCCCACGTCCCCCCACTTAGTTTTTGCTATTTTTGGCTACTCCCATCTCTATTTCTCCACAAAACCAGCTCCCACCTACCACTCCCATGAAAAAAAATGCAAACAGTGGAAAGTTTAACAGGACCTCTACTAGAGTTTTCCTGCAAGTTACCCGCTTGGAGGTCCCTGTGCCATTACTGCAGTCTTTGTCCTCACCAAGTTTGAGCTGTAAATATACTACTTACAGCTGAAACAGCATCTGCAAAACCACTTCCAGCCAGGTGTCAGTAATATGGCTTTGATTCAGGGAACAGTGTATGACTGATTACAAGGATTTCCAGCTCCTAGATCTTTAATGAAACAACTGCTAACACAGAAATATTGCAAATCTCTTGAGATACTTGTGTCATTTCCCTGTGTTAAAATAGCAGGTGCTTTAAAGGGTACCTTTAGGATACAGCATTATAAATCTCCTCTTACAACCAAAATTATGAGGAAATCCAACTCTGCAAAACTGCATCAGCACTGTGAAACTTACTTGCTGAGCACCCTTCCATCTTGTCAACACACTGTGCCTTCAGGCATGGAAAGAGGGACCAGTTTGTCACCATGGCATAGCACATCAAGTTCACCCAAGTAAATGCCATAACAAAGCCATTCCAACTCCTGAGAGGCCAGAGCAGCATGGACATGCTGCTGCATGCATTCTGCTGATGGATTCTCATGTGTCATGTCCCAGGAAGCTCTTCCCTCTCTATATATGCCATCTCCATGGCTCAAGGACAGCCCAAGACCCTCTGTGGCTGCTGAGCTGAAAAATCTCTGCTATCAGGGGGGTACTCAGAAAGCATTGCTCAAGTCAGATCATCTCCCCTAAAAAGTTTTTTTAAATCAAAAAAGTAATTTGTTTAAACCAAATCCATACTGATTTGGAACAACAGCTTCATGTTTCCTTCTAGAATGAAGGTAATATTTTTTAATAGGGAAAGTATTATGTAATCAGAGAAACAAAATAGAAATGAGAAGACTTAAGACCCTGGTCACTGCACACTCCCCAGGACTCTTGCTCCTGGCTTCTGCTGCAGACAATGAATATCTGGGACCATGATCTGCTCTCTTTTTTCTTGAGGTTCTTGAGGAGCAATGTCTCCCTGCCTACAGCTCCTCCCCCTGCTCCAAGCTCCTCCTGCTGAAAATGAAGTGGGGCTCCAGCCAGCTGTGTCTCTGGCAGTTTTAAGGCAAGCCATATTCAGAAGCAGGGGGATGCTTGGGACAGACTGTTTGCTTCCAGCACAGGTGTAAAACAGAGGAAGGTGGACCAATGCAGCAGATACTGTTCTGACAGTCTGACTTCACGATGGCTGCTGTTGTGCTGTCCCATTTCATCTAAATAATTGTGTGCTCTGTGCATGATCCTTGGGAAGCTTCAGTATTGTACTTGCTGGCTTGGCTACCTCCTTTTTTGTCTTGTTTTGTTTCTACTTTCTCATTTGTCACCTTCCCAAGTGACAGGAGAGCTTTCAATTTTCCAGTGGAATCTCTGTTGTAAATGTAAATCCATGAGCACAAAGCAAGGCTGTGAGGGTGTTAATACCTTGCCAGCATGCTGGACATGAGCCAGTATCCTGGGCAGGAACAGGGATGCCCCTTCTCCCCATCAGCTTCATCCTGTCAGACAAGGATGTCCCATGCCAGGCTCACCACGTGGGCAGGTTCATCAGCAAGATGTGTCATAGCAGGAGCTGTCTAGGACACTGGCTATCCAAATGGCCTTTCATCAAACCAGCTTCACTCCTTGTGCTCCCTTGACTTGCTGGGAGGCTGACTTTGATGGACGGGAGCACTCCGAAATTCCTGCTCCCACCTCAAAAGCAGAGTCGAAAGTCCTCACTGTGTTTCTTTGGTAAAATGAGGCAGGCTGCACTTTTAATCATCGAAGTTTTCCTGTTTGGAAGGAGGAGGAGCCATCTAGTCATGGGTTCATTGATTCCCTGCCCAGCGAGAATGTTTGCTTGAGCACAGCCAAGCCGCACCTCTGATGACTAACAGGCAGCGCTCTCTCTCTTTGATATACTATCAGCCGGGTTTATCACAGTATCAACACAACCTCCCCACTCCAGGCCTCGCCCCTTCTGGCCAGCTCTCCCTGCAGAGCAGCAGGGGCTGCATGGGAGCTGAGCTCACCTCTTATTCCAAGGAATCTTAACAGCAGGTTTTAAGGTACTTATTTACTTTTTTTGGTCTGCACAGGAAGTCTGAGCTAAAAAAAAAAAAAAAGGAGAGAGAAGTATAATTGCTCTGGCACGCCTGCATTCCTACTTCAGTCTCAGACGGGCAGGCACTCTTTCTTGTCAGAGCCTGGAAGAGGATCCGATCCCTGAAGATTATCGCCACGAACGTGTGTAAGTGAAACCTGCAGCCATGCTGAAACAGATATTATCAGACATGTACATTGATCCGGAGCTGCTGGCAGAACTCAGCGAGGAGCAGAAGCAGATCCTCTTCTTCAAGATGAGGCAGGAACAGATCAGACGGTGGGAGGAAAGAGAAGCTGCTGCAGAAAAGACTTCAGCAAAGAAGCCACTGCCAAGAAAAGGTAAGTCTCTGCCTCCTGGCTGCTTCACCCTCTAGCATGTATCTGGCCTAGTCAAGTGCTTCCTAGAAATAGGAAGCAATGTATTCTTAGATTAATTTCTTCTCCAAGGGACATGGCATAGGCTTATTTTCAAACAGAAATGAATCCACCTGCAATGGGGTAGTTTTGGCCAGGCACAAAATGGTTTTTACTCCCTGGCCCAGATATTCTGTCCTTGACCAAATTGCTCAACTCCCCTAGCTGGGAAGACAGGGCTTATTTGCCTCCAGGAGATGCATCTCATTAAGTTTCCCACTAAATGGTGCCTCAGAATCTGTCTTTACCATAACCATGGATTTGAGTAGCTCTCCTGAGGCACTAGATCTGATGGGCAGTTCCCACTGAAGTTCCCTTGCCAGGATTACACAGCATGCTGGCTGCTGGGAAGATAGCTCTCTTCTCCCAGGTCTGCCTCGCGTGCTCTATTTGTAAGTAGCTCACCCTCACACAGTTTGGGGAGGACAGTGGTCAGGAATTAAGGCAAGAAAAGAAACAGTGGTGATTCTTCTCCTTTGCTCCTAGTCTCAAAAATGCCTCCTTCACTGATCTGGCTCAAGGAGTATGAAAAAATTGGCAAGTGTGGGCTGCATCCAAGTCTAGTTTCTTCATGTACAGTTGCTTTTGGGGGGGCTGCGTAACCAACAGCAAATGGTAGGGCATAGCAAATGCAGCATAGGCCCTATAGAGAGGTACCCAGCAAACAGCATTTGCCAAAGAGCTGCTTCTTTTCCAGCCAACAGGAAGTCAGTGACATGGAAACTTGGTGCTGACAATGAAGTGTGGGTCTGGGTGATGGGTGAACATCCTTCAGATAAATCCTATGCAGCCATCTGTGAAGAGATCCAGGCACAAAGAGCAAAGCGCTTAGCGAGAGAGCAAGGCCAGGAGGGCAGGTAAGCACCCTTCAGCTGAAGGACTTGATGGGCAGATATAGAGGAGAAGGCTTTATCTAGGGACACATGAGCTGGGTCTTCTCTGTAGGGGCTGTGGTGTTTTCCCACCTACTCTTGCTGGCAAAAAGCCACAGGCAAAGGTTGGTTTTCTGAGAGGAGACACATTGCTGGCAGAGACCAGCTGCAGCCCAAGAATTGCCTGGCCCACTGAGCCTCCTGTGACAAGGCTGCTGCGTGGGACCCTCTGCAGACCACAGGAAATACTGATGCTGCCACTGCAGCAGGTGATGGGCTCAGATCGCTCTGATTCACCGGCAGGTGCCTGAGTACAGCTGGACAACGGTTACTCACCACAAGTCATTAATTTAATTACCCGCCTACCTGATCTGGAGATATAACTGCCTGTGCACATGTGGCATGATTGCAGCTCTGCTCACGTGCAGCCTCCTCACGAGATTCTCAGACATCAGAAAGTGACTCCCTCCTAAATCCTCTCTCTCTTGCCTTTCAGAGAGACTGAATCTTCTGCAACATGGTCTCTACACCCACAGCCAGGACTTCTGGCTGAGACAGATCTTCATGGGAAAACAAAAAACACTGTGGAGAAAAAGGAAGAGTATGGGAGAAGAATGACTGATATTGATACAACAGGAAAAAGCCAGGAGCTCACAAAGGTAGTTTTCCATTTTCCCATAACTATAAGAAACATGTTTTTTGAGGTCTAGGAAGTGCAGCAAATCCTGGTTGCTGTAAATACAAATCTGAAGGAAGAAGCCATCTCTCTGTTGAAGCTTTTCTTCTACAGAAGAGAAGAAGCCATATTGTTACATCCTTCCTTAAGACTCAGGTCTATATGCTGTTCTCAGCTGGGATAGGTCTGCTCTGCACCAATGGATAAACTACTCTTAATTGCTTTGCTTCCATTTTCTGTGGGTAAAACAGGAGTGCAGTACTTTCCCTTCTGCACCATGGCTGGTTTGAATGGCTTTTGGGGCAAGACCAGGGAGGCTATCCTAGGATTTTTAAATGGAATATCACAGCCCTCAGCCAAATAATTTACTTTTATAAAAGACCAAATGAACATAATTTTACCAGCATCATCTGACATGCATATTTTAGGTGTTTCTTGGGGTTTTTTGTCTTCTAATACACAAAACAGCTTATGACATTGATAGCACAGGACAGCTCCAAATGCAGTAATACAGTGTCTGCATTCCTGTGGTGTTTGATTACAGAAATATTTTTTCCAGCAATAAATACATTTGTGCTTTTTAACTGTCTACAAAAAGCCATTTGCAGAGAAAGGAAAAAGTAAAGAGTTAAATTAACTACCCGTGCAACTACAGTTGAACAAAAGGAACAGGACGTCCTGCCAATTTAATGGGATAAGTCCTATCTCATTCTGCATTTTTCATTCAGCCTTGAATGAACTTGTATGAGTGTATATTCTTTTATCATACTGCCATTCCATACTTGGGTATAAAAAGTATGATAACAGAAGGTTGGGTTTTGGCAAAATACTCTCCTACTGCTACCAGAATAGTGAATGGAATTTGGAGTGACTGTCTCCTTTATCAAAAGCCTCTGAGTCACATGGGGATTTTCTCTGCACTGTTTGCTGAAGTTGAGCAACTATGTGGGAGGTTCTTCTTTTTCAAAGGAATTTATTAGTCAAAACTGACCAAAAAAACCCCAAAGCAAAGCAAAAACAACCCCCCAAAAACAAACAAGCCACCACCAAAAATCTACCCCCCTTTCAAAATCTTGCACATGGAAATAGATGGGGGTTGTATATTTTCCTTTCTTTTCTGTCATTATATTATTAGTAAATCTTCCCAGGTTCCTGGGGCTTTTACTGTTAGAAGGAGGGCTCCAGACTGAAGTCTCCTGTTGTCTTTTCTAGGCCTGAAGAGAGGCTTTTTCCCACCTCCTGCATAAAATGTCTTCTCTGAGATCTAGTTTGTGGTAATTGCACTAGTTCCCATTTAACCTGAGAGATCCAGGTATCATGCTGCAGGGAATAGGGCTGATCTACAAAAAAAATGCTGCTCCACAGACATTTGGAATTCCTAGTTTCCTAAAGAGGAGAGGGAAATTGTAAAGCTATGTTCATATTAAATATCAGCCAAGTAGGTGATGGAGCTAAAAGGAAGTGTGACCTTGGTAAGCAGAATAGTAGAGTTAACTCATCACTTGTACTGTGAGAGGCAGTCGGGGGCTGATGGGGAGGTGGGTGGGTGTTGACTGAAAGCCAAACCTAACAGTTTGTCTGCAGAGGCAGCTCTCAGCTAGGGACTGCTGGCAGGGCAGCTGGGCTGGTTCTCAGGGAAGAGAGAACACAAAATATCCAGCCAGTTGGATCAGTTTGTCAAGTAGGAGTTTGCAGCAAATCCAGCCACAGCTGCAAACATGCACAGGCAGGTAAAGCTGTAGATAGCTGGTTCTGCAAGGGATTGCTTTAGAGGAAGGGAAGAAAGGGACTACTCCCTGGGAGCACTTGTGAGCATTGCTTAGCAAATCTAGGCATGCTTATGGCTATCCTGACACCCCTGACTTCTCCTCCTGTGGCATGTTTGGCCAAATATGATGGAAAACCCCCACAATGTTTGTCAGAGCAGGCTGGAAAAACGTGTTAACAAATGTCACATAACTGCTTTTGCATTAAGCACCCATTGCACAAAAAAAAAAAGAGCAATTGTCCTAATGTCACACTTATTTCTCACCACTCTTTTGCTCTGCTCAGAGAGGAACCAGAAATGTTCACCAGATGCTGGCAGATTGCCATGCAAGGAAGCAGAGTTTCCAACAGGTAAGTGGCAACCTATGGTGCTCCTAACACATTGAGTGGTGTCAGTGCTTTATCCTTGAGTCCCAGTCAGCTTCAGAGCCTCATATGAGCCAAGAATGTTCTCACCTTTTGGACCAGTTTTATCCAGTATTGCTATGTTCCTCATGTATGGTATGATGATTTGAAGATGATACAAAGCAGACCAGGCTGGCAGATTGGGGAGTAGCACAGGGAGATGCTCCTGATGATTTTTGGTGGGCTGTTTTCCCTTCCTGCCTCAGTTGTTACCTTCAGTAAAGACAGAGGGCCTCTATATTGTTGAAATTGGAGGGATTCACTGTAAAGGACAGAGTTCCCAGTATTTCAAGGCTAGCTAAAAAGTAGGGCTAAAGCTTGCCTGAGACAAATCTGAACATACTGTTTCTTTCATAGATGAAGGAAGCACAGAGGAAAAATTCAGAAGAGATCACAGCCCCCCAGAAGCCAATACCACAGAGCCACTCCAGCACAGAGAGCCAGAGAACACCTGCAGAAAGCGGATGAGAATGAGCCTGAATGGCAGGAATTCTGTAAGATCTTAAAATTACCTTTTCCCATAAGGCTTGAGAAATCCTAGGGCTCTGTGGGGTCATGTCAACCCTTCCCCTGCCATACTAGAACTGAATAATAGGTCAGAAAGAAATACAGCACTGTGTTATCAGAATATTTCTGAGTCCACACAGCATTGAGACTAGAGCTGGGCAGGGAAATTGAAAACTTTTCCAACTGACACTATGTTAAAACAAGCAACAAATAGGAACCACATGAGTATAGCCAGTACAATTAATTTTAAACTAGAAGCTGGTCTTTTGTAGGACTTTGCAGTAACTGCTCTTGAGGACAAGGGTAGTCCTCAAGAGTAACAGGGACTAACAAAAAGGGCTTCCCTGTCATTCAAGCGTGATCCCACCCAAGTAAAGCCCTTCTGCACTGTCTCATGTAATGAATCCCAAAAATAGAAAGGAAAATGGCAAATAGTATGAGACTTGCAGTAGCAGCCATCACTGCTGCCAAATGCTTCCTGAAGGAGAACCTGATGCACTTTTCTTCCCAGTTCCTCCCCTGCTGCTCAGTAGATGGCAATGCTGTACCACCAGTTGTTTCCACTTCAGTCTAGGGGTTTTATTTTTCTGACTGATAAAAAAACCGCTGACTGGAGAGCTGGTTACTCATACAGACTCCAGGGAGAGATGGACCTAGACAATCGAGGCAGTTTTACAGGAAAAAAACCCCAAACAAAAACAGTCATGTTCTCCACTTTCCAGAATAGTTCCAGCAAGGCTCCTTCCCACCCTCCAAAATTGATTAGCACTTTCAAATCCTTCAAATTATTGATTTGGGGTCATTTCAGCAGCTTCAACTCCAGCAGCTTCAAGTTCTGTGTCCGTCGTCCCCCCCCCCAATTTACATGAAAGGCACTACAGAAATCCATATCTGAACCAGGAGTCGGCATCTGAAACAAAACCAAGAAGTGTCAGTGTACAAAAGGACCTGGTACTGAGAAAAAACAGATTTTGAATCTTGTCCCAGAAAAAAATTGGTTTTTAACCTTTTAAAGGAATGAAAACTATGCCACTTAACACATGGGAGAGACATGGCAAATGGTCTCACAATTGAGTGACTCTTTCGGCTTGTGGAATGGATTATTCTTACATTTCAACGAGCAGGAAGATGGCCAAAGGGTAGCAAGCTTTAAACTTGCTGCTTGTTCGCTCCTGTAGGACTCCTTTTTTGTTCCAGTGCAGAAATCCAAGGCAGCAGACGAGAAGAGACGCTCCCTTGCACGGCAAGCCAGAGATGACTACAGGAGGCTTTCACTGCAGGGCATCCACAGAGGGAAGCAGGCAGATATTTCCAAGGGTGCCACAGCAGGAGATCGGCGACCACTTCAATACCCACCTCTCCCCCCCAAGCCTAAACTTCTACCTCCTGCAACGGCAAATGGGAGAGCAATTAGGTAAGGAAGCCCCTGTGCACTGTGGAAAGGAGAAGGGATGAGATTCTTTTGCTCTAGCAAGAGATGGTTGAGATGGTTGTCTCTCCTCCTTCTGTAGAAGAGACACCCAGCAGGGCAAAATACAGAGCCTAGGCTATATTCCAGCCTGGGGTGTGATGAGGCCTTCAGGTGTTCATTCCTGGAGGGTAACAGGTTTAGTTAGTAGAGTGTCTTAAGTCTGGAGCACAGAGAACCCCTATGATGCCAGATGTCCACTGAAAACCATATTCCATACAGCTGAACTGGTGTAAGCTGCCTGTTTAGGGACGGTCTTAAAATCCTAAGCAAAATGTAAGTCCCATGCAGAGACTCAAACCCTGTCTTTTGAATCTGATGCACAAACCACAGGTGTTTTAACAGGAAAGAGGGAGTCCAGAGGACAATCTCCAATTCCACAGAAGAAAGCATCATCAAGTGGTTCAAAGAGGAGCAATTCCCCCTCCGAGCTGGCTATCTGAAAACCACAGACACAATAGCACCTTGGTTCCATGGTAAGTCCTGGGAATTTCCACCCCAACCCAAGTGTTTAAAAAGTTTTTTCTGCTAACATGGCTGCTAATATGGACTCGTCTTGGGAGTAAAGCTCCTACACTGGAATCAACATTCAACAACTGCAATACCATTCTCTCTCATAACACAGCAACAGTCCTTTCGAGCTCTCCACATTTGTCATTCATTGTTGGCCAAGTGTGGCACAGTTAACAAAAAGCTGTTGGCCATGGCCTGTTACTAGCAATGGCAGCACTCTTGGGCTACTGGGCAAGAAAACAGTGAAAGGGATGGAAGTGCCATGGACTAGTTTTAGAGCAGATTTCTTGTGAGAACTGTTCTATCCAATCCTGCACAAATGCTTTTCTCCCTGAAGTTTTGTGTTTTGGTTTTGAACAGGTATCCTAACCTCTAAGAAAGCAGAAGAGCTTCTGAATAAAACACTACCAGGGAGTTTTCTGATCCGGGTCAGTGAGAAAATCAAAGGCTATGTGCTCTCCTATCGGTCTGTAGAAGGATGTAAACATTTCCTCATTGATGCCTCCAGTGATTCCTACAGCTTTCTTGGAGTGGACCAGCTGCAACATTCAACACTGGCTGACCTTGTAGACTACCACAAGGTGAACGTCTAGCAATGCATTCACTAATTGCTTAATTGCCTCAGGGCACTTCAAAATAAGACAGAGTCGATTCAGTTGTTTTGAAGTTGGTAATAACTAGACCCATTTTATCTGCTGCTGGGTATCCTGTGTGATGCTCCAGAAGGGTATGTCAGCCTGACTGGTACAGCCCAGGTGACCTAATACATCTCAGGTATCTTAGATTTGATTCACTCACCCTCAAACACACAGAACACCTTGCATACTGGGCCCAAGTTACTTAAAAGCTACTTAGAAGAAATGCTGATGAGAGGTGACAGCCTACTCATACAAACTCCTTTCTTTTGTATTCTCTCCTTCGTTAAGGGGCAGTGGCAAGTTGGGTAAACACAAATTCCTGCTTACCTTCAGCCTGAAAGAGAGCAACATGTCTTTATAATATCAAAGCAGACAAGGGGTGGTACTGAGCAAAGGTAAAAAATAGAAGGGAAGGAGGAAGGTTGGCAGGCTCTTGCAACAATAACAGTGGTGTTTACCAGCACTGACTGCAGTTGCATGGGTTTCTAGGAGAGCCAGGTGGATTGTTCATTCGTTTTACTGTAAGATCTGCCCAGGTACAGGTCAATAATTTTTCTCATGGGTTCATTTAAAATCCCTGTTTCTTTTAAAAAAGTGCCTAGCTTAATACAGACATGGTAAACAAAACTGGACATGAGAACAATAGCTATACTCATTTGCTCTATGGAACTTTACCTGGACTGCGTGAGCTTGCTTTTTGCATGATTTTCACAGTTCAGGCTGAAAGTATTAAAAGCAGGAGTTATACAGCTATTTGTACCAGAGCTAAAGGATTTAAAGCTTTGCTGTGCATAGCTACATGGAATATAGAGCCAAGCCCACAGTCTGCAAAGAATCCTGCAGCTCCCCTGCACTACAGCACATGTGGGCAGATGAACCAACTCTGCCAAAGTGCCCCACTGGGTTCTGCTTATCACCCACCAGGTGAGCTTGAAAGAAGGCAAGTTCCCACCATGCATCTGTTGCTAGGATGGAGAATGAGATTGGAAGCACAGACTGTACTTAGAACAGGACTTGCCTAAGCAGAGGGTGTGTGCTCTCTCCAGAATCCACCCTTGTCCCTCCCACAAACACAGTCAGAAGCACAGTTCACAATCCCTGGTCTGGCTCTACCTGCATGCTGCACATTCCTGGCTCCAGCACTTTCTAGGCAGGGCACCTCTCCATGTCAGAGAAGCTCATCCATTCTCAGGGATGAGCACAGCTCTTTCCTAGAACTGCCAGAGCTGTGTCACTGAGTTATGGCACAGAGCACATTGTGTTATGAGGGCAGAGGGCCCTTCCCTGAGTTCTCCAGGAAACTGAGCTGTATCACACAGTGGTGGGAACACATCCACAACATAACAGAGGCAGGAAGACTGCTGTTTGCCTTGTGAAGTTATGACAGGCAGGGTCTGTTTGGAAACTGGTGTTTGATCATATGCTATATTAACAGGATGAACCCATCACTTCCTTGGGGAAGGAGCTGCTGCTTTATCCGTGTGGCCAAGAGGACCAAGAGCCAGATTACATCTCTCTCTTTGAGTAAACCTCCCCATCTCGTTGGGCAGCCCCGGACTTGTATTCACAAAGAACTTGGAACTGGACTTGGAACTAGAGCTGCTGATACTTAGCTGAAACCATCAGTGCCTCTATTTTGTATCCTTCACAACAAAGCAGTAGGAGGATAAGTACTGTGAGCTACAGGATGCAATAGCCCAGCAAGCTGCAAACCTGGATACATCCCACAAGATGGAGAGAATGAGTTGATGAAGTAATCAGTTGATCAGGGAGATACTGCCATGGATTTTCATTGGGTTTTTGAAGGTTTCCTTGGGGGACTTCTATATTCAAGCTGCCTTTTGTTCTTGAATGCAAGGTTCTCTGGGAAATAGATTAGTACCTACAGTTGAATGAGATTATAACCTTCCCAAAGGCACAAAACAACTTGGAGAGGTGAATCGATCTTGATATGTAATTTGCAAAATGTGAAGCTTAATTCTATAAAATGCTGTGTCCTTGGAAGGAAGGATGTTCAGCCAAACATCCAAGCAAACCCTGAGTGCCTTTCAGTGAAAGGTGCTCTCTGTGACAAGAGATTGGCACACGTGAAGACTGCGTTTTTTTAAACTCCTCTAGCCTCTGAATATAGATCCTCACTCTTTTAACCTGTATTTAACTCCCACACAGGCCTTTCTGCATTGAGAGGGATTATCCTTTTTGAAAAGGAAAGGAGATGGGACAGAGTAATTTTTATGAATGACAACCACATGTACAGAGCCTAAAAATGTAAGAAGGAACACCTATATCAGTATTAAAACAGTTTACAGAAGAGTTTTTGCCAGTAAAGAATGCTGTTTTCCAAAATGGAGCTATTTATTGCAAGTTGTGTCCCAATTACTGAGATGCATCTAGTGTAAACTTCATTATAGAACTTGTTCTTTCAACATCATGTTCTTTTTTCTTATCTGTTACAATGCTCTTTAAATACATCATTCAGAAGATTGGGGGAGAGCTTGGAAAGAATCGCATAAGAAATTAGTCTTCATCCAGGTTCCCCAATGTTCTTGCACATGACAAACTCTGCAGCTGAGGGGTCTGAATCTACAAACATCATTTTTAGAGGCACAATCCTCAAATAGTGAATAAGAGTTGGTCTTGTTTCAGTTGTTTATCTCTTTTTACCTGGTTTCTTTTTTCTGTTAGATCAGGGCTACTCAACTTGAAGAAGCAGTCAAAACTTTCAGTCTTACATTAATCTGGGTTTTGCAGAATACAGATTTAAAGAAATTGTGATCATCTGGTCTTAAAATTTACTGCTATGCTGACAGGTGCTTTCCATTCCAGGAAAGAGGGGATAAGTACACTCCAGTTACAGCAAGTGTCACTTGCTAGAAATAAAGCCTTAATGTAAACAGATTCTGAATGTAAAGACACTCTGCCACTGCAAATGACTTCATGAGCTTCTTGAGCAATATATCACATGTATCAAAGAGATAATTTCAATATAATCTGTATCAATCATGAGAAAGGATGTTAGATTAATTGTAGGGGGGAAAACATCCCTCCTTCCCTCTTTATGAACTGTTTCTT
The DNA here is from genome assembly GCF_012460135.2 of Molothrus ater. Taxonomy (NCBI): domain Eukaryota; kingdom Metazoa; phylum Chordata; class Aves; order Passeriformes; family Icteridae; genus Molothrus; species Molothrus ater. The sequence goes on from NC_050481.2 coordinate 24,284,974, forward strand.
TTAAAAATTTTGTCAAAATTGAAAGATCCTTCAGAAAAACATCTGTTTTCATGTGAAGAATATGCCACAGCTGATATCTTGCTGAGACAAATTGTGAAGTGTTTTGCAGACCATTGGGCTGGTAAAGAGGGAGGAAAAGTATGCTCTAAAAAGGCATTTTGAGACTCAGGGTGTTAACTTGCAAAATAAGATGCAGGGCAATCTGTCATGGACATAGCAGGCCATAATCGATTTTAGCTCTAAGATCTTTAGTAAAACTCCTCAGGTTTTGACCTGCTGACAAGTGGACCAGTAGATTCACTACCTTTATATTAAACTACTTATTTGCAAATATTGTCTCAGTACAGCCTAGGGAAAACATGTTCACATCATCCCACATGTTTGAGTCATGCCCCAGTTTTTTGAAGACCCACTTTTCTGCTGTGAGGCAAGAAATATGAACATCTAGATGACTAGACTGACTGCAAAGGCAACTACCTTGCTAGAACAGATCCCCTTAAGACTGGCTCTTCTATTGCTCCAAAATCCAGTTACCCTGAAAGTCTGTGCAGCAAGGATGTCTTGCAGCAGTTGAGAATCAAGGGTGATGACATACCTTTGGGAGTTTTCTCTGTAAAATCTTTCCTTCTTCAAGGGATGCTGTGTAAGGATTACAAGAGGAGTTAATTTGCAAGTTGCTTGCTGGAGAGATCATGAATCCTGGAGGAGCATGGGAATTTCTTTTTGCTCGATGCCTTTAGCCAGAGTATGCTGCAGTCATCACAAAGTTAAGCAAGGAGTCCCTGGATGGCCTCCCCACCTGCAGAGGGCCATCTCTAGTTCCTCCTCAACCGGGATAAAATCAGTTGTCATTCTGAGAAAGATCACAAGCTGGTTTGGGGACAAGGAAGGGTAGACACCTTCATAACAAAATCTGTTGTTCTGTTGACTGTTCTCTTTGGATTTCACCTTTTTCTAACTGGGCTAGAAGACCTGTTAGAGCTCCACTTGGCTGACAGAAACATGAGTAACAGCAGCTTCCCTTTCTCATGCTGTTCCTCACCTCTCTTGTCAGTGCAATCTCCACCTGTAAGAGAGTCCTGACAGATCTCTGCTGTGATTAGATTGCCCTGCACATCACCAGTGACTGTGGGCTGGATCTCTCCATCACTGATACCATCTCAGGTCTTGCCAAACTGGCTTCTGCAGCCAAGGAAAGAAACTACATAGACGGTATTGTTCCTGGCAAGAGGAACAGCGTCTCTGTGGAAAAGGACAGACATAAGAATCACAAAGGTGCTATTTAAAAACATAAGTTGTGAAACTCTGACAGGATCTGGATTATGTGCTTGCAAAGTAATGAAGTGCTGAATTTACAACTGCCCAGTGCTTAGAACTGGAGACTAATAGAGGCTTGAAGGGACCTCTGGAGATATCTGGTCTAGTTCTGCTCTACAAGTGTGGCTCAGGGAAGACTGAATAAAACAATCGTGGAAAAAGGTGAGGCTTGGCACAGGTCATGATTGCAAAACTTTCATAGTGTACAACACCCAGTTTCAAATTCAGGTTTAAGTGGGATTGTAGGAACAACTTTTGCCTTGGACCAGCTGCATAACCACACTTTGATACGCACTCAACAAGCCATACCTCCTATTGCATAATGTTTGTAAAGTTACTTCATCAATACAAAGCCCTTTATAAATAATTTATCACGTGTTCTGGGAACAAACCAGTTCTTTGGAGGATCTACTTGAGTGATTACTGAAGTTTCTATGGTAAGTGATGTATTTTGGTGTTGAGGTTTTGAAGTATACAAAGTTTCTATTCTTTTTGTACTTTTGCAGTGTTTTGGACACTTGGTGATTTGCAAGGCAAGTGCAATGCAGATCCTTTGCACCAGTAAAAGTCAAACACATATAAACCCATCCAAGGGAAAGGTACTTATAGCAGCATGGTCTCTGTCTGCAGAACCTGCATGCAGTGCTTTCAAAAGAGGTTCATAGTGCTCTTCCTACTGCACAGCTGCACAACAAAGAGTGGCTCATTCATTGTTCAGTGCTACCTTTCTTTCCCCCAGCTTTTACAAGCCAAAAACCAAATTAGAATCTGGTTCAGACTGCCTGGAATTAATCTGAATCCAAAAAACAAAGAGGCTGCTCAGAGAAACAGCATTTAGGTAAGCAAATGGGATTTACAAGCCCGTGCAGTTTTTGTTGGCTAGTATATATTAAAATGGTAAATAGCAGTCAGCATTAAAAGAAAATGCTTTATACGAGCAGTAACTCAGACTTTCAACAGTTTTAGGCAATTACAACTAAAACTATCAAGAAGATGACTAATTTTTACAATTAGTACCTATAATTATAAGAGAATTTGCAGGGTCCAGTAGTCCATCACAAAAATTTATTTTGTTAATTACAGAAAGCTTTTTATACCCTGGGCAAGACTCTATTTGGTTTAGAAGAAATACTTTGGCATAAAGTCAGAAAATGTTCATCACTGTTGGTATCTGGCGTCTGGAGTTTAAAGCCTCCTGCTAAATCAGTACTGCAAGCTGATATGTATTTCATTTTCTTCAGCATGATAAAGCTTCTGCCTTCCAATGCCCAGGTTGTGTAGAAAAATCACTTATCTATTCCAGTTCCCATCCACAGGAACACAGATCTGCAGAGCATTTTCCAAGCATTGGAAGGTTGTACTACTTCCTACTAAGGCTAGAAGTAGAAAACCTGAAGTATGGCAAAATAATTCTCAAGCCAAATGAATTTCATTTAAAAATAAATCTTGAAATACATACAGCATTCTAAAGCAGAAATACACTATGTGATTCACATGATACAGATGTGGCTCATTGCTTATGGCTCACTGTCCACAGAGGAGAGCAAACAGTACCCTCCAGTTGATGGTTTTTCAATCATCACACTTGACCAGTAAGATTTTCTCTTTCTTAAGTTTAGAAAACACTTTCTGAGAAAGCTCTTTCTCTGGATTAACTGGGAATGGCCTGTTAATGCACTGCTGCTGTGCCCCCATCCCAGCCCCTTAAAGAAAAAGTATTTTTGGTCACTCCAGCTTTACCATGGTTAACAATCAGATGTCCTCAGAGCAGGAGTCCCCGGACTTAAAAAATAGCCCTTTTTAGATATGTCAAGTTAGATGTAGGAAATAACTCCTAATTATTGGCCCACCAAAAGATCAGTCCTTTAAATAACTGTACACATCTTACAAATATTTCAAAGGAAAAGCACATCCATTTGTTAGTGTGAATACCACACTGGTCACATAATAACATATAATGTTCATTGTCTCTATGATGTGACCTTGAATTTCATCAAGTGTTCAAGTCTTCCCCAGAAGCAAGTGCTGAACAGTCAGGATAGTGGAGTACTTAAAAACCTCATTAGAATAAAAACAAAAGTTTGGAGGACAGATGCTTTCCCTCTTCTTTTGCTGCCATCCTGCTGGAATCTCCATCCTCTTTCAGTCTCATCCCAACTTTTCTGGTTAAAACCTCTTTTCCAAAACACCCTGGAGTCCAGTTCAGAGGCTTTCAACCTCCCTTTCTGTATTCATGTCTTCTTACTGCTCAATTTCTGTTTTTGCAGGTGTGTCTCAATCTCTTGCTTGAAAACAAGCATCCCGAGCTGGCCATGGGAAGCCTCATTCATGGCCTTGGACTGCATGCACATTTTGTACTGCTCTGGAGTCAGCTCATCCAGACACTGCTTTTCATGCCACAGATGGAAGAGACCCCTGACAGGCGTTCGGATCACCATCAGGTTGCTGTGAAGGTACTTGCGGTACAGATGCACATCTTCGCCACCCCAGCCTTTAATGTCCAGGTCAAAGCCACCTGACACAGACAAAATTCAAAATAAAACTAGAAATCTGTTAGCAAACTCAATGCTATTAATTGCACTGCAGCTGTTTTCTGATTCCAGTCAGCCCTTTAAAACACACACACTTTCTGTGAACATTTATCTGCCCATCTTCAAATATTTCACCATCAGAGAAAAGTTCTTTATTTGTAATTTTATTTGTAAACAGTGTTTTGATTCTAGTAATTCTGTTACACCTAGGAAATGCCTGAACATCTAACCACAGCACTGCTGCAAATTAGTGAGACAGACACATTGGCAAAGGAAAGGGAGGCTAATCATAATTTTCTATGTTTTAGCAAACAGGCAGGTGTATTGGAATGTATTTTTCTTACCTATGTTGATAAAATCAGATCTGTACTGGCAAGTCATCCCAAAACCAAAGTCTCTCCAAAATCCAGTTTCTTTTTTAATGATCTGCACGGAGGGAAAGGAATATTTATATAGAAGCAGAAATGCTTTCAGAGGGAGCATTCTGACCTGAATGTGGTCAGAAATAGGAGTAACTGCCCTTTTATTCTTCCCCATGTGAATCCACAGCTGGTCCTGAACCCGTTTTTGTAGATATTCATTGGATATATCTATATATCTGCCCCCCCAAAACAGCTGTATTCTTAGCTATCATGGATAACCCCCCTGATCCAGAACAATCAGGTTTTACTCCACTCCTGCTGTTGTAGACCAAGTAGAACAATATCACAGCTCTGGAGATAATTTCTTTGCAGGCAAAGCATCCTCCAAAACTGTTAGTTTCTGTGGGATTCACACCTGATGTAAGAAACATACTGGTAAACCAGGGAAGCCAGACTTTGCTGTCAGAACAGATGGTGGCATCTGCATTGTGGACCACAAGAGCTCTAGAAGAAAAGAGTGGTTCTAATCTGATCACACAATCTACAGCTTTTTGATTACATTGATTTTGAGTAACAAGAATAATTTTCCATTACAGAAAATGCTATATCCACCTAAAATTGAACTCCAGAAATGCTTAGTGATAGATATATATCCCATGAAAGCCTTTGTAAAGATGAATGGTCTGCCTTCCTGAGATGGGCAATCAAAATATTATGTATTACAGGTAGAAAATCAGAGCACTGAGAAACTATGGCTATAATTTTGAAAGGCAGATATCCAAGTACAGATCTCTAAGGTCATAATTCTTGCATGTGAGTGACCTAACCCAATCTGGTGAGACATCCAAGAGCTTCAAGGTACTGGGATAGGCATTTAAATCCTCTGAGCAAGTCAGCAGTACTTCACACTCTTGAATGCCTGGTTAGAAACCTATCCATTAGCAGCTTCTTTAGAAAATCTTGACTTAGTTGTGACAGAATTTCAGAAGATGAGGAAAAAGAACTTCCATTTCTGGTTTTACAAATCCTAGTATTTCCTTTATGAAGAAGTGCTCTTCCAAAATTTTCTCTCCTGATTTATTGTTTATGCCTCCCCTTTTTGTTTATAACTCTTGTCACTTCAAATGCTTTTTTAAAAATTTATTTTACTGCTTACATTGCTATACATTTCATTTCTCATTTCTCCTTTCCTTGAAAAAGCCAAGTCACTGCAGAAGCCAATTAAAAGGAAATAAGATTGAATCTGTCAGGCCTGCACTGTAACAAGAAGTCTCCATCACAATGCCCTTACAGCAAGCTACTCATGTGCATTAGCATTATTATTTCCCATTAGGGCAAGTGGCTGCTGCACAAATCAAATTCTATCCAAGATTTCTGAAGGATTTTTCTCCTCAGAAGCCCAAGTTCCAGGATGGAGAGCCAACACAGTCTTATTTTATTGGCATAGATCTGGCCTTATGCCTGGCAACTAATGTGGGCTAAAAGTACAAAAATATACATAAAAATGTGATTGGCTGTACTTCTTTAAATCAAGAAGCTTTTCTGACATAAGCATCACGTTTTATGATTCAATATTAGCTATAAATATTTGCACAATCCTGACAATATACTTTGTGGAATTTATGCTAGCTTGAAAGCTAAACTCTAGTTCATTCCCTAAGCACAATTTTTACAAGCTTGAGGATCCCTGACAGGCTCTGAGCAGAGAAAGAAAAGCTTATGTGAATCCCATGGTACGATCAGAACAAGTTTCTTCTGAAATAAAAACAGTACAAGGAATTTTCCAGACACTTCGGTAAAAGGCTTTCTGGCTATATGTCTCATAACACAGAGAGTAGTTTAAAAATTTACTTTAAAATATTTTGGATTGACTTTTTAAACTCTCATTCTTCATTTTTATGGAGGAACTGCACAAGGTGGAGGTAGTGATGACAGAAGACTGGACTCAGACACCAGGTGATCTTTTTCAACTGTGACTGTCTCTGGGCTCACACCACCCTTAATTCATACTTATCCAGAACAACAGTAGAAGCTGGGATGCTCTGGGCACAGTGTCCAGCCTGGGACAGGATGAGCCCTAGTAAGTGCAGGGCCTGGCAGTAAGAGAGGCAGATGTGGCAGGTTAGGACCTGGCCCAGAGGAACTGAATGAAGCTGCATAGTTGGCTTATGTTTCAATTTGAAAATTCAGCCACTTAGCAGCACTAGTGGGGAGAGGACTCTGATCCACTGACTCTGGAGAGAAGCAAGACTCCCTTCTATCAGGCCTTTAGGCTCAACAACAGTGCAACACCAGAGCACAAGAGAATGGAGAACAGTGTCTGCAGCAGTGCCAAGCAATGGCTTGGTCACTAACATTCATGTGAACCTCTCATCTGTGTGCTCTTTCTTCCTCACAACAGCTCCCTCCTCATTCAGGAGACTCATACATTTCTTAATCATATGCCTTATGGCAATGTTTTTAAAAATACTGCTTTTTTCTCACATCAAAATTATGCAGGTGAGATGAAAATCAGTGGAGTTGTGCTGTGTTGTATCAGTACCAGAATAAAGTGACAGTTCCAAGCATGTGATTTGAGTCAGACGCTTCAGAAACACACTGTCTGCTCACAGGCAGTTCAGTCATGAACTGTGGGAAGGGAAAGGCCACTGTAAAGTGTTCAAGTAAGTATGGAATAACTGTGACAGCTCCTGGAGCTCTCCTTTTACTGACTGATCTGAGGACAGCTTTGCTTTTTACAAATGTCATGTCTTCAAATGCAAATAGTATTCAGTGACAGGAAGAAATCAGAGCAAGTCAATGACTGTCACCCCAAAATAGCACACCATGGAGGAATTATTCACTAGTTAGGAAATTCCTTCTAACAGAGAAGCAGACATTTAAAAAATTCTTAGTTTCCATGTAAAAACTTCAAAAAGGTTTAAAATAAATGGCACCAAGGTACTTCCCAGTGAAAAACACTGCAGAACTCACAGTAAGTTGAGTGTTGTAGTTAATTTTGTCTCTGTGGTGGTCACTGTGCACAAGGAATAGGGAAATGCTATCCAAGAGCACATGTACCTTTAAAAAATGCTTTGTTCAAATAGAAGCAGGCATTCAGAGATGCATGTACTTACCAGCTGTTGTTCTAAAGATGGTATGGAATCATGATGACCATAAATTATACTGGGGTTATACTGGCTGAAGAGAACAGGATAAAATACCTTCTTCCCTGGAAATGACAATGGGTTGTTTTTTTTAAAAAAGCTGTATAAAACACACTTGTCTCTTACAAGGTACAGTCCAGACCTGACCATATCCAGACAAAGTCACACAAGTTTTGCACTAAGTCTATGTTCTTTCCACAAGAATGTGAATGTGAGGATATAACTAATAAAAAGATCCTGTTCCAGAAAGAAAGGTGCTGAAGGCAAGAGATTCTATCACACTGGGAGCAAGAACTGTTACAACTGATTTACAGTAGCTTCATTACCAATTCAAAGACAAGAATACTCTGGTGAAGGATTTTACAAAATAGGTGGAACCTGTTGAAAGACAATGCACTTCATGAGGAGCATTACCTGGCTGTGTGTTCAGTCTACAGGAGTTCAAGAATTCAGCTGTGAAGTATATATCCACATCACAAAAAAAGAGAACAACATTGTTTCCTTTCCAAAATCGAGCACCAACATCTAACCCTTTGCCCCTGGAAAACTCTTCATTCAGCTGGATGAAGGTGAAGTTCTTGAAGTTGGCTGACCTAGAAAGGAAAATATTCAGCAACTTACCCTGTCCATCCAGCTCTTAATACAAGCTGGGGGTGGGAACCCCATATGAAAGAATTAACAGATTAATAGAAACCTGTAGTATCACAGTTCTGAGAGCAACTGGAGGGAAGAGATGTCCTGTTTGACTCTTGAGGAGATTTCCTATCTACGTTCAGAGCTTGACCTGTGCCAAGCACACACTAGCATTCCTACCACAGACTTTCTTTGGACAGATCTCACAAAAACCCCAACAAAGTTTAGATTCACAAAAATATCTTCAGTATGCAAATTTCAATTACCTGTGATTACATTACTGTATCTATACAAGGGTCTTCTTCCTACACAAAGAAGTCAAGCAAAAGGCTGCGGTGCCACATGATCTTGACAAATACAGCTATGTAACCAAACTCAACTGAGCAGAACTGGCCAAAAGTATCCAGTTCCTTTGTGCTCTACTGAAATTGTCTTCCACCTGCCTTTGGAAGTCAGCTTTCAGTCCTAACAGTCAAAGCCACTTTCAAAGAACTAAAGACTTACCAGTGTGTGGGGGGAGGGAAAAAAAAAAAGCAGTTGCACTGAGGTAAATTGAGTTAAAATCTGCTCTACAGTTCTAAAGACCACTCTGTGGGACTCTGGGTAACACCATTTCTATTTGATACAAAAGGAAAGCTATTTTCTGCAATGCACTTTAGAACCTTTTGGCACAACTATGAGTTCTGAGTTATCAAGTCTCCACTTCACGTAGGATTGCTGCATATAAACAGTACCAGATGTTCAGGTACTTACTTAGAGGTATTTTCAAGTATTGATTTGACTTCATTCATTTGTTCCTTTCCAAAGTAAACTACAGTGAGGTGAATTCTTCCATCCTGCTGAATGCCCATTTCCCTGGAGAAAAGAGACAGATTTGTGACTTTTTCCGGAAGTTACCTTCCTTCAATAACATACAGCAGCTGGAGAAGGCAGAGTAGGGTGAACCTCAGAGGCATTCCTGGGAACGTGATTCATTGACAGGCATTCTTGTCCTGAGAAAGCTGCTCACTTTCTCCCTTAGAAGAGACAGAAGTCTTTCAGGCAGGTTAGGTACCAGCTCTCTAAGCAGCATTTGTTATATTAATAGGACACTGTTAAAAGAGGTCATCCAGCCCCAGGAAGAATGATCAGACAGGCAATAACTTCAGCACTCAGGAGAACATGAGAAAGGGGATTTTTATAATATCCTACCTCATAACCTTGAGTTTTTGCAACAGATATTCCAGAGTTCAGATCTTTGGCATTAACTAAAACCTAAGTATTAGCAGAGATCAAATGTGTAGCTCAAGGGTAAGACCAATCTGAGCAAATGCTAGAACCGTGCCTTACTTGCTCTAAGTTTGGTTTGTAAGAGTTCATCTATAATCAGCAGAGAGATCAGCATGACCAGAGGGCAATTTCTCCCAGTCTAAAACAAGATTATCAGAATACTAATCAGAAGGCTAATTTAGACAAGGAGCCTATTTTTAGATGGCTGTAATTGGACAAAACATCCCATTGTAAGAGTAAGTATCTTTTGATAACACAGTCTTTTCTGGGCAGCTATTTAAAGTTACATCTCAGTTCAGTTCTTCCTCTGAACATCATATCTGTGCTGAAAAAATAATAGTTTAAGAGGAACTATGCTGAAAGCTTAAATACATTTTTTCTTGCCTTTTGTTGCCTTAATATTTTATCTAATGGAGCCTAGAAAAGTGTCTAGGAGCACTGATTCCCCTTTTCCTGAGAAATGCTCCTTTGCAACTAGTGCATGGCATTCTCATGTTGCCACAATTGTATGTGCCCAACAAATAGATTGAGACTCTTGAGTCAGGTACATGCAAATCAGAAACCCTGATGACTGGAATATAATTGCTTTCAGTCTGTAATCTCAAAAATCACTGTGTGGAACAATGAACTGTTATGTAAAAGTAGCAGTGAGTGAGGTTTTGATAACTATTGTAAATCAAAGGCGACTCCGACGAAGGGGAGAGAGAATGATGCATCTGACTCCATCATCAGAAGGCTAATTAATTACTTTATTATACTATACTATATACATTTCATCTTAACTGAATCTGCCATGCACTCACTCTTGCTCACAACTGCACAGAACTGCACTCATCTCTGATTCTCTCGTGACTGTCCCGTGACAGTCTGACACACACACACACCTTCTTGGCCCTGATGGGCAAAGGGAACAAAACATCCTCACTTTGGGCAAACAATCTCCATATTGCATTCTACTTTGGCACAACACAGGCACAGTAAGTGAGATAAGAATTGTGTTTTCCTTCTTCTCTGCTTGTCTCACAGCTTCTCTCTCTTCAGAGGGCACGTGAATACCACAGATAACTCTTTTAATTGCATCTTACTTTCCTAGTAAGAAAAAGTAAAGGCAGCATTGAAGGAAACTCACCTGAAATTCTGCATGAATTGCCGAAATTTGCTGGCTCTCTTGGCCAACGGCACAATGACATTAATAAGTGTGTCAGCCATATTGACATTTTCATTTTTCACTTTCATTACAGGACCAAATGGCCGGAATAAAACAATCTTCTTGAACTGATGTTTTGCATCTCCTTTGAAAGTCAGCTCATACAAGGTGCCTTTATTTTTTTCTGTACGGTAGATCCCTGCATGAAAACAAAAATGAAGAGATTTTTGTATAAAAGTTGGGCTCCTAGGGGGAAAAAGGGGGAAAGTCTTAAGTTGCTACATCTAAGCTGAAAATGCAGCAGAGGCAATGAGATATTTACTTTTATACCAATACACAGTCCACTATCATTTGGAGGAGGCCATCACTGTAGCAGGGACACAGCCCTGGATTGCAGGAGCTGTTTGGTATTCTTGCAGGCACATTCCAAGGCTTGGCTGAGTTACAAACCCCTGAAGATTGCCAATTGCTCACTCTCAGTATAACCCAGCAGATGTACTGTCCTTATTTTTCAGACTGCTCCAATTGCACACTGCAGACATGTATGGTGATGGGATGCAGAGGGACTGCAAAGGCAGTCTGCCTCTCTGCAACAGGAGGGATTAGGCCATCTCCCAGAAAGGCCATTTCCTGATGAGCACTGGGAGGATCTCTGGAAAGTCCCCTGATAAAACTGTGCAAACAGGCCCCAGCCATCAGCTTCACCCACTGTCAGTCAGGACAAAACTCTCCTGTTACTCAGCTCTCAAGAGACTGCTATTTTCTGTATGAATTCCCACTCCTGGTCAAGTAATGGTCTGCAAGGATAACACTACAGTTTGTCAGAGGCTAGACCAGGATACTTAATTCATACAATCATGTATTTATTTCCTGTATGTAAGAAACTTTTGTCATACTTGATGGGTGAAATTGCTCTAGTTCATGCTGAGAGCCAACATGAACTATAAAAGCCTTGATCATGCCCCACTGAAATACTATAATATCCTAAATGAGATCAAATTGGCAAAAAGGCTATAGATTTTACCCACTCTAAATGATACTTCAGTCCCTACAGTGTATACTGAAATAAAGCTTTTTCACTGGAAATCCATTAGGTTTAAGAAAGAAAAATTAATGCTAATTCTAACTAGTCATTAAGCCACTGTAAACATCTTAACAACTTAATCAGTACAAGAGTATAATTGCAATGCCTTCCATCTCTTGCAGAAGTTAAAGAAGCACAAATGTCTTGAAAAAAACTCCTCCTCTTAACTTGTTTTTCTTTTTTTTCTTTTTTTTTTCCTCTCCATCTGGCTAGGAAGCATAGCTTCTTCTGGTTATGAAAGACAAGACCAAAATAAGGCTTGCTTTTTAAAAAAATTTGATTATTCTCTGATGTGTAACATTGCTGGGCATCTGACCCATAGGCTGTCAACTCTGTCTGTATTTCTTGTGAAAGTCTGGGTCAAAGTTTTCTTCAAAGAGCAAAGTGACATAATCTCTTCATCTTGTATTGCTGCTTTTACATTGGTATAATCAAAAAACTAATGAGGTGTGATTTTATATGAAGAGAGTTCTGTGGGCTGTCTTATCTTCACTATCATTCTCCAAGTCCTTTATTCTTAATGAACACTTCAGCTGGTTAATAATATATGCAGATTTGCTGATCCATTATTCACTTCATGTTTTATTTTTAATATAAGCTGATTCAACAAAAGCTCCAATCCTCCTTCTAGCATAGTAAATGAATCTAGGGAGATAGCAGCTCCATAATTCTTTTGCTGCTAATCTTTCAGAGTTGTGCCCTTGACTCCTCCTAGCTTTTTTCATAAAGTCTGCCCAAGCTGCAGACCATGAACTACATCTGTTACTGAACTGGAGCTCATCTGAATAGTGGCCTAATAGTCCCTTGATTTCTTCCTCCTGGTGGCCAGAGAGTAGAAATCTGAGCCTTTGAACTCTGCTCACCCATTTATTCTTACAGAAAGCCTGCTGATGATCTGAGTGCATTGTTGGTTGCACTCATTTGCTCAGGCAGTTTTTGAACACAGGTTTTACCAAAGATGTTGTTTGAAAGGTTAAGGCAACCTTCTGACATTCAGACAAACAAAATTCTAAATTAAATCTGATTTTCATTCCCTTTAGAGATAAATTGATAGGACTGTTTCAAACATGTTTCACATGTTTGACATAGTGAACTGACATTTTTTCATAATAAATAAGTTCTAAATTTAATTAACAAATCTAATAGTATCTACCACACAATATTTCAGCTTTTGCTTTTACATTCTCTTCTACCTACCCCAGCCAAGAAACAGTGACCCCAGAAATTCCACTTCCCTGGAGAGAGATGTACTATCCAATAAAGGAAACCTTGCCAAATAAGAAGTACCTTAAAGAAGAATGCAAGTTTGTGACCTGGCTGGGGTCCCTCACAGGGCTATACACCCAGAGGCTGCTTCTAAATCTGTAGTTTTGTTCTTGTTTAGTACCTCTACTATGGCTGAAAACAAGTAGCTTAGGTGCAGGCATTTATACAAAATGGTAATCCAAGAATTTATAGTCATAACATTTTATACTGAAGAGAACTGTATGCAAGTTTAATGCCTCTAATTAAATATTGCTATTCTTCACAAATATTTAAACTATTTGTTTTTCATTTTTAAAAATGTTCTTTCCTTTTAAAGTATCTTCTTTTTAGAAGCAGAGAACAAAGTGATTTGCCCAAGGACAGGCAGTGAGCTTTGGAAATGAGTCTGAATGTCTTGAGTCACTCTGGTGACTCGCCCAGCAGAACATCCTGCCTTTAACAAATGCTTTCCATTTCCAAAGGCTCTACTTTATTTGTGCCACCAGGACTTTCTACGTGATCCAGGAAGATGTGTTAAACAGCCTCAATTCCGAGATATGAACTATGAGGGGAGGAAAAAGTAGTCTCAAAAAAGTGAACAAAAAACCCTTTTCCTTCAAAGATTGCTTCTGAAATGAAAGCCTTGGAAAGGCCAGATATTAAATAGGGATAAAAGAAGGTTAATTGATCATCTATTGCTTCCATTACAGCAGATATTCAGAATATGCACCATTCCTTTCAGAGACAGAGAGAAAAGTCAAAGCCTTTGGAAACCCAATGTAAAAAAGTAAACAGGAGCTCTGTGTCAGCAGATAGAATGGCCCTAAGATGAAGGGAAAGAATAAGTGAGAAGCAAAAATGGCCTGGGCTGAAGAACTGATGAAAGAGCAGTAAGTCTCCAGTCTTCAGGGCAGCAATTCCCAGAGCTCTCTAAAGAAATGGAAAACACCTGATGTCTATTCAGCAGGGCAGGCAAACAACTGCCAACTATATGGATCGACATGAAACGTGTAACTAGCAAACAGCCATGCATTCTTAACAAAATGCTGTTCAGTGGATGACAGTTCTAGCCTCAGTTCTACAGACTACAGGCTTCAAGTCTCCTAGTGTCTCTAGAAACACTCCCTGGATTCATGTTCATTAATTCCCTTCTGTTAGATGATGTAGGAGCCACTATGAGGATTTATCAGAATTTGTTGTCCTTGTTTTAACTCAGTACTACAATGGTGTTCCCACTTCACATGCAGTAAAATACAGCATCTTATCCTTTGATGAAAAGCATCATTCCTTTCTCCCAGTAAGCAGCCATGGCAAAATTCCATCAGATAGACCACTACCAGTAGCTGCCCATTTGAGGAAGCAAAGCTATTCCTTTTTCCTTTGCCTCTGAGACCTTGATTAAAATTCCAGTCACTAGACAGCCACATACTTTAAGTAGGAAAACTTTTGATCCAGCATATTTGAAGGTGTTATGGCAGGGCATTTCTTAAAAATCCAGGGACTTTCTGGAGCTGTTCACATTAGGAAAGAATATCATCAGGCAGTGATTCCATTCACTTATGGAACACACTACTGAGGCTTGTCAGTCTCTGAATTATCATCTCCATCTCTGAGAAAATGAGCAACTCCCAGATCTATTTGGTGCTGCTGCTATTTACATAAATTAATGACCAGACCTGTTATCCTGCTTTCTGAGCAAGTGGCTTTCTACTGGAAACAGAACAGTCCTTTACCTGCTTATAATACACAGAAATTTCTTTTTTTTTTCCCATGCTGTTTCTTACTGACTCCCCTTGGCAGAAAGCTAGTGAACTTGGTTCATAAGTGGGAGGAATAAAGGGGAGAGGGGAGCAGTATAGCAGCTGAACAGTCCAAGTGCCTCTGTCAGGAGAGAAGCTAAGCAGAGAAGCAGCCAGATGGATACATCTCCAGCTCCAGGGAGAAGGTGTGGCTCCCTTGGTTTTGATTAAGGGGGGGGGAAAAATGGAAAATTCCACTACGTGTCAGCTATTGCTCTGGAAGGAGAACTGAGAATCCTATCCAAATTTCATGTAACAGCAAATCTGCTGAGGAGGAGTTTAACTCCGATTAAGGTACTAGGGTCATAGTCTAATTTCCACACACAAGCTACTCTGTCTAGAAACTGCAGAGAATGCAACACTAATTTTAAGATGCCACAGGTTTAAAACATTTCTCCTTTAATGCAAGAAGTGTTTGAAGAAACATTTCCCCTCTGCAAAGACAAGAATAAATGCACAAAATTAAAAAAAGGAAGAGATACAGACCCCAACTGAGTTTATTGCCACACACCACCACTCTACCTAACAATGAACTAGTACTGAAAAAGTGATAGCAGGTGCCAGGATCCACAAGAAAAGAAAAATTCACACAGGAGGTCGAGAAAACAAGATTACTGTGCACAACTCTATCTTCTAGCTAGACTCAGGATCAGCAACACACTTGAGCAAAGCTGGTGTCAAAGGCATGTCTAAGTAGAGCAGAAACAAGGACACAAATCTCACATACTGACAGCAGCAGTTCAGATTTTAAATCCTGTCTCTGACCCTGATTACCTGATTTTCATTTCAGCACATTTCTCCACCTGATCAACCTTTAGATGAGAGCAGTAGCCCCACATTTAACATGAGAGGCACACAGTTTTTAGTGCTGTTATTGCTTAAGCAGCTGGAAAACACTTAGAGGGTTAGTGCTATTACTTTCAGTGCAAATCTGGGCACTCCCAGAAATCTCCAGCTGCCCATGGCAGTTCCAGAAAATGAAAACATCTGGCTTGGTGGCTGGGTTAATGGACTCAACTCGTGGTTGCTGTGTTGCTGGACTTATACTAAGTTGCCGGAAGCTGACACAGAATCCAGCTTATTACTCATTGTGTAGGCAGTAGCACCTGCAGAGCACTGCTTCCAAAACAAGTTCAGAGTCCAAAATATACTTGAAATGCAGAACTGGAACAGATAATTCAGTCCTCCCTACACATACTGAAGTTACACAGAGCAATGGATTTGTCCTTTGATTGGCAGTTTTTGCCATTCTTGGGAGAATAAAGTTGGGGGGAAAAAAGAGTGACAAGAAGTCACAGAGATGTCCAAAGGGATTTGGCAAGGAAATTTTCTGCCAAGTCTCTTTGTTTCCAGCCCCAATACATGGATCACTGCATTGGCAATCAAATCAGTCTGCCCTGATGAGTGAGAATTAGAATTTGTTCCCTTGCACCTGCAGAAGTAAGGACCTGCCTCACAGGGGAGACATAAGAAAGGTTCCTTGAGCTCAGACTGAGCTGTACAGAGGCCTCCAGTTTCTTGAGCTCTAAGTCATGTGAAAGACTTCCTCCCTCTGGAGAATTTCACCATGGTATAAGAAAGCCAGCAAGACCATTAGTGCATGAAGAACCTCCACAGAGCCAGCACTAGCATGCATCTCTTCCCCGCATCTTCCTGCACTTGTTCCCCGAGCACAGCACTGGTACCTTGTCAAAGTCTCTTAATTATGCATAAAGGCAGGCTCACAGCTTAATTGATATTAAGCAATGTGTTTCAGGAAACATCTCCTTTCTCCTGACACTCACATGGAAAAGGTGGTGCCAAACCGGTCATATCTGCTTGTTCAGCACCTATAAAAACTGTAGAAACATATTTTGAAAAGATAAACTAAACAACAAACAGAAAGGAGGAGAATGGCAGCATGGATTTGAACTGCAGTTGCCAATGTTAACTCTGGAAATAGATCTGGGATTGCAGCCTGGTCAGTCACTCCTTGCTTTGTCAGTTTTGAGGCAAGCACGCGACTCGAGAGCTGTGAAAACACATTGGTGTCACTACAGGACACAAAGTTGTCACCAGGTCCTGTTCCCCAGGAAAGCTACCATTTTGCAATAGTGCCCGAGACAGCATCACTAGGTCACAGCAGTGACACTATCCCAGACATCTGTGCTCTGACACAGCTCCCATCTCCCTCAGCAACTCAGTCACCCAGAACGCCTCCCCAGCACTGTGTGCACCTTCTAACCTGCTCTCTGCATACGAACCTTCCACGAAGTCGGAGGCTGTGTATAGGCGGGGTTTTGCTTTGCTGACCCCATCTGGCTTGTTCAGGCTCCCCACTGCTAATTCGATCACCTCTATCAACTCATCTCGCTTGTCCTTCCTTACAGGCTTCTCCTCTGGGTGCCGTGTCAGCCCTGTCTCCAGCTGGTAAACCTTCTGGAGGGTGAAGCTCTCAAAGGGCACTGCTGCATACTCTGTGGACAGCTTAACACCGCTGTGCACCTCTGCTTTGTCTACTTGGGAACGCAGGAAGGCCAACAGGTTGGCCTGGGCCTTCTCTGGCTTACTGTGGTCAAGCTGAATGTCCAAGGGGTCTGGGTACTGGTTCTGCATGTTCTTAAGCTGCTCGGTCCTGCCCTGGAGCTCAGCCTTCAACTGGGCAATTTGTTTCTTCAAGCTGATGATGTAATTGTGGTGTTGCTCCTCTCGCTCTTGCAGAATGGCTTCATATCCCTCCTTCACAGTTGGACTGTGCACCCTGGGCAAGGCAAGCTGCTGGTTGTCACCCTTGGGTGTGCAAGCCAACATATAAACAATAGACACTGAGCAACAGGCCACCACCAGCAGGCCTACAAGTCGGGGAAGAAATAGAATAAATCCTCGTCGGAGCATCATATCTCAAAAAAGCAGAGTCTAACCCCACACATGCAACAGTTCTTATGTCCATGCAGTGCCACAGAGGCCTCTGATCTTGAAGTACTCTTACACAGATACATGTATGTGCAGGAACTGGTTTGTCAGCTCTCTAGAAATGTGTGCTCTCCCTCTATATGGAGCTCTCTCTGGTGTGTACCCAGCAGGACCAAAAGACAAGTTGTGAAGCAAACAGGACACGTCCTGATCCTCATGGCAATACCTATGTTGCTGCAATATGATCAGACGGTGGATGATGGAGCCTGAGGACCTGAAAGATAAATGACAAAGACAGACAAGTTAGAATTTGGTCATTCAGTCCAGACCATTTAGCGTGTTCTAATTTAGCTTGTTTCTCAGCTGCTTTAGCAGACCTCAAAGCTGTGAAGTGCTTGGGCTAAGACCCTAAAGGTGCCAAGGTCCTTATGTGAAAAATCCCATATGTATCCCTGTCATTGTTAATAACATGGCTTGGCCCATTGCCATGGGAAACTAGTCCAGGCCTCAAAGACTCCCATGCTTCACAATAACTTGGAAGATTATCTAGTGGTCGGATGCTAAAGTGCTCAGTTCATCCAGGCATTGATGGCCCTTCAGGTGTTCTCAAATCTTGGAGTGTTCACTCAAGTTTTGAAAGGAAGGCACTCAGTCCCACAGCTACCACATACATTTTAGCTTCCAGGCAGATTTTTTCAAAAATGCCAGATGACAAATATAGTCCATTTGAACATATGAAGCCTGACCAGGAGTTGAAATCTGATAACCAGAAAACTAAAAACTGTTATCAAGGCCAATTACCACAACTATCATTGTCTTATATATCCTACCAGATGCTCCCATAAAAAACAGATAGTGAGGAAGACGACATATTCTAGGAACACTCAGACCAATTTTACCCAAACTCAACAGAAGCTTTGTTACAATTTTGAAACTGTCATCATTGCACATTATTTTAACATTTCAAGACCCTCTTCTCTTTCTTACAACATTATGAAAATCTGTGTAAAAATGTACAGTACGAGCATTTTTTCCAGTCTTCCTAGGACTATAGACCACAGAGAAGGTGAAACTGGGAACATTATAATTTTTAATAAAACTTTTTCAAGTATATATAGAAAAGGGGGAAAAATTAGATTATTGAAGTTGAATATTGATCTAGCTATAAGCTACATTAAAACAATTGTGCTGAGAACATTACCAGAGAGATTTTCAAAATCCCTTGGGTTTGGCCCAAACCCATACTGGTGCAAGGAACTTTATCATTTACCCAGCTGACTGTACACTTAGGTATCAAGGCTGAGTGACATCCTAGATTACACATTGTTAGACACAAACACAATCAAATTAACCCCTTGGTGCTCTCCCCTTGGATGCATGCATGACATCATTATACTCTTTTGACAGAGAGAGTCACAGTCCTGTCAGGCATACATCCTTGCTGGCACACCCTTAAGCAAAAGCAGTTTGACTAAGAATAAGACTTTCAGAGTTATTTTCAGTTATTTCTAGTATTGAATCAAAGTCTTATGTAGGACTTTTTATAAACTGCTCTGTGGCTTCCCCCCCCCCCCCCCCCCAATCTTGATTGACTATTACTCCATATGCAGCAGTTACACAGAGATATTTCTGATGTTTGGACTGTTATTATTTTATCAGTTTGCAGAGCTTCTGGGAAAAAACCCAACTTTGAGCAGGAATTGAGGGGGCTAGAATGAGCCATAAAAATAGTACTGTGTTTTTTTCAAAGTAATGCTAAATTACTTTTATAGCATTTCTAGGATTCTCCAGAAAATGTCAGCATTTTCAAAGAAAGAATTGCTGATTTTCAAGAAAATATTCAAGCAGCAGGAGAAAAGGACAGGATGAAGTTGGCGCCCTTACCTTTTTGATGTGATTTCTTTGGAACATCTTGGTCTGCTACAGCTTCTCCTCAGCTTGCCAAAACCATTGCCTGTTTATCTCCCTTCTCATGCCTTTCCCAGAAAATGAGTGTACTATGAAAAGTGCTGTCAACCTCAGAACACCTCTTCATTGCTTTCATATTTGTCAGCTGCCTACATCTTCAGTCTGTCTCTCGTGTGGTGAAAGGCTGTAGTGGAGACGCTTCCTATGGATGCACTAAAAATGTTGGCCTCCTGCAATGTAAAGGAGCTTGTCAAAGCAGGGAAAATTAATCTGGGCATTTCTAACTGTACAACAGATCTGGCTAGAAGACTGTAAGAAGGTAGTGTGCAGGGAGACAGGGTCAGGAAGTGGTGAGATGTAGTACATAAAACACTGCTGTGCTTGTATGCTTCCCTTCACACAATTAGTCCATTGACTGAATTGGCAGAAGCTGAACATCAGTGAAAGGATTAGTTGTACTAACATGGTATAAACTGAAATTACATCTCAATGGCTTAGATAAACACACTATTTAATTTCTATAAGCAGCAACAGATCTGAGTTTTGGTCAAAGAGCTCTTCAAATATTGACCTAAGAATATATATGTATATAGATAGCCATCTTCACTAAAATGTAGTATCTCTCTCTTCAGGGTATTATCTCTTTTCTACATAGTTTTCTGGTTTGAAATCTCTGCCATCAAAGATGGAACTTTATAAACATTTCAGGACAGTAAATTAGCAGAGCTGCTTTGTCCTTTGAAACACCATTTTCATAGTAAGGAATTGGGACCATGGGGACTTTAACCTTTTTCACAGGATTTTACCATCATGACTGGAGGCATCCTGACAAGAAGCTTTCATTGCTTGCACTCTGGATCTGTCTTATTAAATTGTACTGGTAGCTTCAGTGACATTGCCTTACAGTGACTGACATTTAAATATACAGCTGTTACTGTCCTACTATCTCATGGGCATGCTTGTGAAAGCAGTCCCTATCCAGGTCAGTGCCAGAAAAAGCAGATTACTTTAAATCAACACCAAAGGTGGTCACAGCTAAGGCATGTCAGCTGCATAGGCAAGTACCAGAAAGCCAGGGATGGTAACTCCTCCTAACAACCATTCTGTTGATTTCACCAGACCAACACAGTTTCACACCAACTGAGAGGAAGAGAAGACAAACTGAAATGTTATTTTTTTTCCTAGGAACTGACAAAAACGCCTCTGTATTTTCACAGCAGTCAGCTGCATCAAGTAGTATTAGTCTCTTTGCAAGGAGAAGCTGTAACAAATATGCAGTGATTAGTCTGGTGGCTGAGGGAAAGGGAATTAATTCTTAAAAAAGCCTTCACTTGCAAAAACATCTTCAACCTCAGTTCAACCTGTTAGCCCAGCCAGAGGTCAGCCCTGCTCACAGAGGTGCTTTTCACTTGCTTTCAAGGAGCCTGGGCCCAAAAAATGCTCTAAACACAGAAACAGATTCTGTCATCACTCTAAGCACTCTGTAAACATTCCTGCACAGTGGAGGGTGCAGCTCCCAATCACAGGGAGCGGCAAAAAATGAAAATTGGTTGGTTTGAAATTTCAGATGGTATGCACCCATCACTGTTTCTCACCAACATCTGAACTTTTATTGGACTGTAGAGATACAGGAAATTCACCTCTGCACAGAAATGACAATGTATTTCAAGTCTGAATTTTTGACTCTCGAAAACCACACAGAGAATCAGTGCAGGAGAAAGGGACTCAAACCAAAGTATGTCTGTATATATATCTCCTCTCTGAGCTTCACAATTTCTGCACTCCTCATGTTGAGGACAGAAATGAATGACAAAAGCTCAGTCATATTTGCAGAGGCAGTGATCTCTCAGCACATGTGACATGAGCAATGCTGGATAATTCCATGTTTTTAAGTACTTTCTGCCACAGCTTCTTATTGTAGGTGTAATTCAGACTGGCAACTCCCATTTTAGCTCACAAAACTTTGAAATTCCTTTTATTTTCTTTTTTTTTTCAGTAGAGGCAGTAAGTGGCAGAAGCTGCAATTAGGTTTTGTGTAGGTGTTTGAAACATCTTCATTGAATAGCAGCACATGTCACTGTGAGATTTCAGTGGAATCATAATAATCTCTGAGATGAGCTGTGGGGAGGAGGAAACAGATGTTCCACCCAGACTTTAAGTGCCTTACAAAAATAGAGAAAGACATTCTGCAGCCACTTGTAATTTGCCTTGATCTTCTTAATTACAAGGACTGTGCATAGCACTGCAGACAAATTAGTCTGCTTTAAATGTGAGGAGCAAGATTTTTCCCCTTGGCTTCTCAACAGGAATCCAAGACCCTCAGCAGAATAGAACATGTCACAGGGATTAAAATTTAGTCTCACATAACAATTTACATACTTTATGCAAAAATTAATTCTATTTCTCCTTATGGCTAGATCATGATTTCTCAACTACTTCTCAGCCCAGTTCTTCTGTCTAGGGCTAAATTAAACAGAAGGCTGAATAAAGAAAAAAGCCTCTCTGATAAATGGACTGGGTGTACCTTCTTGGCCTTCCTGTATTGTCCCCTGTTAAAAATGCCACAGCTCCCTCTTGGGTTGACACTCACACATCCCAAACAAACCACTCAAAATCTTAACATCTGGTTTCCAATCTTCAATCCAAATAAAGGGTTAGTAAGAAATAGTATGCAGAATGAAAATGTTAAATGTTAATAGTTGAAGACAGTAGACAACTTACTGTAAAACTCTTCATTTCCTAATCTTTGATTCTAGAGTCTTCTTCAACAGAAAGTCTTACTTACATTGTCAAATGTTCTCTCAGAAATCCTCAAGTTCTAACCCTGCCCACAGAAGGACAATTACACTGTTCCCCTCTGTAAATAACAATTACAGACTGATCCTCTTGCAAATAGGTTACAACAACAATTAGAAGCTGACTTCAAAAGAAGAAGCCCTCAAAACTTTAACAGTCCTGGAAATATTGTATTTTCCTCTTGT
Organism: Molothrus ater; assembly: GCF_012460135.2. Lineage (NCBI taxonomy): Eukaryota > Metazoa > Chordata > Aves > Passeriformes > Icteridae > Molothrus > Molothrus ater. Next base: position 24,307,288 of record NC_050481.2, read on the forward strand.
AAAGGAACTGAGAAGTAGCTGTTTCGTTCAAGAAGCAGCTTATATTCAAGATATTGCTATAGACTTCTCACTCTGGAAGCTACAAAACCAGTGCAGAAGTCCTAACTTTTGCCTTTGATAGTATCCAGACCCTATTTCTGCTAATTTAATGGTCCTCTTATAAGGGTGAAGTATTAACTTTATCTGCTGTGCCACTTTAGCTGTATTCTGAGCTCTATGTGTACTTGTGTTAGACCATCCACTTACATGTGGGTCTCACTGCTCATGAAGGGAACTTTCCCAAAGACAGTCCAGAACAGAAACCAAGATTACTCTGAAAGCCTTCTGCTGTCATATGCAGTAAACATGCCAGAGTTGTTTTAACTTTTACAGTAGCCATTATTACTCTTACAGTAGACATCCAGTAATAATTATTTCTTCTACAGTATCATTTCTGTTTTAAACAAAGCACTCAAAAGGAGTACTGAGGTCCCTTGGTCCTCCCAGTGCATACCTATTCTGTGTGTGGGTTTATCAATGTTTATACACACAAAAGAGTGAAAGCACCATTGCTTTCCTTTCTCCAATGTTAACAAAACTGGTTTTAAAGTTAAAAAAAACACAGAGGATAAACAGTAATTAATTTCTAACTACATCTGAAAAGAACTGGTGTAACACCTAAAATTATCTCCACACTCCAATAACATTGTTTTTTCTGGTAAAAACCCCATTACTTCAAGTAACTGCAACAACACTCCTAAAACTGCTTTCTCTGCCCCAGAGCAATGTTATCTGTGTAAGACCTGGCAGTTCTTGAGAGATCAATAACTAGCCACTCCAAGGGTCTGTATTAGGAATGCTATTTTTTGTATGAGGTACTCAGATTTCCACTTTACAACCAAAACACACCACCCTTCTCTGCTAAACACGCTGATCTATAGATGTACAACCTGCACATCCTCAGTGCAACTATTACCTGGGGGTACTATAGGGCACTTCCAAAAGCCTTCACAGGACTTTTCTGCGAGTTGCCACCACTCTGTCCTTCCTCCAGTAAGGACATGACTGATCCATGCCTTGTCAGGCTCCAAAGAGAAAATGCAGAGAAGAGATGACAAGAATGCAATGCTGCTGCAGAAACGCTGTGACTCACAAAGACCATCTCCATGCTACTACAGGAAAAAAAGACAAGGTTTTTCTCTAAAGGTCCATTTCTCATAATCAGGTTCTGGCCTGGAGTTTTAGGAATTCAGTTATTCCAAAAGAGTTTTGAACTTTGCTAAAATGGAGACGAGGAATATGCTTTTGAGTTGAGCTGGAATTCAACCTGGTCTTTTTAGAGTAAATTAGCAAACTATCATAGCTTCCAGAACTAAAAATTGATGGCAGGGCTGGACAGCTGAGATGTCCAACTTAGCCAGAAGATCAGCATCTTCTGAACATGATCATCACTTTAATTTCATTTAGGTGAGTACCATCTCTGTTTTGTAGATATGGAAAAGAGGAGCATTTTTGTCCAATCATATGATGCTGCAAGACAGCATCAAATATAGCAGCATGCTGAGAACAGTTTCTTTTTGTAGGAAATTAGCTAACAAAACAAGGACAAGCTACAGCCAGGGAACAGCTAAATAATGCTACTCTAATTTACTTCATTTTAAGATCTAATTCAATTTCTCTGCATGTAGAGAGCTTCCAGATAGAATAACTCAGCTTTAACATAACACCAATCTATACCAGCTTCTGAAATATCTTAGAATCAGAGTATTATTAAATTATTAAATAATTAGTATTAGTAATACTAAATCATTTAGTATTTCCTGATTAAAACAAATAATGGGATACATTTTGCTTATCCATTTAATTCTGTACCTGGGAAAAAATGCTATTATTTCACTTTGAAATGTTTACACATGCACCCTCAGTGATTTGCACAAGCAAAAGAAAACTGACTGCCACCACAAGAATTAACAGTCATTCCTTTTAAGAATGAAGGTGTCCACAGCTTTATGAAAGTAGCTCAGGTCAGCAGCATCAAGCCCTGTAAAATTGAAGAGATCTACACCTATGTGGGGACACTCTGTGAATGCTTGTTGGTTTAGACCACCTCTTCATGAGTGTTACTTAAAACATTTTCTTGTACAAAATTCATATTAATGTCACGTTATGCGAGGAACCCCAAAGATTCTCCCAGATGTACATCCCAAAGTTCCACAGCCAGATTTTCAATGAAATCTGAAGCCCAGTAGGTCATGAATCAGGGAAGGTTTAGCACCTATCTAATTAAGCAAAAGCATCATTTATCCGTGCATGGCTAAGCTGTGTTCAGAAACAGAAACGCCTAGCTAGGCTGAGCTGCAGGGTGGAAAGCATTTTGTATCTCTTCCCATATTTGACTAGGACTTCTTTAGTCAAGGCTATAAAACCTTTCATATGTTTAGCTGCCAGTCCAGGCCTTCAGCTACAAGTGCACAGCGCAGTGAAACCCCCCTGATTTGAGAAAAGCTGTGAGGTGATAAAGTACAGTAACAGGGACTGGAGGCATCTATCCCATCAAGGTCCCTGTAAGGTAGCAATAGAGATTTAAGATGTTTGAACAATCCAGCCTGACCTGGAGGTTATGTCTTCCTCTCCTTGCCAGAAATCCCTGGTACAGCTAGAATGCTCTGTACCAAGCTGAATGTGGACTTGAACTTCATTAACTCCAGCAGAGTTGGCAGGGGAAGAGGTTTCCTCCCTCCTGAGTCCAGCATGTGGAAACTGAGAAGAGACATCTGGCTCCCAGAAGTCTAATGTTATATTCTTATAGCAATGCAGAGCCCTAAATTTTGAGCTCCTTGTACTTGAAATTAAATTTTCTGCGTAGCATGGTATCAATATAGAGCTTTAAATAAAATAATTAAGAGCAAAAGAGACAACAGAAAAAAACATTTTGATAGCCAAGGTATTAAGGATTAGGTAGGTTATCTAGGCTGAGCAAGAATTAGCAGGATAGGAACTAATTTTGCTGACCAAAATGACTTTTAATCTGTGGTTTACATTACAGGAGAAAATCAAGTTTTAGACTACAAACTAATAACCATGAAGGCAGAAAACAACTGCAACCTGGTTCAGAATTAGAGAAGCTACCCAGGCTCTGCACAGAGCACCAATACATGCAGCATTAACAGCTCTCCTGTACCAGCCCCCAAGCTCCACTGATCTGCATTTGGCTGTCAGTCTGGTCTGTACTGACAGGAAGAGGCCAGGGCCCTGATTCAGCCCCCACTTCCTTCCTCCTCCAGGTTAGTGTTACTCGGAAACAACATGCCACAAGGTGTCCTTTCCTTCAGCACCACTGTTTTGATACGTGGTTTTGGTCAAAGGCCCAGCATTTCCTTGATATACCAGGAAACCATCTCCTAGCAATTCTTTGAAAAGCCCAAGCTCTTTCAGTTATTTCAGTAAAACAGTTTTCCTCTTTCTAGAAGAAGTTTCCAAATATGTTTTCCATTTTTTAATTTGGAGCTCACATAATACTTGAATCTCACTGACTTCACCTTCATCATTAAACTAGCTTATTCTTTACTATGGGAACTTGAAAAGATAAATCGCAGCAAAGGTCTAGGCAGAGATGAAAAGAAAGGAAGGCTTTTTAATATTTTATATTACACAGTTTTCTATCCTCTTGACCATGAAATTCTTCTTCCAAAAAGGAATTAAAAAAAAAAAACCCTGAGTACAACCAAAAATTAAAGAACTATCTTGCAAAACACAGCTGTCTACAAACTTTCATTCAGATCAATTGATTTCAACAGAATGAAGATGTTCATCATTGTATCATATTTTATTACTTACATAGATTTATTTTTAAATGAAATATTTCAATAGGTTGAGAATGCCTACTTTGTTTTAACAAATCACAGGGCTTCAAATTTCCAATTCCTGTCAGATTCTGTATCTTTGAAGGTGTCAGAATGCACACAGGTCCACAGAAAACTGCTTTTGGTCAAATGGCTACAAGAAAAAAATATTCTTTTACATTTATGAAAAATGTCTTCACATTTCTATATCCTTTAGTTAAGTAAACCGAGCCACATTTTCAAGTGTTAATGAGACACCTGATCACAGTTACTTTAGTTAAGTTTTCATCTCTGATCCTCAAATCATATTAAAAATGGAATCTATCTTTCAATTGCTTTATAAGCAATTCTAACAAGTAATTCAAACAAGTAGTCTGATATTCTATTTTACACCTCTCTTATATACCAAATTACAGCCATAAACATAGTTTCTCATTGGTCCTTAAGAAATTTCAGTTCCTTCATTGACTGTATTGTTATCTGGGATTAAAACTGTAGTTTATTAAGGAGATTTTAATTGCAGTTATTGCATATTGTCAATAGCTCTTAAACCCAGTCATTTAGCTAGAAATACATTAAATGTTAACAGTTTACACAAGAGGCATCCTGGTTCCCTAACACAGAGCTGATTGACGACATAAGTAAAGCCAGTTTCCCCTACCAGCAAGAGCTATCCTTTTTTCCCCTTTTGTTACACAGGAGAGGTACACCCTGCAGTCAGCTCAGCATTTCCTGAAAAGTTACAAAGAGCCTATCCCTTGAAAGAACTTCAGGCTTCAATCAGAAGCAAAACCATTCCATGTGAAGTTATGAAATAATGCAAACAATATCATCTTACTCTGTAACATTTTTCCTCATTGTACCACGAAAGTATCTGACTCGGTTTAATGTAACTTTGTATCAAAGTTGATGCAAACACTTTTTTTTTAAGGATAGTTAATTTTTTTTAAGAAAACAGTTTTCTGCTTATCCTTGTTCCTTAGGTGCAATGTTTTTCAGAAAACAGGAATAGAGAAAAAAGCGTAATCTCATAGCCTACCAGAATACTTAAAGAAAAGAAATTTCCTTATGAGTTTAAGCTTCATGCTACTGAGTCTTTGTTTTTCTCCACATGGAAACCTGTCTGCAAATGACAGCATTATTTTTATTTTAACAAAGATTGGCTAGGATGTGTGCTGGCACAGCTGTGTAAGCTAATGAAACAAAAAGAATAAAGTGCTGCTATGCCTTTACAGTTTTCTTCCATTCCCTCCTTTTAATATTCCACAGTTCTCTGTGAAATATTAAAATCATACCATTTTCAGTACCAACTTGTGACAGCTTAACTCAGTTTAACTCCCTACATCCCCACTGCTTTCTTTCCCTATGTTGTTCCATTACCACAGAGCAAGGGTTCAACAAGGGCTATTAGAAATAGCAGTGAAATGTCTCACTACAAATAGTTCATTAGTCCCTAAAAGAAAAATCGTTCTCCTATGGATGTAAAAGCAGCTCCTTTTTCCAACTGCAGTCAAAATAACAGGCAGAGTTTTCCAGGACTGGCATCTTAAGGACAAATGTCAAGAGAACTTAACAGCCTTTTGTCTAAAAGAGGAAGGAAAGTAAGTGTTGGTGGAACATGTTAGTTGTTAAACTGCAGCTGAAAGTTCCTACAGGAAAGAATGAAATATGAGCAAATGGTGTCAGCATGTGGATGTGGACCATGTGATAAAAAGCAAGCCATACCTGGTTCAAACAAAATTCACAGAGAGGGAGAATTTTTAAGCACTAGGTTGGTGCATGCCCAGGGGATTTTGGTGGTTTAATTCTCTCCTGTGGCACGTACCCTTGACAACAAACTTTGCATTGAAAGCGTGACAAAAACTCAGTGAAACTGAAGAAGCTGTGGGAAATCTCTGTGTTCTTAAAGGAAAATATAGGTAAGAAAAATTGCCTGGTAGAGCAGATGATATCAACCATCTCTGTAATGGTTTACACTGCATCTCTTAGAGGATACCAAGTGCTTTGGAAGGTGAAAAAAAATCTTGTAAGCAAAGAAATCTTTTTAATGTTTGTGATTTTGATGATCAATTTATTCCCCAAGCATAAGTTTGTATTTTTGCAGATATGCACAAGAAACAATTCTTCTGTTTGGGAAATGTTACTTTCCTTCATTACTTTTGTGGATTTTTACCCTGATTTTGACTTTCATTGCTTCAAAATTGGTATTTTCCCATCTCCTTCTCAGAGAAGTTGCATTTACTATATGCTTAGGTACTGCTTTTAGCTACTTCTGAAAGAGGACAACCAATTTCAATAGCTAGTCTTCTTGATCAGTACTTGATTCTATTAAGCTGCAGTCAAAAAGGACAAAGAAAAGTGTATTATATGTAAATAACTGGGAAGTTCAAAGAACATGAATATCTTACAGACAATCATAGGCAGAACTCTCCCTTGTTTACTGTAAGAGATATGCTGCTGAGAGATCTCATTTATTACATTACCTAAGGTCAGGCTCCTGCACTTAGTTCCTGAATTGTCTTCTGGACTCCATCTAGCCACATTCCTGATGGGAGCCCAGGGAATTTACCTGGCTAACTTAATCACCTGAAGAGCCATCATCACATAATGCCAATTAACTTATATTACATAGTTGCAGTGTGTTCATTACTGCCACAACTGAACTAAGGTAACATTCTAGGAAGTGGAAACCCTCCTGATAGCTTTTATACACTGGCTTGCCCCCTGTAAGACTAATCCAGTGTCCTACTGTTTATTCAGTTTATTTCTAACTTCAGTTACTTTTACAGGATTACAAGACATCAGCCAACCTGTACAGTGCAATAGTTCAGTGTATCTCCAGCAAGTCCAACACACCCAAGATGCACTCAGCAGAAAAGGGAACGAATATAATGAAAATCAGATGGTTTTGGCCTCCCCTTTGGTTTTATACACCTACTTCTGCTTATTTCATATATTCTACCTCAAAAGATACAGTTGACTCAAAATATAAAAAGATGCAAGAACCAGGCACCAGTCTGAGTTAACAACTGCTTGCCAGCTGAGGAGTCATGCACACATCTATTATTACAGGCCTAAAAATAGCAAGCCTTTGAGAGGCTCTTAGGACAGCAAAATGTGGCATATTGATATAAAAGTAATTTGTGGATGAAAGAAAAAAAGATGGTAAGAAGCTATTTCAAGCAGATGGTTAAAGAAATAAAGCAATTTAATCCCAACTTCCAGAGGCAAATATTGCCATCATTATCCGTGATGTTAGAGCCAACTGCTCTACCTGGGTTCTTGCTGCATTCCTTTCAGAATGTCCAGGCTCCCAGGCAGTGGGGTCTACTCCAGATGAAAGTACACAATTTTCTATCACTCCTTGCACATTCCCTAGTGAGTTTTCCTACCCATTTTCTATTTCTCCACAGCAAACCTTCCCAGAACAATTGTGTTCCTTACTGTTCAACACTTTGCACAGTAGAAATCAGGTCCAGTTGGGCCCTCAATGAATCTGTTATGACAGCAAGGCATCAAATATCAGATGGTGGCCCATAGCTTCTTCTTTCTCCCTAACAGATGTGCAGGCCACTTCAGAGGCCCTGGCAGAACCATCTTGGCTGGTCTACTGAAATGAGGCATTAGTGCTGGCAATCAGCCTGGAAACCTTAAATATGGTACAAACTGTGACTCCAGCCCAGAGGAAAAAGGGTAAGAAAATGGTAAATACCTTGAAATTAGAACTCTGTAATCTCATCTAGCCTTTAAAATCAGGAGTCTAAAACTAAATACTGTGCACATATTGCAGCTACACAGTGAGGTTCCTCATTTGTTGGCAGATCTAGAATTTCACATGAGTCTGTCACACAGACCACAAGGAGGAATTTGAGGAGCAAATGTAAGGTAAATACTCCTGCCATGATCTCACAGCATCATTTTCCACCTCCTACTTTTAAGAAGGGCACACCCTCAGGACGATTATTTTGATGTGTGCACCATTTGCTGGGTGGAGGCTCTACACACTCCTTGACTTCCAGAAGAGATGCCCCATGAAATTCACTCCCTCCAAGCACATTCTCCTTTACAAGCAGAAAGCTGCAGTTTAAGGAGGGCAGCTACACACAAAACCCCCAGCCTGCAGTTATAGGATAAGCCTTCTATATCCATTAGCACAGGCAGCAAAGGATTCCCAGCCTGAAGAGAGACAAGAGGAGCAGCTGAGAAGTGGCTTCCTCAGATGCTGAACTGCACATGGAAGTCCCTGTAGATATGGGTCCCTGGTGTACAGCCAAAGGGGGCAAAACTAAAGACAACTAGATATAATGGGTGGAAAAGGAAGCTGCTTCTTTTAGGCAGCCTCCTTTTCCAGAGTAGCTCAATCTAAGAGTCTTTCTCTGAATACACACTGCACTAGAGGCTCATGCAATAGAGCATTTGTTAGCAGCATATTTTATGGCCTGAGAAGAAATAAAGTTCAACTGCTCATGCTCTAAAGCACTGGCAAAACACAGCCATCCCTCAGCTCAAACCCACACTTTGGCACAACACTGCAAGATGCAGGCTATACTCATTAGACAGATCAGTTCTCAGGTGTGATCCATTTCAGTCTGCAAAGCTGACCAGAAAAAAAATCACAAAATGATGAAAGAATGCTTCCACCACACCCACAGAAGACAGCCCAGTTGAACAGTTTAAACACTTTATAGACCAGAAGTGCATGATTTTGAAGACCCCAGCATGGCCATTTCCTGGTGTAATAAACACCTGGTCAATCTCAGCTGGAAACACTGCATCCATTCCTGGCAACACTGAGGAGGCTTTCTAAAGGACACACTGGTTTTTTTTCACCAGGGTGGCAATGAGGTGTCTAGATAAGGTTTCTCACACAACTAAAACAGTGCACAGACTACTTGAAAGGAGGTGCTAAAAGGAGATGGTTCACTGTGAAAGTAGAGCTCAACTTTGAATTTCATTAGAGATACTGAAACATGTAACCAAAAAAAAAATCTTACAAAAAGGATATTACTGTGATGGTCACTAAATTTTTTTCCTTTGAAAAAGGGGAAGTTCCACAAGGAGTTAAGGTAATGATGACATGATACTAGAAGAGGAACATTTGTAATGTGTAGTTCTGCTGTAACTGAAAACTGTCAAGACACACCTGTGCCAGAGACAAAATCCTCTGTATTCAAGGGAACATAAAATCAGGAACACTGACACAACACTTTATTAATACTTGTCAGATAACATGAGGAAGTCACACCATTGACTTCAGTAACTACTGAGGAATCAAATGAGAAAGAATTTACAAATTTTAATTTTCTAATAAAAGCAAATCAGCTGTAGTGATGGAAAGCAAACGTTTTCACACATCTGATTTTATGCATCCTTGGTAGATTTCAAAGGTGCAGACACAACATGAAAATTATTTTTAGAGCCCTATAGCTGGATACATTTAGTTAACTTTTGCTACTTTCCCCCCTATAAGCAGGCATGTTCTCAACAATTTTCCCTTTTATTCTGGAATGCCATTGTGATTGGGGATCAAGAGACTTTGGGTTTGTCTTATTTACCAAATTTTACTTGAATGAAAAAAAATGCAGAGTATCTATGTATCACCTAAATGGAAAAACTGAATTATTACCAAGGTCATAATGATTTATTGTGGAAGTTCTAGTTTCATTTCTAAAGGAGGGAAAAAAAAAAAAAAGGATGTTCTTTTCAAGGCATAGAACAGTATTATCTGCTGAATATCAATCAGTACTGATTCTTTGTGAAGCAGTTTTGTCCGTCCAAAACATCAGTACAGCAGTAGTAACTGCTATTAATGAACAGTACAAGTAGACCATCTGACCAGAGCCATTATTTAGACCAGTCAATGCTTGACTTCATTGAAAATTACAGTAATATTTTTTTAGTCCTTAGTTAATCTATTCAATATCAAAATGTCAAATCCCTCTGATTAGCTCAGTACATACACTGTGATTGAACATCTGAAAGGAGCTTCAGAGGTGCTTTGCACCTTCATGTCATGTGCACAGGGTCACTAAAGAACAGAAACACAAACCTTAAAATTCATTACCCAGCTGATGCCATTTAAACTCAGAATCAACTTACAAACTGTGAATGCAAGACAGGAGATCACTTGCCAAGATGACATTTACAATCCAAGTAAACAAGCAGCACAGTCTAGATTTCCTAATGCATCAGGCTGTTTGCAGGCTCTGATTGCTGCTGCTTATTGCTGCTGCTTAATGCTCAGACCACATGCATGCAAAGAAGCCATGTGGTTGTGGGAAAACAAACTACTCTGCTTAAACCTGAAATCTGCATCCTAGGAATCAGAAAGGACTGGGTTAAATGGTGGATTGTGCTGTCCTCAAGCATTCCTCCAGGCTCCTCCATCAACACTGATATACCTTTGTTGGAGCACTATGGACTCACTTGGCTTTGCTAAAGGGATGGAAAAACATATTTGGAAGAAACAAGTGAGGAGTAAACAAATGGAGACAAAACAGGGCATTTGTGGAACGACTTAGAATTACTATGTTGCTAAAATACCCTTGTAAAGCGAGGAAATTGGCTGTGAGTAGGTTTGCAGCTACAAAGAGCCACAAAACCTCAGCATGGTTTGAAGCAGTTTTGCTGAAGGGAAGCAGCTGTAGTAGCTGGCCTGGATTCTGAAATGTGTTTGGGAAAAAATCCCCAACAAAACAACAAAATTCCCCACATGTTCAAGACGTACATATCTGCAGAGAACATCAGAAGAGCCTTAGAGAGCTCAACAGGGGCTGGACGCGAACTACACTTCTCCCCAGGAGGAGTGCACAGGGATCCTCATTCAATTTGCTCTCTTATTTTCCCTGTGCAGCCTCTACCAGCTTTTTTTCTTCCCAAAGGTAGGCTGGGTTAGAAAGCTCTTAACACTCCTCTTTCTACCAAGTGTATTTATCTGAGCAAGTCCAACAGGCCTGAATCCAGCTGCAACAAACTTTCTGGGCACCTCTGACTGTTATGAAATGTAGTGACTCAGCCAAGCTACATCAAAAAGAGAACATATTTTATTTGTTTACTGGAACTTAGTAAACCAGGGCAGGAAAAAAAAAAAAAAGCATCTGAAAGGACACATCCCCACATGAAAACTTAGTCCTTCTCTCTGACCCTAGGCAGATGTCTTTATCTGGCTTTCTGCCTCCCCATAGACTTTTGACTGTCTGCCTCCCTCCCCAGGCCCATTGCTCTGCATTTCAGACACTCCTGGTCACCTGTCCTGTGATGCAGTTGAATCAAAGGTATCAGTGCTTATTTACGACCAGCATTTCCCCACAGTTCCCATTGCCATGGTGAGCAGCAACAGAGCCTGAAATATAAGGTCAAAACATAGCCTAGATATCTCCCACAAGCCACATGGAATAATCATTTTCTGAGGAAATTTCTGGCATAAATTTGCACTTGCTCTCTGACCAAAAGCACACCTCAGCTTAGCATTCTGGACTCCTAACTGAGCTCCTGAGACAGAGAACAATAAACATCCCCAAAAAGCTTGAACCCAGATTCCTCTGCAGAAACTGAAGAGGATCTTGCCAGTTCCTTATAGGTTATCAGTGTTACTTCTTTGGTCTCTGTCAGCCTCACTGTGTTTCCTTCTACCATGTGGAACTTCAGGGCCATGGTACATATCTGCACTGCTTGCCAAGCACCCCAACATTACTTCATAGGAATTTGTTATTATTTTCCATCTTTCAGAAGCTTTTCAGCCTATCCTTGCACAAATAACATATGACAATATAGGTTACATGTGAATATATTTGTGAAGACAAACCAGACCTCTTCCCCAGTTGCTATTCCACTGAAAATCAAATGTCAGTCTGCATGTCTTGGATTACTCAGAGATAATGCAGTTAGCATCACAGTACAATTATGTGAACTGTATCAAACTAATCAGACATCGAGACAGAGGAAAAAATAGGAGAAATCAAATGAACCCTGGAAAGAGACATCAAGTCCAGGCTCCCAGGACTGCACATACTGAAATGCCTGAGGAAAGACGAAAATTATTGTGCTAAGTACATCACAATTTAGGCCAGCCTAAGAGGGAGGCTGTCAACTTGGTGGAAACCTGGACAAAAGCAGATATTCAGCATAAGAGACTGTGTTCTGGAGACAGGTATGAGGACACAAAGTATGAAGCACCAAAAAGGCAGAAACATAATAACAACATACAATCACTGTCTTGTCTCAGCAGGAGTCAAATTTAAATTACTGGGACCTACCAGATTTCCATATAAATTGACATTTCTGGGCATTAAACAGGATTATTCAATAGATGAGAACACAGAAGTGCAGTATTGACAATAAGTGTCAATATATCAGAGTGGTGATACTGCAGCCCAGTTTGGTATCCTAGGCTTGATGAATAATACACTGGGCAAGACAGAAGCTTTTCATTTCTGTGTTGCCTCCTGTATCACCTCAGCCTTCTCTGGATTAATTTTAAAACAGCTATTTTGGAACTTGTGAAAACAAAGGCACCTCCATGTCAGTTTTAGCTTGGGAAACTGTCAAAAATCCAATTCTAGCTGCAGCTTATATAGAATCAAGTGCAGACTCAGGCCTTAATTTTGACATAAGTCTCAAAACACAAGGACATCAGTGGTTTTTTCCTCTGTAAATTGCAACAGATCTTCACTGATAAGTTTTCATGTCATAGTTGCTTTCTGATCTAAAAAACAACAATGCAATTTAGAAATTCTTCTCCTCTACCTTGATACAATCTTGAGGAATCCAAGTGAATTCATTTTAATCTGGAACACCAGAAAGATGAAAGAGAATAAAAAATTTAAAAGAGATCAAAATTAAGAAAAAGATGTAATATCCAAGGAAAACAAATAAATATTTAGCCAGAAAATAGATATAGCTGAATGGAAATTGTCCTGTGCAATATAAAAAGTGCTGGTAACACTTTTTTGGCTTGGCTTTGTTGTTTCAGTCCTAAGAGATCTGAAATATTTGCCTTGAACTGCTACTGACCATACACATCAGTTTGATGAGAAAGACCAAAAGTTTAGTATTAAGTGTGTACCATAAGCTGAGGAGCAACAGCTCAGAAGTTGTATCATTCAGCAGGCAAAAGTACACTACAGCCTTCATATAGGGAAATAGGTCCTCTCTTGAAGAAAGCCCATGGAATAAAAACAAAAGAACACTGTAAGAAAGAGCAAAAGCTCTCAGTGCATTGAGGTGATGAGCGTGCAGCACATCAGAACTTTTCAAAACACTACTGCACTTTCTAGGTCACCACATGCAGGTTCCAATATCTTTCCAAAGGAAAGAGTCTGGAAACTGGTCTGGAAGATAGTCCTGATCAACTCCTACATGACAGATATATATGTCACTATATTGTGGGACTGAACAGCAGCATATGCAGGCCAAGTCTCCTTCCTGAAGGTAAGATGATCCTGTGCATTTCCCTGTCTTCCTCTTGATATTTCCAGCTGTAGCAAAGACAATGATGATGCCCACTGTATCATCACTGATATTATGCATTTAGATAAGATGATGAAAATAAACAGAAGTGGATATGTACTTAAGATGAAATAACTTGCTGTGGCTTCTTCTTTTCACTATCATGCAAGGAAGCATAACAAGATACTGAACTGAAATGCATTTTGGAACTGGACAATCCAGATTCAACCCTAGCAGTGTAAGAGTTAGCATCACTATTAATACGCTGAATACTGCTTCTCCAAAAATATCAAGGTGAAAGACCAGACTTCACCTCTAGATCAGAATATCACCTCTAGAAGGTTGGAGTTTTTCCCTCTCCACAGGTCTGTTATCATAAATATTAATTGGAAAATGTCTATGTACTTCAAATAGGAGGGGGAAAATGTGCCCAGATTGGCGATGCCCATGGCAGCTGCAGTGAGGAAACAAGAAACTAAAGAAGTCTAGACCAACATGAAAGCTTTTAACATGTCACTGTAAAGGTTCAAGTATCAGTTAGACAGAGTCTAACTGACTCTGTGACTTTAGGAGTCAGATGATTTTATCACCAATCACCTAATTATTGTGCATACTCAGCTGAGAGGAGCTGTGGACACAATTTGACTCTCATCATTTGAATACATAATTTTTTTCAATTTCTATTTTTTTGAAAGACAATATAAAAGTGAAAACACAACTCCTAAAAGAAATAGCAGAAAAGTCTTACTGAGCAATCATATAATCATAGAATACCAGGTTGAAAGGGGACCTCAGGATAGTTTTGCAGTGGCACTCCCAAGACGATGCTCACCTCACCTGTGCCATTCTTCCATCATGGAATCATGCCCAGAAGCTTGAAATCCAGCCCAAGGACTCCAAAGAAAATGTAGTTGTCACCTGTACCCAATGTTCATCTAAATAACAGTCCCCAGCAGCAAGAAATTGACGCAGCATAGCTATTTGTGACACAAGCACTCTGTGATCTGCCTCACCCACACCTTCTCTCTTTCCTTGGTAACTCTGGAAAAGAGCTTACCCTTCCCTTGGACTCCCTTTGATAGCAAGGGACATCCATTTGGCTCTTCTCAGTGGAAGGAAATCCTCATGGTTCTAAGGTACCTGTGACAGCCAAGGCTTACCTATTCCCTCTGGTTGTTTGAGCACATTATCAGCCCGGATGAAGATTATAATGAATGCAAGAACTCCCTGATGGCTTTTCCCCCAAAGCTAAATCTCTACTTTGCCGCTTTATGAAAGTTGAAATATTTAGGTGGGAATGAACCAATATCAAAATTCCATGTAAGATTTTTTAACTCCAGGATGGAACTTCAAAAGGAAGCTAAAGAAATACACTTAATCTGCTCTGTGACTACCAGCACTTCTGTAAAACAAATACAGCAGCAATGAAGGATCTCACAGGACCCAACATCTTTGAAACTCAGTCTCATGCAGCATAAATTCAGTCCCCTGATACATCCATCCATCCTCTTTTCTACCTCCTCTAACTGACTACATTTGAATCATGCATATGAGAAGAAACATCAGGACAGTACCGTTAGCTGCACTACAAGTCACAGAAGCACAAATGGCATGGAACGTCTGAGCCTTTTAATAATGATGCTCTTCTCCGCTGCAGATCACCTGGCACGCACAGTTCAGCTCTCTGACAAAATAATGCAATCACTCCCTGATTAAATTACTCCTGGAGTGGAAAAGACATTGAGCAGCCTGCCTGTTTCAATTGGCTGTGTAGTGACTGAGCTCCATGAATATGGAAATAATTAGAAATGCTAGACCAATATAGAAGAGGACGAGGAATATGTGACCCACATAAAGGGCGTGCCAGAGTTGCATGAAAGTGCAATCATAGTGTAATATTAAACAAGTGAAAAATCCTTGATATCAGTGATGGAGGTTAGAAAACAAATTAAGATCACTTCAGTAAAATGCCAGAGGGTTCCAACTGAGATACAAAGCCTTTTCAAATGCATTTTACAAGCTCCTTTCTCCTAGGAAAGAGGTAAAATTGAGATTTTATTTTAAATCCTAATTCATAAATCTAATCCACACCTTTGTGTCTCTTTTTCTCTTGATGTTTAATAAGTTTACAATATTACTAAGTAGCTGCCAGACAAGTTTTTTTACTTGGGTTCTGAAGCTTTGACCTTAGTAGTAGTTGATAGCCCAAAAGTTTCTAATCAGAGTATGAGAAATGGACAAGTACCCTAAGAAAATGAAAAAGCTGTATCACCAGATGAGCCTGTTTTCACCAACTCAAGCAGATTAACTGCTTGAAAGAAAGTAAGAAAATTATGGCCCTGAATTTACTGGAAAAATTCAGTCACATACATCTGTAAAATCTCTAAAAAAAGCTTACATTTTCCTTGGACGTGACTCACTTCCTCACTTGCCCACCTGTGCTAACCAGGAAGAACCAGCACTCCAGTATAAGAGGTGCTTTGGTGAAATTGAAGTGCTCTGCTCCCCACATACTCATGCAGCTGGCGTACACAGCACATGCAGGCACCCCATATAGCTCTGTCTCTCCTGCCACTCCCTGGAATTGCTGGCAAACAAGGTGTGTTACAGCAGCCTTCTTCAGCTTCTTCTATCTGGCTGTCATAGCAAAAGGCAGATCCAATAGCAAGGAAGAAAAACGAAGTCTAAACCACACTGGACAAATGCAAACATCCATACCCACTGAATTCTAAACTTTTTTTGGCCCCATCAGAAAACTAGGGCCACCAAGTCATAACAACACTTTTAAGGGTTCTGAGATGTGCTCTCAAAACTATTTTGCAGGTATCTTAACTTGTGAAGATCTAGTTTCTTAGTGTAGTTAGTTCCTAAGGATTTTAGAGTGAAGCTTTATTTTCCTTTCTCTAATGCTAAGAAATTTTCCTTTCATTCTTTAACATTATGTAAGTGCTTTTCATTTCCTGAACAATTTTCAGAGAAAGCCGCTATATTTTTGGAGTAGCTTATTAATTCATAAATTTATATACATAGTTCAATTAAGTATCAGAAAACTGACTTTTATCTCATAAAATCACCTTATACTATCCTGTAAATTGAAAGGTCAGTGGCATGTTTTCTATCCCTGTGGCTCAAACAAATCTCTGTATCAATTTTTAAGCTAGCAACCAATACTTTCACAGTAAGTTCATTAATTTAAAATTATTTCTGTTTAAATTTGCTAGGATTAGAGGTAACATTATGATGTGTTATATATTCCCTTCAGACAGTTTTTTTACTTAATAGAAGTATGATGAGAAAAAAGCAGTGCAGGTAACATGATTCATTATGCACACCACTGTATATTTGGCTAATAGCTTTTTGCAAGATTTCCCAAAGTTTATTTAAAATCTCTTCCCTGAAATCTAAAGGCTACACCTTCTCACAAATAAAATAATGCAAAGTTTCCTGTACAAAGAGTTTTTCAAAACTTTACCTCTATTACCTCTATTTTCAGACTATTCTAACTGAAGAGGAATGCTTTCCTAAAATACTGGCTCCACATTAAAAGCACACATGGGAAAGACTATTTGATGTAAAGCTCCTCCTTTCAAAATCAATACACCTCAAAGTTTCCCTCTGTGAAGAAAGATGGTATGTACGTGGTCATTGTAAATGTTAATGAAAATATCAGTTGTAGGATAGGATACATGAATCAAAGAACCCAAATATAGGCATACTCTGGTCTGGGCAAGCTGAAATTTAACTGTCCTATCAGAGGTTGGGTGACTGGCTACAAAAGCTAAAAAATAAAAATGCACCCTTCAAAACTGGAAGCCACTTATTTCACTGAGTGATTACCACTGATCCCTGGCACATGTAGCTCTGTCTAACTCTGTTATGATCATGGCCAGGACTTTCATAACTACCTTCTATTAAATCAATTCATAGGGGAAAATACTGGAAAAATCTTAAAATTGTACAAGTATTAAAATCCCACTTTTAAGATTGAAATATTCTGCCCTCCCAGATGTAGTTGAAGTACCGCCTTGGTAGCAGGAATGGCAGCACAGGTGACAGAACATCTCCTTACCTTTCACCATTCATATCCTAGCAAAAAGTGTGAGTGCAACACAAACCACTGACCATCAGTACTGGTCTGGGTAACATGAAACTCTCTGAAACTCTCTGCCTTGGTGCATGTGCCTGGGAGGCCTTTGGATATTCAATCACTCCTGTGGTTTGAACATTTTGGCCTGTAATTCTTTATTAAGCCAACTTTCAAAAGAAATTATCTCTTAGTAAACCAGATGGAGTTACAGATCACTCAACTAGTTTGAATTAAGTGATTCTGATTTCTAAATATGGCTATACAATAAAACATAATCTAGTAGTCAAAAGTCTGACCTTAAATGGAGGACATAAAAGTCCAGCTTTTGGTTCTGCCACTGGCCCAGTGGCAAGATTCCATGTGAGTCTTTTCACCATACACAAAACAGGAACAATAAGAGAATTGCCTCAAAATCTGAGCAACATTATGAGCAGATGATTAATAGATATATTGGGCTGCAGACTTTTGGCTTTGAAAATCTTGATCCAGTTTCTTACCCTGGAAAGGAAGCTGGGATTATTCAATTTAAGAACTGTCAACTATTTATAGCCTCAGCTATAAAAAAAAATTCTTTTAAGAAATAGCAAGCCAGAAACCTCTTGTTGCCCAGCCATCTCCAGTAGAAACAATTCCCAGGGGTATCTACATACTGTTCCAATGTTGCTGGAGTGCATATTGCTCCATGTCTTCTTGCCAGTAAATTGCCAAACCACTGTCAGACACATAATGGAGAGGAAAAAGGAAAAAGCAGTTCTGAGGATTTAACTTCAGTAGAGTTTCCATCACTGTTCTGTTACTTTAGGAGGATGATGCTCATGTCCAGGTGACTCAGTAACATTTTTCTGTTATCAAGGCAATGCAGCCTGATCTAGTGGAAGGTGTGCTTGCCTATGGCAGGGGGGTTGGAACTAGATGATTCTTAAACAATGTTCAATGCAATGTACTTTTAAGAACATTGCCATTGGCATGGAAGTGGGCTAAAAAAGTACAGTTTAGCCTAAAACACATAAACCTGTTGATGATGAACCTGAAAACAGAATCCAGAACTGTAACTACTCTAACACTGAGGTACCTTAACAAAACCAAAAAACACACAGCTCTCTGCTATCTTCTGACAATCAACTTTCTGTCTCCATGTCAGAGGAAAGACAGAGCTCTGCACAACATTGAATGTGTTAATTTACTCATTGGTACAGAATACAGCTCACCATGAAGACATTTTTCTGCAAACTAAGTCCCGAAGGGAGGGGAAGACATTTATTCCTATTTTGACTAACCAGTCAAGTATAAGAATGTAACACCTACACTAATAAAGATATCTGTGAGTCTCTAACAAGGAAGCAATTGAGGACAATGATGACATCTTATCTGGGTACACACAAACAGCTGAGGATGAAAGATTAACACTGCACTGTCTCAAAACTTTTGTAGTGCAACTGAATAAAAAATGAGAGTTTCTTCAAGAATCAGAAAATGCCCTGAGGTATGCTGGTGTGGACAAAAATGCAGTGTGACAGAGCTTTCTCTCACCAGAGGGTAACTAATGGATGGAGGCTTGTGAGCAGGCTTTCTCCAGGAGATGTGGCCTGAAAGGTAAGCTACATGCAAACAAAAAAATTTTGTCAGAAGAGGATCAAGTCAGCAGGACAGGGTGAAAGAAAATAGAAGCTAGGTGTAAATAGATTCAGCATTTTTGCCTTATGTTTTTTGTCCATATCTTTAGTAAGTGTTTCTAAGTGCATTGTTACAAACAAAAGTTCATAGTGCATTTCCACTTAACCTCTCTTGGATAGTGCATGGTTTAGATTAATGAGCCTTTTCTTGGCAAGACACAGGTAAGAAAACAAGCACTCAGTTAACCAGGTAATAGGAGCCCAGTTTGGGGCATGCAAGGTGAAATATAGCAAGCCATGAGCTCTGCTACGTTGACTAGGTAGAAAGCTGACACCACAAACATCATGGAAAAAAATTAACACCTTCCAGTAAGTCATGGAAAGCAAGAAGGATGGAATCCAGTAAGATACTGCATCAACTCCAAAGATCCCAAAGAACACACCAAGCCATACACATCACTTATCCTCCTTCTCCATTCATGTTTTCTGGCAAAGTAATGTCCATAGAAATGTCAACACATCATGGTGAGACTCTAATTAGATTTGGAAAGCAGTACTGGCTACTCACAAAGCAGAGATCAGAAGGGAAGGGAGGCAGCCCAGTACACCCTCTGCCAAGGATGGTGAATCAGAGATCCTACCTATTTTTTTCATAAAAAGGTTCAGAAAACATGTTCTATAAAGACTGCATTAGTTTATTATACTGCTTAATTTTAAGTTTTTAAAGGAACATTCAACTTGAGATAACTTTAAGAATAAGGAATAAAGGAAATTTTTTTTGACAGAGAAAAGAGGTTGCAGACATAAAGTGGGTATTTGCACTGTGACAGGATATGGATTTCTAACTCCAAAAAATAAGATGACAGAAAATAATAAGATTTGGTGTAATGTTGATTAAAGAAAGTTAAGCCTCAATGAGTTTTAAACCTTCTTAGAATTAATTTATTCATTTGAATATTGTAAATGTTTACAGTGGTAAAAATTTTTGTTCTATAAAATGAAAAATACTTTAGTGTAACTTTGTAATTCTGCCCTCTATCATTCCTTACCCCATCCCAAGTAAAAAAAACCTCTTGACAAACTGTTAAAGGACACTTCTGAATGAAGCTAACACTAGGTGGAATTCAAACAGCAAACAGCTTCAGAGATCTGAGGAGCCAAACAAGATAGATTTAAAACATTTTGCTAAATCAAAAGTGCTTCTGGACATGCAGTACAGCATGTCTGCCTTAAAAGATACAGACTCCCTTTGTGAGAGATGCCCCAAATATTCAGCTAGATTGATTTCAATAATGAGAAAACTATAGAAAGCATGAGCAAAAATCTTGAATTATAAAAACTGCAACCTTGATACAGAAAAGAAAAATTAACATCCCTTGAATGGCAAGCTCATAAATTGCTTGAAAAGAAATATGAACAAGAAGTAGTATTTTCTAATTCCCCATGCACTAATTATAACTCACCAATAGTGGTGTCCCACACAAATCCATTTTCAATGCAGTTGCATTGGGCAATGTTGCAGTGACACCTTTCAGCTATTCTGATGCTCAAAAATAATGATTCAACCTTTTAAAGCTATATACTTCCTGTAAGAAGCAACATTAAGTAGACAAGGAAGTAAACAGCTTGATATGAATAACTATTTTATTTGGACTGCTCTTAAAAAAGAATACACAAAAAGTACATTGTACATGTTTGAAAACAATTCTACTCAAGTTAAACATTACCATAAAAGTAATTCTTTTACAAGGAAAGTGATTCACAGTGGAAACAATTTGAAACTCAGTTTTACAAAGTTTGCATAAGAACTGCCCACCCAGGTCAAGAAATCCGCTCACTTCCACACAATATGATAAGCATAGTGGACAAAATCAAAGCAATTGCAAAAAATGATCTTTCATTGATCCAGAGAACACAGGCTAATAGGAACATGCAGATATGTAGTAGACATTGTTGAAATAAAAATACAGGATTTTAAGTCTCACATAGAGAAGGAACAGTTTTGTGACAAGTATAAACATATTTTATCAATAAGAAAAACAAATTGCAACAGGATAATCTTAGCAACTATAATGAAAGTAAATACTGCATCTACTTCATAGTCTAATTTCAGAGATAAGGATAAAAAATTGCCTTACCTCAAATACAGCTTGAAGAGAGACATTAACAATATGCCTACATCCTTTCTTAGTTCCCTTGATAGCAATCTAAGCAGAAATACAAAGTAGCAAATAACTATCTTTCCTTCAGACAGCATGTGCCCAGGAATAACACACTTCCCAGTAAAGAGTGCAGAAAAGAAATAAAAAATTAAAACTCAAAAAGACAATCCTTGCAAAAAAAAAGACAAGAACTTTATATATTTGAAATTCATAGTATGATTTATTGCATTTTACGGGAGTAGAGACATTCAGGATTTACATAATATAGACTTAACTGTGATATTACCTCCATGCTCACTAAAATATTAATTCAGTACATTTGTCCACAAAAGGAAGATTGTAAATTCATCCACACAGAACCCAGACACTGGAGACATAAAAAGATTTCTATTCCAGTAGAAGGCACACATGGGCTCACACGATACAGCCTTATTAACTTGCTTTTTCCTCCCAAACGACAGTGCTTACCAAAGTGACACTCAAATGTTAAATGCTTTGGTCAAGAGTTCAGTCACTGACCTGCAATGAAAGCCTTATGTTCAGCTTCAACATTTTCTAACAGCAAACAAGGAGAAAAAAAATGGTTTCACGGAATGAACTGTTAAAAAAGAAAATCCTCACATAAGCTTTCCCCGAGGGGGAAGAAATATCCACAAGCTTTAAATTGGCCAGGCGGATTTAAGAGGAAGCAAAAAAAAAAAAAAAAAAAGGCAGCTCTTTCTGTTGCGTCAAAGAGCCCACTGTGCAATAGGAACAGTGAACAGAGTTGTTAAACTGGCAAGCTTTTGCTGAAGACAGCTTTTCAATATGCTCTCAGCATCGTCTCCCAGGGCTGGCTGGAGACAGTCCCACTCCTCTTATTTGGGCTCTACTCCTTCAAGAGGCAATCGCTCTTAAGGACAGTTTCTATAAACACACTGTTCTCCTGGCTTGGCTGCACATGATGAGGGCAATTGCACACGTATACATACCTGCACTCAGGGAGCAGACCTGCAGGCACTTAGGGAAAATGCAGGCACACTCAAACTAGCCATCATTACCTTGGCTTAAGAGCAGGATGCTATTGATGACTGACTGCTTGCTAAAACTCCCTTCCCCACTTAGACCATTCAGTGTGCTGTTGGAAAGCAATCCTGAAAGGCTCAGTACTTAGAGAGGAAACCTCTAATGCAATTCCACTGGGACATTGCAGCCCCAGCAGTGCTTTCTGACTAAAGGAAATCAGTAGTCACATGCTGCTGCCTAGCTTTGTGTGTAATGCAGAGAGCTCAGAGAGCCACCAGAGACTGCAGCTACATGGAATGAGTGAACCATCCCTCCCAGGAATGATGGCTCCATCACTAAGGACATCTTTAGGGGCTGAACCCGTGTACATAAGGTGAACAGAATAACCTGGTTAAACATTAGTAAAGCCACACTCATTACCACATACAGGAAACTGCCACACAGATCTCTGCAGGTGAGGACAGCGCCCTGCATTCCTTTTACAAGCCATGGAGACCTAAGCAAAGGCATTCAGCCTACTCCAACCTGCATCTGGTCTGCTGAGCTGCCTTCTGGGCTCCACTGCCTACAAAGGGAATCCATGATGGCTTTCCCAAAAAGAGGTTGCAGACAGCAACATTTTTAGAGATGAGTGGCACTCCAAATGACAAGGCGATGAATGCCTGCAACATGTGCGCAGAAAGAACTTGCAAGGAAGAATACCATTGGTAAGGGACAGGAATAGAAAAGGGAAAATACAAACTGTGGAATGCACTTTTCAATGTGACTGCAGAATTAAAAGTGGGGACAAACATATGCAGCTGGTTGATTTAGAATTTCTCTTCTATTTATATATTTTTTGGAGTTGCCACAGGGACATAATGAGCCTGAATATGTGGGAAGGCAGCAGAAGGAAATGAAGTATATGCAGGAGCTAAATTCTCTCTATTTGTGTTCTTTCTCTACTTTATGAACTTCTGTATGGAAAAATTACTGGTTTAACAGCTTCTCTTGAAATCCTTCCAGGTGAAAATGAATTTCTCTCCTAAAAAGTGTTTCCATAAATGACAGACTAAGTTTTTGCAAAAAGTACCTTCAACTTAGAAGTGAAATACAGCATTTTCTAAGCTTTTAGCCCCATAAATTTAATGCAAGGTCCTATTTGTGCACCAAGCAGTGTGCTGCTTTATTGTGTTCTCACAACACCAGACAACTCACTGTGACTGTGTCCAAAGCCCCAGCTGTAGTGTCACTGGAGTGATATGGGCGTAGATTCGGCCACATGAGAGTAGAGTAATTAATAATTCTGTCTGTGCTGTGTGGAAGATAATTACAATCTGGTTCAGCTCCCCAGATCTAAAAGCTAGGCAGGTATTTTAACACTCTCACAATAATAATATCTGCTCATAAGATTACCTAAATGTTTTCCCCTATAAATCCAGACTCCCCACCACTCATCAGGGTCACACTGCAAGTAGAAGGAAACTGGTAATATTTGTTCTTTTCTTGAAATTGATTTTTTGTTTAATTTAGTATAATAAAAGTAGATTAATTTGTATGTTGAGCAGGTGGCTGGAGCAGATGATGTCCTGATGTCCCTTTCAACCTAAACTATTTTGATTCTGTGAAAATGAGGTCAATTATTAAAAGCTGCCTTAGGCTATTACAGAAATTAGGTGGACTGTCGCCAACTTCGGTGTTTTGAAGCCATAATTTGGATTTGACTGTCAGCTGCAGTTTCAGAGTCAAAGATCTCCATTATGTCACTTTGGAAGAAGCTACAGGTCTGCTGAAACATAAAACATAAGCATTTGCAATGATATTGCCATCTGTGACATCATTAATAGATATCACTTTATGGAGAGGGCTGTATTGGTTCCAACACATCCCTTGCTGCTCCAATCTTGAGTTCCCAATCTCTGGTTTTTTTTCCCTTCTTATCTATCACCCAGTCATCCAATCTCAATTTAGTGTTCTTCTGCTGCAAGAGACAAAGAAGACACTGAGAATTCTGAGTGACTGAAAGCCCAGACAACTCATGTCAGCTTTAGAAATTCCTCTGCACAAAGGACACAGAATTGACAAAAAAAAATCTACAAAATAAGAAAACCTTTTGCATGTTCCCTAGTTTTTGTGTAGACTCCACCGCACTGCTAGTTCAACACATACTGTCTTCGCCAAGGCCTCACTTAGATGTTGAGAAGATGACCCCTTTCAAATCCTTTCAGTATTATGCAAAACTTTATCTTCCTTGTTACCCATGCCAGACATAAACTCCTGCTCCCCAGGCCTAAGGAGTGGCTATCAATTCAAGCCCTCACCACTCAGCACAGCATTTATCCCAACATTTGCACTGCCACATCATAGACCACTTTATCCCATACCTAAAACCCAACCTGCACACTCTTAGGGCTTGTTGTACATACTCCAGTCCTGTGTAAGTGACAGCAGCCTATGGCAGCAAGCCAGGAAATCCAACACAGAAGGAATGCTATCTGCTGGAACTATACTGATCCAGAAATGTGGAAGGTGGAGAATGACATTCAGAGCCCTTTGCCGCCGCCAAGTGCCAACCCAATACCTTTCAAACACTCTCCTGACTCATGAAGACTCGCTTTTGTGGTGCAGAAGGAATTTAAGCACTACCACCAAGGTCTAAATATGACCTTTGCACACATCATGTATCCATGTATCCATCCCTGTGCTGCATCAGCTACACTGCCTGAAATATCTCTGTTACTCACAGGCCTTCCTCAAGAAATGGGACAATCTTCCCAGGGAAAAATCATGCTTCACTACTGCCTTGAGGTCAGTGCTGCCTCTTTCCTGCTATAGAAGGTCACAAAGCCTCTTCCTGAAAAACAAGGCTCATGTAGGTATTTCAGCTGAGTCCTGTATTCCTGCAGGAAGGAGGTCTGAGTGCACTTCCAATTGTCTAGCCAAAACGTTGAGATTCAGCATGTCCTGCACTGTGGAAATCCAAACAGCACAATCTGGGCAAGAACTCAGGAATGCCACTGTAAGTGGAGAGGAAGCTTCAGAGCCTGACAGGCTTAGCCCAACCCCACCACTACCTACATGCCTGGCTTCTGGAATGGGAGAGGAGCATGCAGTGCCATTGGCGGCACATCAGTAGTTCAAGTTTAGAACAGCAGTGGCTCTAAACTGTCAGCCTGGCTGAAAACCAAGTTTATATTCCAAGTACCTTCAAATGCTAGTCTGATGTCACCTGTTGCAGACACAGTGCCCATATTCTGAAGAAGCACAGTGCTCCTCTTCCTCCCATCCACAAATGAAACATCAGTGGTGTTTCCTGCTTGCTCAGTGGAATCACTTGCCCCAATCCCCTGCAAGTCTGATCCTGCTGCTTGTCTTGTATCTATGTGAGGATCACAGAGCAAACAGTTTTACCTCCAAAGTCCAGGGGTCGGGCAGCCTGAATGTAAGTCTTTCCTTAGGTTTAAACTCTTCCAAGCCCCAACCAGACTGTGCTCTTCAGACTTGTCCTCTTCTGTCAAGTTATGCTGTTTGTACCATACAAAAGTGGACCCTCAACTTCTCCTTTCCTGGAGGGGCTGAGTGGACTGGCAAAGACATTGAGCATTCGGAATGCAGAAGCAAGGATTCAACAACTCTCTGCAAGAGACAGCAGTACTTCATTTGAAAAAAAAATAAAAAAAACAACAAAACCCAACAGATTATTTACAGTTTTAAAAGAAATTTGAAAAAAAAATCCAGTGTCCAGAGGACACACAGGCACACACAAAAGGAAAACAAAAAGATAAAAGGGTGTTTCTAATTTATTGGAAGTATTCCCCCTTGCCTAGTGGATTAAATACAGCAATCTTGCTTTCAGGACACTTTGTGAAACTGGTTCCAAAACTACCATCTCCCTGCCTAGCTGATGTCTAGCTAGGGGTGATTCTGCACCAGCAATTTTTCAGGGCACTCCTCACACATCCATTCATTTTCAGAAATAACTGTTGGTAATCCCCTGCTCACCCATTTCACTCCTGCAGCATCCTGATTCTGGCCTCACAAGCAGCATAGGGGGAACCCCAACTAGCCCATCAGCTCTTGCTGGGCAGTTTCCAAAGAGACAGAATACACAGCTTTATTACCATATTCAGTCCCACAATGCAAAACTATTAATTATTATTATTATTATTATTACTCAGTCAAATTTGGCTGTATACATCTGCACAAGCATATGGAGAAGAGCTCTGGGTAGACCTACACACCAGCCAGTGATTAACATTGCTGCACTTGCAGGGGATATCAGGGCTGTGAAGCCTTTTTTAGAACCTGTGCCATCCCACAGCAGTTTATAGTTTGACGGCAAGAGCAGGAGAAGAGGAGGCACCTGTTTTATGAGGGACTGACTTTCTGCTGTGCCTTTGTCACCTCTCTGTGGTGACAAATGGCCACAGTCTCTGTGTGAATGACTGCAGTCACCCCAGCAGGAAAGCAAGGACCTTGCCTTTTACCTGTAAGAGAGGTTACAAGTCTCTTAAATTATTTGCTGAAATGATTATTGTAATAGCTCTTAGATGTGTAATTTATGGATTTAATTAGTGGAAGTCCCCGAGTGCAAAGTCTGTAAGGTCTGTTGCAACATCAGAAAGGAAGAGGCTAGTTGAAAGGAGCAAAGAAAATGACAAGGAAAGAAACAGAGAATTCCTGCTATGTAACATAAGGGGTTATGCTTGTAATCAAGCGTCCTAACATTAAAATCTAATTATAAGAAGCAAGACTCTGTTCCAAGCTGCTGAAAGGTGGATGCACATCTGTGGTGAAAGCTCCTGCTTTTCCTTCCCATTTGCCTGTGGTGTCTTTAGTAGTGGACTGTAAGAACTTTAGAGAAGCGCTAGCCCAGGCAGCAATGCCTTGGACTTCCCGAGCGGGCTTTGGCCTGCAGCAACACCAGCTTTAGGAGAGCAGCGCTCGCTGCCGCCCACATCAGTGTTTTGGCTCGCTCGGGGCCAGCAGACCGGCAATCGCGGGCCCGCTCCGCCACTCGGGCCAGCGACCGCGCTCCCCGGCGGTGCGCCAGGCTGGGGCGGAAGCAGCGCGGCTCGGGAAGCGCCGCGGCGCATGCGCGCCGCCCGGCGGCCGGGGCGGAGCCGGGCCGCGCCGGGTGCAAGATGTCGGCGCAGGGGGACTGTGAGTTCCTGGTGAAGCGGGCCCGGGAGCTGGTGCCGGGGGACCTGTGGGCGGCCAAGGCCTGGCTCATCACGGCGCGGAGCCTCTACCCCGCCGACTTCAACATCCAAGTGAGCGCCACCGCTGTCGCACCGCTCGGAATCGGGGCCCCGGGCCCTCCCCCGCGCGGCCTCGCTGCGGCCCTGCTTGATTGACAGGCAGCTCGGCCAATGGGAGCGGGAGGGGCGGGGCTGCTGGGTGCCGTGGTGACTTCGCGGTTAAAAAACAAAGAAAACCCTGTACTATTACTGCTACTACTGTTACTTAAAGTATCTCTCCTCATTATGGCTTTAGTGGAATCTTAATGGCTTTGTATTGTATTTGACTGGGTTCAAACCCTGGTCAAAGGACTCTCTGAATTCCAAGTTTTCAGTTTGTGTAAAAATTAAGCCGGTGTATTCGCCATGGAATGTTAAGGGTTGGTTTAAAGATCGTCTGATCCAACCCCACTTCCATGGGCAGCGCCACCTCCCACTAGACTAGGTTGCTCCAAGCTCCATCCAACCTGGGCTTGAACACTTTCAGCGATGGGGCACGCACGGCTTTTCCGGGCAGCCTGTTCCTGTGTCTCACCACTCTCACACTAGACAATTTCGTCATTATATATAATATAAAGTTCCCTTCTTTCAGTTTGTACCCATTACTACTTGTCCTAGCACTTCCCGATGAAGAGTCCTTCTCTGACTTCTCTGTTGGCCTCGTTTAGATACTAGAAGGTTGTAAGTGTTAATAATATTAAGTATATTGTCAAGAGATTTTTATGCCCAAATTAATGTGTGATTAAATAGTCTAATGCGCCTTCTAATTTCTCCAGCAAATGTTGCAGTCCTTTTATTTTCTATTATGCAGACTGTTGTGGTAAATCGAGGGCAGTTTTTTAGAGTGGAGGGACTGATGTGATTGATAAATATATTTGGGAAAGCTGATGTTGTGTTCTTGCATGCTGCAGTATGAGATGTACACTATTGAGAGGAATGCTGAGAGGACAGCGTCTGCAGGCAGGCTGCTCTACGACATGTAAGTAACCAGAGCTGGAACTCTGCTTTCATCCCAGGTGCTCCATTCATGGAATCAGTTTGGGAAAGACCTCTGAGATGATTGAGTCCAGACTATGACTAAACTACCACCTTGTCAACTAGACTATGGCAGCAGGTGCCACATCCAGTCTTTCCTTAAACACCTTGGAGAGGGTGACTCCACCACCTCCCTGGGCAGCCCAGTCCAATTCTAATTACCTTTTCTGTGAAGAAATTCCTCCTAATATCCAACCTAAACCTTCCCTGGCATCTTAAGACCATGTCCCCTTTTCCTGTCACTGGTTGCCTGGGAGAAAGACTGACCCCACCTGGCTACAGCCTCCTTTCAGGGACTTGCAGAGAGTGATAAGGACACTCTTGAGACTCCTTTTCTCCTGGCTAAACTACCCCAGCTCCCTCAGCCACTCCTCACAGAACTTGTGCTCCAGACCCTTCACCAGCTGCACTGCCCTTCTGTGGACAGATAAATGTCAGGATTTCCAAAAATGTAAATGTACAGTTTTTGAAAATCTGTGTGGATAAATTAAGCACAAAAGGTCTAATTAATTAAAAATAAACAAAGGAATGTTTTATTTTCTGTTTTGCCCAAACACATACTTTTATGGGAAAGCTTTGTCTTTGAGACAGATTTTGAGATCACTGTACATTCCTTAAACTTTGTTACAGGTTTGTGAATTTTCCAGACCAACCTGCTGTGTGGAGGGAGATCAGTGTTATTACATCAGCATTAAGGAATGACTCCCAGGACAAGCAGACACAGTTTTTAAGAGGTAAGGATTCTATCCTGAGGTAATCTAAAGATGAGCCCTCTGATTATTTATCTAGTTTGACAAGTAAATGTCAGTTTTTCTAACTTTGCCTGTGGACTGCAGGGTTTGTTCTTTTCCCCTCAGTTCATTCATACAGACTTCATTTGGTGTGTTAGGCTTCGGAAGACAAAGGGACATGACAAGCTGATTCCCATTGCTTTGTCTCTGATACAGGTAGGCTTACTCTGCCAGAACAAGAAGCACATAGAAGAGCAATTGAATAGAAATAAGTGGAATGGGACTTAAAAATCACCGTCCCACAGATTGCAGAGAGCAGTGTATGGTTGTAAAAATGGAGTGAATTCTTGTTGATGTAGGGAGGGTTATAAAAATGAATGGTGTCCAGAAGGGCTTGGCATTCACTGCTGGCAACCACAGGCAATTTTGAAAGCAGGATTCACACCTAAGAAACTATAATCTGCTGTTTGAATACGTGCTTCAGAAGCGCTAAGAATATTCCAGTTAAGAAAACTTTTGATTTTTCAAGGAGTGTATTTATTTTTTAGAGCAAATACATAAAACACATGGGAGAACATGTGAGTTTCTTTTTAGTGTCTCACTGGATGTTTAAATTGAAAAAACCCTACATTTTAGTAATGAAAGTATTAATTGTAGAAATAGAATGTAAGTAAAAAAATAAATAAACAGTTTTGAGAAAGCATCTTGAAATGTCAAATACTGAAGTATTGGGATTTAGAGTATTCCACTTACTAGTAGTCTTACCTGTTAATTCAAGTTCCTTGCACCCAAATAAACACTATTACAGATAAATATTTATTTGATCTTCTCTGAGAGAAACAGACTTTTTTTCAGGTATGTGTGTTAAAAGCAGAAAAAGCATAAGGAAATCTCTTTTTGTTCAGCAAAGCAGGATGATGTCAATTGACTTTTATGCTTTGTCGTATTTACAATTATTTGTCATATTGCCATCTTTACAATTCAGACACAACAAGTTAAATGTTTTCTTTTTTTTATTTAAGGATTATTTGAGACCCTTCCTGGTCGGGTGCAGTGTGAAATGCTCCTGAAGGCAACAGAGCAGTGCTTTAACACATTAGAAAGGGCAGAAATGCTCCTTCTCCTTCTGCGGCGTTTCCCAGAGACCGTGGTGCAACATGGGGTAAGAGAAGGGGAACTCACAGTAATTATTAAGGATATTGGCACTCAGTTTTTTGAGGTTCTGCTGAAATGTGTTTTCCTTAATGAGAGGGTGGGTCTTTTTATTTATGTTTGATTGTGACATATAGTTCAGACTCCTATATCTTGAGTTTACCACCAGGAAGGGATTGGGACAGGATACAAATGGAAGCAAATAAAACAATAGTTTGTTTTGTAAATGAAAGAATATCAGCCAGATATCACTTTCACCTGTCTGTGTATCTTTCTATTGAAACAGTTTCATGCACAGTTTTTCTCTTGGTCTGGTTTTGCTATCTTCTGACATTGCTTTTCACCTGCTATTATGTGTGAATAGTTAACTGTATATTTGGAGACTTGCACATGCTGTTGCCATAGAATTGTTACTGAATTACTGTTCAACCCCACTAAATTGCAGTTTAAAAAGTTTCTGAAACCACTGGTCCAGTGTTTGATTGTCTCCTCTGCTCACACAGGTAGGCCTTGGAGAAACATTATTAGATGCTGAAAGTATTGAAGACCAAGAATCTCCAGTGAATTGCTTTAGAAAATTATTTGGTAAGAAAATACTAATGTATTTGTTTTAAAATACAGCTTTTTAGTATGGCAATGTTCTGAGGTCAGTAAACTTTTTTCATGATACTATGATTAGAAAACTGCTTTAGTCAGAAGAGGCTCAGGCCATGTTAATCCAGGCTGGCCATATGGTACAAATTCTCCTGGAGCCATTCATGTGAGGTTTTTTCTGGTGTATGGTCATCCCATTGCTGACGGAGAAACCTTACCTAGGAGAAATAGAACAAAAAACTCCACAAACTTAAAGGATTTTTTCGTTTGTTTTCTATTTTAGTTTGTGATGTTCTTCCTCTGATAATTAACAACCCTGATGTACGACTTCCTGCCAGCTTGTTATATAAATATCTGAATAAAGCAGCAGAATTTTATATTAATTATGTAACTAGATCTACGCAGACAGAAAGTCAATATCAAGGTAAGAATATTTTTACAAAATCAAGCTTTCTTAGAATGTGTCTTAGTATCACTGAAATATCTAAATCTATAAATAAAAAATGCCTTGTTTTTATGTTAATGTATCCCACAGACAAGGATACCACTAATAGTAGTATTTAGTGTTTCTTAGTTCTTTGATTCCAAAATACTAAGATGGTGCTTCAGCTACTTAGTCATGCTGCTTATGATGCTTCAGCATATGAGAGCTGGGACAGAATGTCCAAGATGTCCTTATCTGGCCTGTCAGCTCTCTTGTACAAAGAGGCAGAAATGCCTGCTGCTCCCTCTTAGACTTCTGTGTAAAGAATGGTTACTCTGAAAGCTCCAATGTAATTTTTACATGTCTTCTTGAAAATGCATCAGTTTGTTTGATTTCTTCCTAGGTTCACAAGATTCCTCTGATATTATGTCTCCAAGCAAGCGCAGCTCTCAGAAATACGTAATAGATGGTCTCACAGAGAAATCATCCCAGATTACAGATCCTTGGGAGAGGCTGTTTAAAATACTGTCTGTGGTGGGAATGAGGTGTGAGTGGCAAATGGATAAGGGAAGAAGGTAAGAAAACTCTACTTTACTGGGTATTTCCCCTCATGGAGAATTTGGCTTTTTGATTCTTAATAAGAACAATTCTCATTGAAGAACAGTTTTAACACAAAAACATTTTTGGTAAGTTCACAGCAGCTTTTCTTTCAAGAC
Source organism: Molothrus ater (assembly GCF_012460135.2). Taxonomy (NCBI): domain Eukaryota; kingdom Metazoa; phylum Chordata; class Aves; order Passeriformes; family Icteridae; genus Molothrus; species Molothrus ater. The sequence goes on from NC_050481.2 coordinate 24,339,294, forward strand.
TGTACAATGTAAAGCAGAAATGGGGCTCTAGAGAGCACTTTCAAATTAGTCTCTAAAATCAACTTTTGATGATGAAAGTCAAGCATAAGCACTATATTGCTGTAGGGTAAGCTTCCCTATGTGCCACAGTAAAGAGAAGCATGGTAAATGTTTTGTGAAATTCCACTAGCATGTATTCCCAGCCTCCACTGACTTGATGCTCGGGGATATCCTCAGCAGAAACATTGAGATTTTCATATTCAGTATGCATTATTTTCTTTAGTTGCAGAGTCTGTGTAACATCCTGAATTCTTGTTCTCTCTCTTCCCCTCAGGAGTTATGGTGACATTCTGCATCGAATGAAAGATCTCTGCAGATACATCAGTAACTTTGATAGTGAAGCCCACATTAAATACAAGAATCAAGTAGTGTATTCCACGATGTTGGTCTTCTTTAAAAATGCTTTTCAGTATGTCAGCAACATCCAGCCGTCACTCTTTCAAGGTTAGTTTCTAATGTTTCAACTTTTGTAATGAACCCTTCGTGGGTTCATTGCTAATGTCTTCAAGATACTTTCTCATTAGTCTTTTGAAACTGTCATCTCACAAAACAACATTTACATTTGTTATGACTTGTCATAATTCTCCCAAGTCATTAAGCTTGCCAACAGCAGTTCATAACAAGTGTGTCGTGGATCGGACCAAAGATCAGTCTAGCTTAGCATTGTGGTTTCAGCCTTGGCCAGTAGCAGTTGATTGTCTAGCAAGGAGAAAGGACAGACCAAATGTTATGGGAAACATCCCTAGGGTTGATTCCTACTCTTCCATGAGCATTGTGTTTGTTTCATTTCTCCTCTGATTTTGTTTCTTTGAAGCTGACATTTTCCTGCTTTTCTTCAGTCAAAATTAGGGAAAATAGTTTTGCACTGGAAACACACAAATTTGTAATTAAGTAAATAAAACTGAATAGGAAAAGATTTCCTGACATTCACAAGCTTCCAACTTGTCTTTCTTTATATAGCTTAAGCATAATCTTTGAGGTGTGTTTTGTACATTACTCCTAATCAGTAATTATAGGTAAATTAAATGTTTAATATATATGTGTTACTTGTGCATTTTCCTATCCACTCCATCTGCATTTCAGACATGCTAGATTGCTTGGATTGCATCTTTTGGGATTGATTGGACTTTTCAGGGGTGGCCCAGAAGCTGAGGAAAGTTTTTCTAAGCTCCATTTTGTTTTAGAACTTACTGAAATAAGCAGCAACACAAAGAGGAAATTTCAGCTCTTAATTATGTGATAGGAAATTCCTTGCAACAGTAACAATTGTCACTATAGGTAATTCATACTTATTAATACTACAATTATTGATTCATGTTAAAATTACAATTTTAATTCTGTGTGTTGTGATCATAAGTTTCATCACATTTTTCTGCATGGGGCAAATATCATTTGAGTAAGGAAGTAGGCAATACAAATGATGGGTTTTAAACAGCTGTACAGTGTGTTGGGGGATCAGCTGAACAATGTCAGTAGATAGCTAAGCTCAGAGGACAAATGACATGGCAACTGGTGTGCAAAGAGTCATTTTAACAAATACAGGAGCTAATTAACTAATGAATCGAGTTTTTGTTCTGTCCAGAAGAAAGAAGGATTATGGTGGGCAGGAAGATACTTCAGGTGTGCATGTAGTTTTAGCTGCTTGATTCCAAGGTAAAGAAGAAAGAAAGTAAAGAGCTAGGGAAAATGTTCATTTCCAAGTTGTACAATTGAGTATTTCAAAGCTCACATTTTCTGACTGAACCACCAGAAAAAGAATGCATACTGAAGTCACAGAATGCAGTTCCTTTTGTGCAACTTTTCTGGTACCCTCTGTCATTTTCTGATATCAGGAACATATTAACAAGACATCTTTTACTCATTTCTGCTTTAGCATTGAAGTCCAGTGGTATTCAGTGCCTTTCATATCTTTTCTATCATTAGAATTTTTTCTCCTTCTCTCTGGAGGGCTTACTGTAGAAATGTAGAATCCTACATATTTTGGAAGCATGGTCTTTGAGAAAAATGCTGTCTCCTCATCTGTGAGGATTAGATCTGTGATTCTCTTCTCATGTGCATGGATTTGCAAGAGGCTTCCTGAGGGAAAACTTTTCAATGCATTTTTCTTACATAATTTGTATCTGCTTTGCTGAAGACTTGAGAAATGAATGAGGCAATTTGCACCTCTCATAATTTGAGGCTGCCTCCAGTCTTGGCAGGAGTTAATATTTGGGCTGATGCTTTTGGGGGTTTGTTTATAACACTCTCTGCTAGAAAACAATTAAAAACTCTGTTAGCTTTGATTCTAGAGCTCAGACAGAAAAACACAATGCTGCTCTTTGTATGCCTGTGTAACTTTCAGTACTGTAAGAGAAGATCTGCAGCCCCAGTCAAGTGTGACAGTGGATTTTCTTTTGTTTTAGGACAGGAGGTTTTGGAATAAAGACTGCAGTGCACTTCTGGTACTGGGAGGAGTATACTTGTTTGGAAAGCAAAGCACTTAGCTGGCAATAATTTAAGTCAGTATGAGTATAAGAAAAACCCAATATTTTTCTTCTCAGGTGTTAAAACTAGGCAGCTGTTGAGGTTCTAATGGTGAAACTCCTCCAGCATCCCAGTTGTGGTACTTTGCATTCATAATGAATGAAACAGATTCATAATGAGAAACAGATATGAATATTCTGCATTATGTCTTGGCTCTATTTTCAGTTTTCACACATAAGATTCTGACATAGTGGAATACATGATGGTACAGGAGAGGTGATCACAGTGTGCTGTAGGTGCAATTTCAATGGTGGTATTTATTGACCTGGTTATTGTGGCTGTATTTATTGACCTGTATTTGCTAGGTAGACCAAATTGGTTGTTTCTTCTAAGAGGAGCTTCTGTTGTAGTGAACTCCTTCCACATCACTTTTGAGTAGATGGGAAAAGCTTAATAGAAGTTTTTTTATGTCAAGAGATAAAATGAATCATCTTCTAAACTCTCAAATTAGTTCTTTGCAGTTACAAATGAAACCTTAGCCTCATATCTTTCTGCAAATAGAAGAAATACACAAACTGAAAATACTTGTTTGCACTACTGTCTTACAGAGATTTCAGAAAGAGAAAACAGCTTAAAGGATTCCTCTTCCCTTTACATTTCTCTTTGACTGAGCTTTGCACATCTATATGCAGCTTGATTGTGCAGGAGAAAATGGTTTTGGAAGGAAAGCTGTCTCACTAGTGATCACATATCAATGTTGATTGAGATTAAGAAGTACTGTTGTTCCTATTTTATGTCTAGTGAAACTTAAAAACTGGGGTGTGAAATAATAGGTACCAGATCCTGCTGGATGTTTTGCGACAACAGTGAAAGTAGAAATTGTTTTCTGTGTTTCAGAATAAGGCTTTTCTATTTTTTGGGAGTGAAGATGAGCTCTGGCAGTCAACTAAAGGTTTAATTCTGTTTACTAAAATTGGTGGCGACAAAGCTGACACTGAGTGATCCTACTGGGGAAATCTTGTCATAAAATACACAAACTTCTTTGTGGGGTTGTTGTCTGTCAGCATATTGATTTGGTTTCTCATGAGAAATATTTTGAGAATATTGTTGTGCTTTGCCATATTTGTGGATGTTAACTTCAGAGCCATTTGTGCTTCAGAGTTCATCTGTTGAATAATTGTACTTATTTAAAGCAAATAATGCTTGATCAGAGGGCACCTGCTGCCTGAGTATATTTTGTGCCTGCTCCAGAAGAAAGGGATTCAGAAATACTCTGAAGCTCTCAATCAGACTCTGGTGATTGAGTCTGGTAAATGCATTCTGACCTTCACTGTATGGCTGCATTGAGGAAACCACAGCTTTACCAGAATAGTTTAAGCAATTTAAGTGACTTAATTTAGGATTGTTTTCTGTAGCATTATAGTCGTTACTTGTGAAGGAAAAAAAAATAAACCAGCTTGCTGTAGGCATAAGACCTTTCAGATCAGTTTAGGGCAATTGTGAATTAATTTGTTATTATTGTTATTATTATTAATTTATTTTTATTAAATTAATTTATTTATTTTAAATCCAGGTCCAAATGCTCCAAACCAAACTCCACTGGTGCTTCTCGAGGATGTACCCAACATCTATGGTGATACAGATATTGATCGTAACAAACACATACACAAGAAAAGGAAACTTGCTGAAGGAAGAGAAAAAACAATGGTAACTTTTGTAGACTTTTTAATTCATAACAAGAATGGCATTGCTACTGGAATTTAAACAACAGTGGTTTTGACATAGATGTAAAAGACATTTTTAGAACTACCATGAATTAGCTGTTTATGACCACAATTTTCAAACATTTTTTTCTAAAGCCAGCAAGAATGAAACAATTTCTGCAGCAATTGCTGTAGACACGTGTTCTGCTGTAAATGCTTTAACTTTTAAAGGAGTTCAGCAGGGGCACTTAAAAAAGTAGCTATAGCAGTCAGATACTCTACAGGTAAACTTCCAAAGTAATTGACTTTTCATGATTTAAATTGTCAATATATCTATTGCTTTAATGGTAGAAAATGACTATTTTATAGAATTTCTCTGCTATAAAGAGAATACAAGGATTTCCTTTGCATTATGCCACTGTAGGTTTAAATTGAGTCATAAAGTGTGAAGTGTGTATGTTCTTCAACAGATAATCTGGCTGAAGCTCAGTGGTGGTAAACAGAATAAATTTGTTTGGGATACTGCTCATCACACTATGCCACTGAGTTCTTGGTAGCAAAGCAGATGGATCTAACCTTAAAACAAGCTAAGTGAAAAATCACTTAAAGCCGCTTAAACTAGGACTGTGGCACCTCTATACATAATTGTTTTCTTGTGTTCAGTGGAACTCCTGAAGAAAGTATAAATTAAGAAGTTCATCTTTGTGTTTTATACTGACTTCTAAGCAGAGCTCAGATGATGAGGATCCTTCTGGGAAGGCAAGAAGTCGCCATATTACAGTAAATAAGGCTGATCTTGCAAACTCCATTGAAGTATTAGAGAGTTTCAAACTGGCAAGAGAGAGCTGGGAGCTGCTTTATTCTCTGGAATCACTTGACAAAGGTAAAGTAACTGCATTTAGACTTCATTGCTCTGCATAGAAATCACTTTTTTTATTGTTAAAATGGAATTCCTGCCATTATGAATCCTTAAAATCTAAATTGCTTTGTGTCCTGAGTACTTCTGATAGAAGTTCCAGTAAGGAGCTTTATCAGTCGTTGCATTTCTGAATATTTCGTTGCTGTATTGCATTTCATTCTTGATGCATCTTTGCTCATTCACCCCTACTTCTCTTGGAGCAGTTGGTCAGTAGTAGGGCTGATAATGCTCAGTGAGGATGTGCTGCTTTAGTTCATGATTAAGAACATGTGTTTTTACTGCATCTCCCTTTCTGATAATAACTGGTGTGATAAACTTGAAAAGAATTTCTCTCCTAAAAAGCAGGCAAACAGTACCACCTAGCTGCTTTTAGGTCTCTTGGACATGGTAAAGAGAAGCATAATCAAAGAATATCCTATATGTGACGGATTTCATCCTCTTACTGTTTTGGTTCCATTTTTTCCATTCTTAAATTCAGTTTATATACGTATATATATATATTTTTTTTTTTTTTTTTTTTTTCAATGTTTAACCCAAAGCTGTGAACCGTTTCATATTCTCTTTGGTTTTTTCTTCTCTAATCATGTAACACAGAGTTCACAAGAATTTGTTTGTCATGGAAGACAGAAACCTGGCTTTGGTTAAGAATCTTTCTTACAGACATGATCATCTACCAGGTAAAAAAAAAATGCTGTAAACTAGGAAAAACACCATCCTTGTGTTGCTCTTCCTTCTAGTAAAAGCAATTTACTTCTTTCTTGTAAATAGTAACTCTGATTAGCCAGTTTGACTGCTTATAGTGTCTCCTGATTTTATGCCTTAAAGTAAGACTCTTCTGGGGATGGAGCTACACTGTTTGCACCACAAGCTTGGTACCCTGCTTTGGATGGTCCTGTCCCAGTAGCTGTTGTTTGAGTCCAGCTAATTTTGGCATGTGGAAAAACATCTATGTTCTCCACAAAAATTAGGATGACTGTGCTCATTCCAATACCATCTACAGAAGAAAGCTTGTTCTTTATTTTTCTTTGTGAGTCTTTTATTTTTGCCTCTACTTGTGCCTGAATAAGAGCTATTTCAAACTTTATTAGTCTAAATAAAGTAATGATTAGTTCAAGAATATAATTATTTGATTCAGTTACACATATGACTTTGTAAACTGACTTTTTAAAGCAGAATTTTGTTTGCCTTCTGACTGCCTTGTAAATGATTGACCCACACACAGTCTTGTATGCAAGTCATCACTGGAGATTACTAGTTTTGATTAAAGTTTTGAAGGCCTGGACACAAACCATTTTGAAAGCTTTTTGTAAGATAATTTTTTCTCTGTGTTTCTACTTAATGTATAGAAAAGACCCTAACAGTTTTTTTTTTTAATATTCTTTTTCAAAGGGGCAGTACAAAAAAGCAATTAGCAGCCTACATCACTTGGCAGCTCTTCAGGGCTCTCATTCTCCCCAGCAAATTACAGGACAAGGATCTTTAGAAAACCAGAGAGCACTGATCCAGTTAGCATCGTGCCACTTTGCCCTTGGAGAATATCGGGTACGTACAGCATTCCAGCTGCTTTCAGCAGCATATCAAACATAAGCCAGGGTCTACTGAAAAATCCATGCTGTACTGGGAGAATTATACTTTGTGCCACATTAACTGACTGTCCATTAGCCACTCTTTATGTGTATAGTCTTTCTGATAGAGAAGATTTGGAGGGTTAGTTATGATTTTTCGTGGCTACGTGCATTTGAGTTGTCTGTAAATGTATCCTTAATTTGAATTCCTTAACTTTACTGAATTAGTTCCTTAAACTGAGGGGGAATTCTTTTAGGTACAGGCTTCATGGGACAGGAGAAAGAAAAAGTAAAGGAACTTCTGTGATCATCTTAAAAGAAAGTTAGTTATTAGCTGACGATATGAGAGACACCAGAACAATATTGTCTGGCCTGACCTCTGAACTTGCTCTACTTTTGCAATAGATGTTTTGTTTGCAATTTTTAATATTGCAGGAGTGTGTGATGGTCTGAGGTCAGTCAGAGTCAGCACTGACAATAAAGGCTCTGTCTCTAAGGATCTACCTCATCCTGGTACTGCTGGACAAGTGCTTTTGTCCCTTCCCCTTTAATACTTTTTCACTGGAAATGTGATCATATATTCCCACAGACTCCTTGCTAGGAAATAGCATGAAAAATTCATTGAATTTCCATCATGCTGTCAGATTGCCATTTTCCTTTCTATTTTTACCATGAACAAAATAAATTTTACAAAACTATTTTAATAATTCATTTAAAAACTTGATCCTTCAAAACAAAAGAATTTTTGATTGCAGTTTTATTGATCTTATCCTCCTGAAATGAAGAATGCCAATACAATTTTTTCACAATTAAAGTGATGTTATGTAGACTCTCAGAGGTTGTTTAGTGACAGCTGAATCTTTTTGCTTAGCCAGACTGTACTGTGTATTAAGTCAACTGAAGTTCTAGAAAAGAATTTTGGGATTGTTTTGTACTTTTGTGGTGTCTGAAATTTTTTATTGTTATTAACATATCTGAATATTTAAGAATTTGAATTTAAATTTAGCATTATCATGTCCCTTCTTTTACAGCAAACGTGTGAAAAAGTGCTTGACCTCATGTGCTGTATTTTACTTCCAATACAAGAAGGAGGTAAAGTACAAGAGGAGCAACCTAAAGTCAAGTCAAAATTCAGGAAAGGTATGGAGTTGCTATTACCCTAAACTCAATGTCAGCTGAATTTTTGTGTTATGAAAAGGGAGGAAGTTTTTTATTTTCTTTTGGTTTTGTATTGAGGTTTTCTTGCTTGTACCTTTTAAAGTATATCGCTGGCAAAGTCCTACCACAGGAAAAGAGAAGTGAAGAAGAAAAATTTAAATGTTTCACTTCACATTTTGAATCAGTCACAATTTACATTTAAAGCTTTCCTCCCTACCTGAGATGTGGTAATTTTGGATTTGTTTTGCTCCATTTAAATTTCTTCCAACCTACCTGTTGTGAGACCCCTAAAGAACTGTTCTGTTGCAGGGTCTGATTTGAAACTTTGGCCATGTACCAGTAGAGCTATCATGCCTTACTGCCTTCATCTGTTGTTAGCTTGTTTCAAGGTAAGATAGCTCCAAGGTAATTGGAGCTTTCTCGTCCTTAAGGCCTAGTTTATGTATCCTGAAACTGCATGGCCATATCCCAGGGCTGTGCCTCAATCCTTCTTACCTAAGTAGGTATGGGGAGTGTCTTCTTTTGGAGAGGGGAGTGGAGTTTTGATGGAGGAGGGTTTGTTTTCTCTTTTTTTCTCTATTTGTTTAATTTTTGAGCAGAGAAGATTGACGAGATCTCAAAATTTTTGTCACTGTTCAGACTTCTCTTATAGGTCAGTGGGAGAGGATTTGGTATTTTAGCTGGAAATTTCCAGCCTACTTCAGAAGTGTATTTCATTCTGCCTTAATATATACTTTTAAAGAACTTCTATATTTGCACAGATCTAGATGAGATAAATCCTATATGTTTTTGAAAGCAACATGTATTTCCTGATTGTCTGAATGTAATTTTTTTCCCTGAAGCTCAGAGCTTTCACAGACAGCAGAGATGATATGGCCCTGGGCCATGTAGTTGTTCTGCTCCAGCATGAGTGGCCAAGGGGTGAGAACTTGTTCCTGAAAGCCATCAACAAAATCTGCCAGCAAGGAAACTTCCAGTATGAGAATTTTTTCAACTATGTCACAAGTATCCTTTCTCTAACCAAGGATGTCTTTCACATCCTGCGCTGTAGTGTTGAAAAAGCTGTTAGTTTCCACAGCAGATCTTTCTCTGAAACATATTCTGTATTTATTTTCATTCCAAGAAAACCTCTTGTAGTAGGCTCAGTACACAATGGACTGTAAATATGTCTCCTGTGCCCTGGCACATGAGAGTATCCTTAAGTACACTGCCATGGCATTTCCACTCAGGAAAACAGCAGGAGCTCAGGCTGCTCACGCAAGTGACAGCAATCTCTTCATTAAGAAATACAGGGCATTATGTACAAGGCTGTTAACAAAAAAGACAAAGTGGTACCTGTGCTGCAGAGCTGAAATGATTTTGGCTCTTGTTTGTGAAGTGCTTTCTGTGGGTAACATGTGTGGGTTGAGTAAGATAATGAGCTATGTCAAAGATCATGCAAAGCATGTCTGATTTATCTATTCAGATATCTGACATAAATTTTGACCATCGTACACACAAATGGACAGTTTCATGTTTAACCTAAATAGACATCCAACCATGGGCCTCAGGAAGCAGGGGGGGTCTAACTCCTGTCTGTGACAACTAAATAAACTGTGGTGTCAAAGGAAAGGGAAAAAAACCCACACAAAACAAGCAGCTAAATAAGGGATCAAAGTAGAAAACTAAAAAGGGTGATAATGTGCCACTGTGGTGGCACTTTTTTCAGATGCTGCCTCAGTTTGCACTGCTTTCATAACCTGGAGTGCAGGAAAAGGAAGTGAAACCCAGGGAATTTTGAGATCAGCCTTCTTTACCTGTGACTACATAAGAAGAAATAAAGAAAAGAAACTAACGGATGTGATCTTCACTTTGAAAAGCCATTTCTCATCAGTTTGTGGAGGATTAGGAATACATGCTGTGATCTTCTCTATCACTTTTAATAATGAGGTACTTCAATAGCTTTTTAGTTTGACTCTCCTTTCAGCAATGTGGCTTCAGATGGGAGGCATAAGAAAGAATGTTCTCAATCGTCATTTCCCTACTCAAATCTTTAACGTTTTCTTCAGATATTGATATGTTGGAGGAATTTGCTTATTTAAGAACACAGGAAGGAGGGAAAATTCATCTGGAACTCCTGCCAAATCAAGCAATGTTGATCAAGTAAGGATAAAAAAGCATTTACTGTTTTCTTTGGCAAAAAAAAAAGGGAGTATGTTCTGGTTGTCTTTGCTTTCATGTTATCTTCTGGAAAGTTTGTCATGTCTTTGAGCTTAAATTTAATGAGTTCAAACAAGGCCGTGAGTTTCTTTTTCTGACTCCTGCTGATCTATGTATTTTTTTGGTGGGGGGGGGGTGGTTCTTCAGCTTTAATTCCTCCTTTTACAGGACTTTATTTCTGAGTGTGGCATTTGCTTTAGAGTGATTGCTATTAAAGTGATTACAGTTGTGCTCTTTCAAGTAGACACTTGCACTTTGCAGGAATTCTTCAAGTAATTAGTCATGAGTGCAAGGTGTTGTTACTAATTTTGCTGAAGAGTAATGCTGAGCAAGAAGCACTATTTTGCTTATTTTTGTAAACAAAATTTATGAAAGACCACTGAATGATGAAAACTTTGAGTAAAAATACAAATTCAATTACATTCCAGCTACACTCCAGTAATCTGTTAGAATTAGCAGGTCATCTTATTCTGCTTAGCTTATTACAAGATGCTGAAGTAAATTAATAATTTGGATTAACTTCCTAGGTGTTTTTACTTGTTCAGTCTTGACTCAAAACTATCTGCTGCAGGGTTTTAATGGCATAATGTTTGGAGTATCCTGGTTGTTTATGAGAACTTGTGGTATTTTGCTTCCTAAAAGGGGGACTGCTTAAAGTTTGTTGAAATTCCACTTAGGGTCAGTGTATTCTGGCTATTCACTAACCAGAAATAGGCTGAAGTTTTCAAAATGAGAGCCTAACATCAGACAATGGGATCCAAATTTTAACTAGTAAATAGATTTTTCAGAAATCTAGGTAACCAACACAAAAATGAGATACTAGGTGTAATTAAAGGAAAAGTAGAAATTCAAATGCTTAATTATGTGATGGAGAATTTTCTTTTTTAAGCTCCAGGTTTTCAAACTCTTCCCCTTGCCATATCTCACTGCTTGTAACCAGCTGTAAGAAAACAAGCTTCAGGGCATGCTGCACCTCATAGGCTGTTAAGTAATAAGCTGTGCCAGCAAGAGGGCTTAGCACTGAAGACTCCATCTGGTAACTTTACCTGCTGTCTCCATTTCATTGCAGTAGGTCAGCACTGTTTCTCTTGGCTCTGTTTGATTGGCGTGGCCACAGTCACTTTCTGTTCTGACCCCCTCGGTCAGGAAGGAGGCAGGAGAAGTGTTTCTAGCAGGACAGAATCTCTCTTTGACCTCCTTTTGATCTGTGATGTTTTCTCAATGACGAAAAGGCTTGTAGAAGAGAAGTCCATTTCTTTGTGCTCGCTGAGCCAGAACAGTTAAATATCCTGTCCAGCTGGAAAAGCTGTGTACGTTTCATGTGGCTGTGTAGGACTGGAAGCACTTCACCAGAGAGCCCATGGAAGGGATAGCTGAGGCCATAAGCCACTGATCAGAGATGATGTCTGCTCCCCTGGTACTGCAGATGTTTTTTTAGCTGGACTGGCTGTGAGGCCCAGGGCTGGTGTCCCCCACCAGTGTTGACCTGGTTAGCTCACAGCCTCCCCCAGCTGGGTTTTTGCTAAAGTGTGCCAGTGTAGCCCTGTTTCCTGGGACAATGGGTGGTAGGCTCAGTATCTGCAGACTGCTTACATCTTTCAAAACTATCACCAGTTCTGGTTGGATGAGCTGCTACACCATCCTCCCATAAAACAGCAGCTCAGATGCTGTTCATTCATGCTCAGAAAGACTCTGAGTTCAACACAACAGGCCAAAGATAAAGCAGTTGTTCCTTTGTCTGATCTTTTCCCAGCATAAATATAGTAATCCTGCATCTTAATGGACGGGAAATGTATTGCAGATATTATGTGTCTTTTATAAGGACTGCTTTTTGATGACTGACAGGGCATTTTCTCCCCAGGTGAATTCCTCATTCTTCTTCCAGTACTTTTTTCTAAGTACTTTATACTTCATAGGAAATTATATTTTTTTCTGAAGTCAGTAGAGCAAACTGCAGTGTACTTTTACAAAAGATGAAGTAAGCTCTTTGTAGTCTACAGACTTATAATTAGGTTCTGTAAAATATTTCCCTTTGCTTGCATCTACTGTGGGAATGAGAAGGTCCATGGTTTTGGTTTTAACTGGTGATACAGCCAGCTCATTCTGTTTGTGGTGTCAACAAGATTTGTTTTATGAGCTTTGAATCCAGCACCATTAAGTGCTTTTGAACTCCCTTCTAGAAAAGCCAAGTTTCACAGTTTATCTGATATTCATGTCAGTAAGGGCAGTGTTAGCTAGTGAGGCTAAAGAGGAAAAGAGCAATATTTGCTGCTTAATATCTTGCTCCTGTTTTTGATAAATCTTTCTCTAATTAATCTAATCATAGCCTACCTAATGGCATAAACTTGATCGGAAAGCTATGTCCTTCCTTTTACTCATATTCCCATCACATCTCTCTCTCCTTGGGGACTGTGGAAGTTGCTTTGAAGTGAAACAAAGTATATTGAAGTGTAATTTTTACTCTGTGCACTTGGGTATGCTTAGTTCTGACTGCAGATCTTGCAAACAGTAGTGAAGACACAATTGCACAGAATTCCTTTTGCAAACATCTGGCACTCTGGGACCAATAACATCTTGCTGGTCCTTTGTATTTTCTATTTCCCATGTCCGTTTTTGCAAGTACTGAACTTACTCATGCCAAGAACTCTTGAAAAATTACCTCATTTGGTGGAATAATTTTTGTGGCTATTTTATTTCGGGTCATTGTAGCTGTATTAGAGTGTTAAATGTCTCATCTTTATTTGACTTCTATAAGCTCTGTATCTATCAATAAACCAGAGATGCTAACCCAAATGCCCACCTGTGAGATCTGAAGGTAGGCACTTAACTCAGAATTACAGGAATCTAAGTGTGAGTTTTGCTTCTCTGCTCCCTTCATAGCATCTCTGGGGGTGAATGGTGCACTCACTTCTCAGGTACCTATTAAAATTTAGGTGATATAAGAGACTTAGATTAAGAAGCTAAACCACTCTCCTATATACCAAATTTCTCCTTTCTCTTCTCCTGAAGTGGGGTATTGCTCTAGACTGAACCTGTTAGGTTATTATCTTGTTCTAGATAGCACACAGAGATAAAAATGTAATTTCCTGGAGAAGACAAACAGTCTTTCAGCTGAGACAGCTTTTGGTGGTTAGTTCCTGTAGCCCTGGTCATAAATAGGAGGTTGCTTTGAGCGGGCATTTGTGCTCAGGCATTGTACCATGCTCTAAGAGCTGTTTTTATATGCAGTTAGAATTTGTAAAGGTGGAACAGTCCATCTGTGGGCTAATGAAAAGATACTTGGGCAACCTTTAACAAATACTGCCATGTGCTCAACCTGGCCGATATCTGCTGTGCATGCACCCGGCTTGGGCTCAGCAGCCAATCCCTTGGCTCCAAGCTGTGGGCTCTCCCAGTTTGCTGACATGCTCTTGCCAGTACTGAAGGGAAGCTGTGGTATCTGCAGTGCTCCTCTGATTAAATCTTTTCTGACTGACATGCTTCCTTGGAAGAGCTGTGACAGTTCATCGTAGTACAACCGTGCAGGTTTTGCACCTGCTGCTGTCCTTTCTCCTGGTGTAACTGTCCAAAAATATGTGTATATATTTAGACCACAGCTGTAGAACAGCCTTGCAATGAAATCTGGAGATATTTGCATGTTTGATGCTGTTAGAGTCCTGCACCCCTTTGGCTGCTCGGCGTGAGCTCACCCTAGTTTTCTGTTACTCCTTTTTTGGAGAGTTGTTTTGCACCAGAGGGGGAGTTGGTGTGTGGGTGTTTGAATGCTGCTATTTGCTGTTTTTTAAAGGACCTCTAGCCCTCCCATGGGGTTACTGCAGCAGGAATTCATACCTGTGCTACAGCCCAGCATACAGACTGCTGACAGGTACCAAGTGGAAAAACCCTGCTCATAGTGTGCTGTGTTTTGTCAACATGTTTTACTGCCCATGGTTTTCAGCAATTTGTTACTCAATATTTATCTTTTTTTTTTTTTATTTCTTCATTTGTGCCTACATTGCCTGGCAAACCATGTTGTTCTATAATAACGTTTATTTTTCTTTTTCCCATAAGTTGCCAGTATCTGTGTCCTTTCAATTTAGTAATGGCTATTGAATTTAAACAATAATGTAGAAATCCTCAAAAGTTTTATTGATGTTCCATCATATATTAGTGAGAGCATAACCCTTTATTTTCAAGATACTGGTTCCTGGATCCATTTGTAGCAACTTTTCTTCATTTAGGTTGTTCTGAATTCTGTTTTGTGTTTTCCAGCTGTAATATAACTCATCCTCTAAAGTGCTGCTGGCTTGCTCAGTAGCTGTAGGTTGCATATTCTCCTTTAGGCTGTAACTGACTGTAGCACTCAGCTGCCAGCAATGTTTAAGACAGTAAAGACTGAAAACAGGACTTATCCCATAGCCTCTGAATATACTGTAGTGTCTTCAGTTTAGGTTTGCTTCACTTAGCATAGCTCACCAAGGAATTGCCCAGTAGGCTTTGCCTTTTCCATGTGTTGCAAAGGTCTCTACTGTTTTGGCAGAGAAGTCTCTTCTCAAATGCTAGACTTACATGAAAGTTGTGTGGTATTGTTGGTAAGTCTGAGATGTTTCCCTTCCTTGTTCCCAGCATCTCTGGATGGGCACAGATGCCCTCACCCTTTATTTTTTATTTTCTTTCCGTCTTTCAGTGGGCTTGCTGGGTTCGGACCAGCTATTCCCTTCTTACCCGTGACTCAGGACTCATCTCAGCATTAGCATTATGCTTTTCTCTCTAAATTAATTGATGTTGGTTCCTTCAGTAGTGTTAAGGTTCTCATTTCAGGGCATGTCTTTTTCTCCCCTTCCCAAGTAGGGCTTGCAGGTAGATGTTACAAAGTCTTGATCTTACTTACCGAATTCTGGGCCTGTGCAAGTAAAGTGCTTTGGTGCTGCAGAACATTGTTTTAAGGACAAGATTTAGGTGTTGAGGCCAGCATGAGGACAATGAACTGTTCATAAAAATGGCCTTTAACAGAGCAATATCCCATAAGTTTCCCCAGCCAGCACTGCTTTAGCTTGCTCAGTAGCTGAACCTTTGTTCTGTTTGAAAATAAGTCCTGAACTTGTGTTCAGAATAAATGTAACCCCTTGCCTGGTGTCTAGTATCTTCATAAGAGCTGGCCTCTACTGATGCAGCCTGGCATGATTTGGGTTTTGTGAAGTGCTCACTGTGCCCTTCACTAGCCACAGCATTATCAGTGCCCACAGGGTTATAAAGCTCCTTCCTGCACTTTGATATTGATAGAAGATGCCCTCTGCTCTTTATGGTGGCACCTGTGCTCCAGAGAAAGCAAGTTCATCTTTTCACTCTTCTTTCAACCCCAACCATTTATGGAGGTGATTGCAGGGAAGAACTGGCCTAGGCAGCAAAGGTAGAGAGGGAAAAAAATTCCTTTCCCCAAGCAAGGAGAACTCTGTACTTGCTGGGTTAAGAGAATAGATTTTCCTGTTATCCAGAAGATAGACATTATTTCCCCCTTCAGCAGTCATAGTCAAAGCAGTGAGAACATAGATTTTTTTTTTTGCAGCTTCTAACTGTTGAAAGACTTGTAACCTACTAAACATGATTTTTAAAAAATAGCATAGCTCAGGCTCTTTGACTCTCATTAAATAAACTCAGCTATGGACCATAAATATATAGTAGGTGACACACAGTACCTTTTAAAAGCCTGTAGTTCACTAGATAACCATGATTTGATGTTGTCTGTTTCTCTTTCCGCCACGGCTTAAGGCACCACACAGTTACCCGGGGTATAACGAAAGGAGTGAAGGAGGATTTCCGCCTGGCCATGGAGCGCCAGGTCTCGCGCTGTGGGGAAAATCTCATGGTGGTCTTGCACAGGTTCTGCATTAATGAGAAAATACTGCTGCTGCAGACTCTTGCTTGAACGGACTGGATCCTGATGCAGTGTCTTTTATGGAGAGAGGGGAAGGCTCTTTGTATGAACAAGCAGCATAGCAGTGGAAAATCTCTTGTTCAGAGGGTCAAGAAGTCCCCTGTAAGTTACAGGTTCTGCACTGCTTGATTTCTTACGTGAGTAGATCAAACTTTATAAATAAAACATTGTTTAAGAAGTCTTTGTAATATCCTATTTGTTTTGGGGTTTTTTTCCATAGCATTATACTAAGGTGTGTGTCATAGTTCTTTGTATCTTTGCACATACACAGAGAACATAGCAAGTTATTTCAGGCTTTTTATTAGCACTAGTTTGGAAATCACAGCATGAGTGAATTTCCTGAATCTCCAAAAACTGTTATCTTACATTGAATTGATCTGTTAGGTCTTCCTTGTCTGCAGAATTCTACCTGTATTGCTGGTTTTCAGATTCAGGGTCCTTAAGTAAATTCATGTAGAAAGAGGATTGTTTTGATTGAAATTTGGTAATACCCAAGTGATTATGCAAAGTCAGTAGGAAATGGCCTTTCTGCACTCCTAGAGTGTAGCACATGAAACTTGGACCTCGGCCATGCAAGAGGTGTGTTACACAAAGGCCCAGAACATGCACAGATGGGCTGCTAAACCTGTAGGAGCAGCCTGCTGATTAATAAGCCAATAGAAGAGATTTTGGGCTTCAGCAGGATCCTAAACCTAAGGGTTTGGTTGAATAAATGGGAAAAATACAATGAAGCATCATCAGCTGAGAGCACCACCAGGCTGTGACACAAAGGTACCCCCAGCTTCCAAGATGGTCACTGGCCAAGTTAAATGTGTGCCAGTAGCCAGAGGGGACAGGCATGCAAGAGGTGCCAAGGATATATACAAACCCCAGACCACCTGAGTCAGAGGGTTCTGTGTCACGTGCAGGGACTGTTACCACAGGCCCTTTCTGACAACTCCTTGCAGTCACCATCCCCCATCTCTTGCAGTTCCTTTCATGAACACCATCAGGGTGTCTTAGGCTGCCCAACTGTTAGGGTATGTTCAGCTTCTCTATATGAAAGAGGGAAATCAGTAAAATATTTACAAAAGTTGGAAAACAGAGAGCAACTGTAATAGACTAGTAAGTTTTTGTTAAATAGGAAAATACTGTCCCTTAAGTCACATAAAAGTCTTGATGATGGCACTGTAAACTTGAACTAGTATCCCTTTTTAGTAATACAGCCTGAGTGGCAATATTTCAGGCTAATCCATCATATTTCAGGCTAATCGACTTGCCTCGTCAGAATCTAGGCCTGCTAGACCTTGACCACCTCTATCAGATTTTCCAGAATATCCTTTTCCTGTAAAGTATGTATGATATTATGACCCAAAGAGTTGTTGCAATGAGGTTTTGAGTCAGATGCTCTGCGTGGGATTGACTGTCTTGCATCTTCCACTTAAAAGGGAAGTAGTTTGCAAACACTTGGTGTCCAATGTATACCAGGATTGAATTCATTCCTGAAAGGAAGCACAGGTTATACCAACTGAAAGAGCAGGTATGGGCTTGCTTCAGAGCAAGCAGGCAGAGGTGTGCCAGGCTTATAAAAGAGAGTGGCACCAAGACAACAACAGCTAATGTCATTTGCCCCAAAGATGCTACACACTGTTTTCAAATACAGTCTGAGGGGTTCTCTCCCCCAAAACATTTATTAAAAGAGATACAAATAATCTCTGTGCTAAATTGAAAATACAACCAAATCAGTATGCTGCAATTATATTAATAAGGAGAATAATAACAGTTACTGTTTTCAGAGTGGATGAGTGCCAACCAATCTGGTCAGATCTGCTGCCTTTACAAACAAATGCTGACTGCCCTTCAAAGCTCTGGGGTTTCTGGTAGGAGGTAAGATACCCTGCTGTCACCCTGCCTATTTTCCTACCCAGACAACAGGGACCAAAGTTGCTGAAAGGTCCCCTCTGCTGTGGCTTTGCATTCTCTACTCATGTTTGCTGTGTGCCCAGTGTGGTTAAAACCACAGTGGCATACTTTGGGAAACATGCTTATCTAAAATTACAGAGACACAACCTACACAGCTGCCCAGGGGATTTAGTCTTCCACATCTTCAGAAGTGGTATTACTCTGTTGACAGGCCTTTGAGTTTCCCATTAGGTTACACAAGTCTCAGCAGTCCCTTCCAAAACCAACTTTGAACAGCTGTGGTATTTTGCTTGGTACTAGGCAGCTGTTCACTGAGACCTTGACTTGATACCAAACTCAGAACAGTCATTAGGCAATAGCAGCTTTTAGCCCTCATTTAAAGAATTTATTGTCCCTCTCTCCTAAATATCTGGTCTCAAGTGTCCCAGTTCTATGTAAAGGTTCCACTCAATCATTCTGGAATCCTTCAGGTTACCTCAGTCTAAATCCCTACTTTCTTACAGACAATGGAAGTGAAGAAAACAAAAGAATAGTATCAGTGCAGAAAGAATCATAAGGAATATGTCTCCTGATGTGTTTTACTGACCTGGGTATAAAAATGGAGCACCTGACCACCATTTCTTGACATCCACAAGGTAATATATCAGCAGTAATAGGATGAAGGCAAAACAGCTCATGGTTGTCACATATGATATTGACCTACAAACATTTTCAGTAGAAAGAGTAATATTTAGAGAACTGTGTGATACAGATCTCAATGTACAAAAGATAAAACATTCTCTGAGCTAAAATAGTACTTTAACAAAATCATATGAAGTGTTCCATCTCTTTGCTTACCATAAGTTCTTGTTTATGGGAATAAACCCTTCTTCTTTAGAACATTTTGTCAAGATAGCAGAAATAACTCCCTGAAATAGAAAGTAAAGTTTACATAACCACTGCAGCATGTTTCAGAAATATTTGCATTGCATTAAAATACATGTCTTTTAAAGAGCTACATAACTATCAGACTTACCATTACTATGCCCCATATGATGAACCGACTCATAATTTGTTTGGGCTGGTCTTTGTAGAACAAAGTAATTTTTCCTGCCTTATAAAAAAATTACAAAAAAATAATTAATGCCCTTTAATGTAACCACATTTCAAGAGCCAGATATATTTTCCACCAGCTACCTGTGCTAAGATAGAGACCACGAATGGGATTTCTATCAGCCAGGTGGTTGAAAGGCTCAAAATGAGGACTCTTTGTAAAGAATGGACACACAAGGGGAAAGTATGCAAATGCAACCCAATCAGCAGTAGAGGTGCATCTTTTCTCCCTTTCTTACTATTAACTGAGGAAGGGGACAAGCATCTTTATTAGGTCAACACAACATAAGTTGAGCTCCCTCTCCCTTTGTAAGGAACAACACCAGAGCGAGCCCCAAGAGCTTCTCCGCAGCATCCCTGACCCGCCCAGAGCACATGCTTCTTTTCATACACCACTAAGCAACGTGTCCTGATAATTCACTCCTCAGTGTCACACTTCTCTTCCAAGCTCTGCCTCACAGATATTCCCAATCAATTTTTACCCAGTGCTACATGTGGTAACATTTCGTTCCCAGCACAAGAGTTCCAGTTTGGTTCACAGCTGCTGTACCATCAGAAAAACCAGCAGTGCGTGAAAACTGCATCAAAAAGTGCAGTACTTATAAGCAGTTGTGAGCTGTGAGCTTTTGGTGTTGTTAACACCAGTATGAAGCCCTGCATCTCTCTTGTCAGGGAAGGTGAGCACACAGCCCCTGTGCAAGATAGTTATCACTGCACGACAAGCAGAAAATCAGCAAGGGGGAGCAAGTACATCTGCAACTTTTGAAACCCTTACAATGAAGCTGTGAAGTTTGTGTGTCTCAGCCTTATTTTCCAACATGCAGAGCCAGCCTACTCCCAGCATAAGCCCAGCCTTGAAACACCAGGTGGCTATTTTGCAAGCTTCTTGTGTCCATCCCTTACAAAAACTGAGAAGTCTCAGTGTATCTAATGCAAGCTGCTGCTATGTTAGCTTCCACTTCTCTGGCACTCACCTCAGGCTAAGCCATTGCGAAAGCATTGTTCTGAAAAAGGTTTTGTTAGAACCAGTCTCAGCCTTAAGTAAAGAAACCCAGCTGCCTCCCCACTTCCAAGTTTCCTTCAAATCTTCCCATTATAGCATGCAGCCAGAAAGAAAATGAGGTACCTGCAGTCCCAAAAATGCCATAACAATGCTATTTATGGTCCCCAGGATCCCTTCAGGATCATACGGCATCGTTGATTGGTAAATCACCTTAGAGAGAACACATCTGTTACAGAGCACCCAAGCAACCAAACTCCTTTCTTTTAAATCCCCTGCTTGTATCATTCCCAAGCCACTCCTGACATACTGCAAACCAAAAACTACTTACACCTGAAGAGGGATGCTGATACATATGCTTTTCTCCTAGAAGCAAACGGTCAATGTAACCAGCTGCTCCTCCAGTGCAGTTGGGATACTTTCCGAAGTCCCCAATGCCCCCAGGACCAAGATAGCCGCTAGGACAGAGGTAGAGAGGTTGTAGCCCAAAATGTTGTTACAGTCCAGCTGCACAGCCACTGGCCCACTGACCCAGCACACTAAGTGCTCTGTTTTCCCAGGCTAGAGGCACACATTGATGGCACTGCAGTGATCATATATTGCTGCACACAGACCTCAGGGAGATTTCAGTCCTCTTAAAATAAATAGAAAGGAAGAGTGACATCATATAACATCTGGTACTTTAGTACCAAAGTAAAGAAAGTTTTTTCACATGATGGATGCTTCTTTTAACCCTGCTGGCCTGAAAGCTCTTCCCTTCATTCTTTCACTATGGCTAATAAAATGTGCCCTCTATTCAGTAGAAGAGAACCAACTTGATACCCCACATTAAGTTGTCTGAGTGCACGGTCTTACCTAGGACAATCTGGCACTGGTAACAAGAAGGTCAGGCAGAGCCAAATTGTTTCTAACACCAGAATAAAAATCCACTGTGGCCAGTAGGGGAGGATATCCTGCAGAGCAGGGAATCGTCCTTCCTGCATGAGATGGAGGGAGGGGGTGTTAGCTGGCAAGTAAAAACCATGCCCTTGGGGACAACCTGCACTTCCTGGCAGGCAGTCTTGTACCCCAGATACAAGAGGGAGATGTCATTACAAAACTGGGTTCCACCAATAGACCTTTCATTTTCACAAGCAATTTCCAGACACTTAGTTACTTGGGGCAGGGGGGAGAAACAAACCAAAACAAAAGCCCTTAATGTTTTTTAACTTGGAAAATGTCAAAAGGAATTTTGATTCATGCATAGAACAAAAGCCTTTTGGGAAAACAGAAAGGCCAAAACCCAGTATTACTTTCCCCTGCTGTGAAAAATCCTTGCCAAAATTAACTGGACGAAACACAGACTACAGGATTCAGCATAGAGATGCCTGTCCCTGGACTTCCTTGGCAATGAAAAAGTCATCAAAAGTGTCTTGGAATGCCTATTTTTAAGCACTATCTGAATGGATTGTTGAAATCCTCAAATATAGTAAAGCTAGATGTGACAAAATGCAGATTGCAACACTGAAGGGTGCACATACCCAACATTGACCCCTGCCAGGCCACACTGCACCACACATCAAACAAGATGTTACATCTTGTTTTCATGTTGTTTCTCATGTGTTCTTTTTGCCCAAACAAGAGCAAAGGCTCCCAAACCCTGCTCCAGCATCAGTTCAGTTGTCATCTCCCCACATAACTCACCCAGGTCCCACTATCAGCTCTTGTAAACAGGAGTTCAAGAGCAGCAACCACCAGGTATGTGAATCCCAGCCTCTGGAGCACGCCTGGAATACGCAGATTATCCCAGGACACTGGAAGACATGCAAGCAATGTGGAAGAGGAGCAGACATAGGCTCTGTCGTAAATACAAAAGTGATCCTTCTTCAGGAAGAGCTGAGATCCACTGCACCTGTGGGTACAAGGGATACCTCCCCTCTGCCATCCCAGTTTTCTGTACATCAAAGTCCTGGGAAAGTCACTAAGACAATCAACAGTGGTTGGCACAAGAGTCTAACAGAGAGAATTGCATCAGTGCAGAACTGAACAGCGCTCCACAAGATACCATCCAACTGTTAAAGTTTTTGCAACAGCCCAGCCAAGGAGGCAGGAACAAGTTACAGAAATGCAAGGAAGACAAGTTCCACTCACAAGGTCCAAGGCAGTAATTGGGATTCACAACTATGATTCCCAGCAGGATTAGCACAAAACTCCTCCAGATGATTTTTCTAAGCATCTTCCACTTGGAACTTCCCCACCTCAGCATGGAGCCCAGTGCCAATGCTATTGATGTCCCCATGATGAACACAAACCTGGAGAACAGAGCAGATGGGAAATGGAGCTGACAGATGTCTCATAATATGTATGAGTAACAGCAAACACTAAAGCTGGCAGAGTGGCCTGCATTGGTCCAACAGAGATGCATGCACTGAGTGAAACTGGGTGATTTTATTTCCTCTGATTGCTAGGACTTTCCAGGCTACTGAGCTTGCACTATGGGACACTTCTACCTTTTTCAGTGGTCAGTTGAGGTAGGGTTGTAATTGCAGTCGGCTCTTTTTCCAGCAATTCACATGATACCAAAAAAATCCATTACCCAAAATTAAATTAGCATCTTCAGAACAGTCAAACACCAGCTTCAAATCTATGATTCAAATTCAGAATTGACCCACTCCTCTCCTCTAGCTTAGGTTCACAGTCCAAGTCCAGCTCCCTACTCCAACAGAAACCACAGCTGGTGTAGAGAAGCATGCTAGGGGCAGATGGGATAATTGCTTCTCCATAAGACCATTCTTTGGTTATAGAAATATCAGCTTAATCCAAAATTTATTTGGCTCCTTTATCTGTGGATACACACCAGTCCAGCTTTGAATCTTGCCAGACTGGCAGCTTTTAACACAGTGGCATGGCATTGAGCTTCTCAGGGATACTGCACTTCCACTGGCAGGGTAACCCTGGGCCCTTGTGTGTGGGAAGAAGGAGGATGTGGGGCACCAAAACCACTTAGCTCTTCTACAGGTTCATAAGGGTTATGTTGTTATTTGTAGGGGCAGAGTCCTATTGACTGTTTAACACAAATTCATCCTTCCAAATACATTTCCACATGGAGGCAAGGTGCACACAAAGTTCCACTTGCAATGTTTAATATAAAGAATCACTTGATACAAAAACTATTCTTCAGGAAAACTTACCATGGAAACACCAGATCTGCCACTGTTAATCCTACAGAGAAATACAAAGGAGCGTGTTATTTACTTTGAACCCTCCTCACATTTAACAACATTACTGCTGATTTTCTAGAGGAATTGCAGGCTGCTAGCAATTATTCATGTCTCAAAACCTAAAACATGTTACAAACAAAACCTACAAAGAGCTAATCATATTGCTTCACTTCATTTACCACTCTTCAAGAATAGGGTCAAAACTGATTGCTGTGCCTTGGGAAAGATTTCAGGGATGAGATCCTTGCTATTCTCCACTAGGGCATTACAATGCTTGACTTCATCCCCATCACCTTACCAATCAAGGCATTATGTTTTTACAGCACTAAGCAACATCAGCTTGACTAGGGTCATTTAGCAACATAGGAAAGTTGACCCTGTATCACAAAAGAAAAGGTTACACACAGACTGTGATGTGAAACCATGCTGTCACAAGGAGGACCATACTCTGCTTTGCCCATTTAAACAACATGCAGATTCCCTGCTGAGGCAAACCAGGACAGCATCCCAGCCTTTGGCTGAGCAACAGCTCGCTGCAGCAGCTGCAACACCAACCATTTCTAGATACTGCTGCAGTTAAAACCCAGAGCAACTGTCTCAACTGTACTTTACCATTCCAGCTCTCGTGTTTGAAGAACCAGTATTTTCCTCCTCCATAGTTAACAAACACCATAATTACAAGAGAGAGCCTAAAAAGACAACAAAACCACAAAGTATCACATGTCAATGAAATGCATATTTATGAACACAAAGTTAATGATTACTACTCCCACTAATGCATTTCTAACTCTGAGATTTGATTTATTTTACTTTTAAAGCAAGATTTCCTTGGTTTCCAGCTTTACCAACCAGTAAGCCATGTTTCAAAAATCATGGCTGGTGGTGAACCAAGGCAAGCTCCTTGCAGCATTTCCACATTGAACATGTTGTTCTTTTGCACCCTCTGCCACAACTTTGACGTCTCCTCAAATTAGATCAATTACAAAGTATTTTGGAATATCTGAGAATTAAAATCTTAACTTCCAAGTAAAACAGACCACCTTGAACTGTCCATCTGCTATATATTGCCATGCACTGTCAAACCACTGGAAAAGTCTCTGGAGGAGCTGCTTTTGAGCAAGCTCTTAGGCTCACCCTCGGAAGGTGTCAAGGGACCGCAGGCGCTGCCGCGAGCCCGAGCTCCACGACTGCGGGGCAGGATCACAGTTAATGGAGTCTGTGGTGTTCGGGGATCCAAGCTCCTTCGGGAACAAACCAGACACATGAAGAGCATGTCAGCAGCTGCACCAGCTGACTAGGGAACAAAGGATAGTAAACTGCAAACTTTCACACACACTGTCTTTATTCTCCCTGTCTTTCTTCTGTCTACTTCTAACCTCTTCCTGGCTTCACCGCATTGCAATAATGCTTGCAGATGCTCCAGACTCTACCTTTGACCAGGCAAAACAAGAATGCAGTGAAATGAGCCTGTGCTTGAGACTCATCAGAGCTGGGTCCCTTCCAAATCAACCAGAGACTTGCCAACACTCTGAGTACTGGTTTACAGCAGAACTGAGCAGATCCAGCTGCTAACTCTCAAACAGGACCCCCCAACCCATCAGCAGTTGTCTGACACCACAGAGAGACTGTTTGGAAATTGCTGTAGAGCTCTGCTTCCAAGTCTTTTGATTCTAGACAGGTTTGGACCTCTTAGATATGAAGCCCAGACTGATGAACTATATACATTCTACTACAAAATGAGGATCACATAGAAATGCCAGTTCTAGGGTGCCAGAGAAATTCTGACTTCATTTTTTTGCTAAATTCCTGCTCTGCTGGAAGCAGCAATGAAGGCTGTGATTTCCCTTACACTGACTATGTTAGAAGGGAACAGTATTTTTACCAACACATTTGTTTCAAAGGAATTAAAGAGGGCACAAAGATGTATGTTCAAAACTTGCAAGAGCTTTACAGGGAATCCACTACACTTGCATGGAAACCCAGTCTAGCACTCTCCATTGACATAAAATTGCCTATCTGACATCAGTACAAGATTTGCTAAGGGGAACACACACAAGGGGAAGATGATTAGTAATAAACAAGTCCCCAGATGTCCAGATAGTGTGTGTTTCTCAGAGATGCAAACACTACAGAATGCAAACTAAAGATACTGTGGTCACTCACGGAGTTAATCATACGATCAGTTGCTCTGGGATTCAGTTTCTTGTAAACCCAGTTTCTGACTGGATCAATTCTGAAAATGAGTAACAGTTTAAAACACAAAACAAAGCCAAAAGTACTTTATAGTTAATTTCACCTTAAAAGAAGCTATTTAGCAGAATAAAACAGAAGTTTTGACAGTTCCTATTTCTGTTTTTACAGCTCACATAGGTAATACTGAGATTCAGCCAGCACCTAGGATCTCAGTTAAGTCCAGCTGTGGAAATACACTGACACAAGCTCATGTTTGGGGGTTTTATTCTCGGGTTGCTTACAGGCAAAGATGATTTACACCTTTCAGTAAAGGGTAGAAGGTTGCATTTGTTACATGCACTTTGGTCCCACTGCCTTGGATTACTGAGCCAGAGCTAGACAAGGAACAAGGGACATCAGGGTGCAGCAGGGCATTTGTGAGGTTACAGTGAACATCAGCTGCTCTGCACACAAACTACCAAGGCTGCAAGATATCCCTCGAGTGAAATCGCATTACTCTGCATTTCTTGCCACATGTGCCACAACGTGCACATGGAACCTGATAACAAGATCTGATCTGCAAGCAGGGCCACAAGTGGGACTCCAAAGTATTGCCACACTGAGATGTGTGGTCTTAAACTGGCACGTGCAAGGAAGAAGTTCACTTACTTCATTAGAAGGCGCCCAGCAATCAGGAGAGCAAGGATCCCCATGTAAACCAGGAAAGCAAAGAGAATAGCTACATGAAAAAGAAGAACACAACTCTATAAATGATCTAACAAAACCATCCAGAAACCTGGGCTTGGCCAAGTGAGACACAAACACGACACAAAGCCCAACTCCTTGATCATTATCCCCCCTTCTCCATGCAATAAATATCCCAGAGGAAAAAAAAACCAACAGCAAAACCCCCAAACTATCCAATGCAAAAGCAGGTTAGTTTCAAAGTGCAGCTCAGTAACTCCACATCTTGGCATAAAAAGAGCAAAATAAAACCACGTTGCATCACAAGACACTAGTGAGAGAAGAGCTGATGTGCTGTGATATGTTCTGAAGAAGGAAGTAGAGATTTAAAAACAGCCTCAATGTGCAGAAGATAGGGGAAAGGGCAATACACCTAGTTAGCAACCATGGAGAATTTTTCTTTACAGTTAGGAAACTGGAAGAACTGAAGAATAATGTAATGGAATAGAACAGACATAGACAAGAGTTTGATACAGTCCTGGATAAGAGATGAACAAAAAAGAAGAGGGTCCGGTTCTAAATTAAAAGTGCAACAACAAAAATCCAAACAAACACTGTGTGAATTGTTTCCCATTTTGTGAGAGAAGATAGAGGGAAGATATATACAAAAACATGCAGGGAAACAGGAAGTAATAGCTCCCTCCAGACACATACCCACTGATTTTTCTGTACTAATGCCTGCTGCAAAAATGTTGTGGGCAGACAGGATATCATGTGAAGAGGCCTGATCCTGGTCAGGGCCTCAAGAGTGATGTATAAAAGGAGGCAAGGATGTCAGGAAAGAAGAGGGGCAAGCTCATGACAACTCTCCAGCACAATATGAGTGGCTGCACATGTGGGTTGTAGAATGAAAGGGAAAAGGAGAGCTCTACATACGGAGGTAGCTGTTGATAGGGCCTTCATTGATGATTAGGTCACAAGAAACAGTTTGGTTGCTTGTACTTAGGGTCTTTACCACAAGGGAATAATTGCCAAACTCTCCAAAATGATACTGAATCCTGCAAATGATAAAGGTAACAAGACTTGTGAGCCAACCCCAGTACATGCAGGTACCACTGCAGCACTCAGGGGGGCTGTCAGCCTGAGGAAAGGCAAGCCAGAAACTTGGACCAACACTGTGATCTAACATGGAACTTGCCTTTTCCAAGCATTACCCTCCCCTAGCCCAGCACCAATTCTTTACCACACATGCACTGCCATCATTTGTTTTCTTGAACTAGAGACTTCCCTGCAAGAGAAACCAGGTGCTTGCACATGCTGCCTCAATGAACACCGTTTTTGCTCCTGCTGGCACCTTTCAGCACAATTCCAAAGTGCACCACACTGTTACAGCAATGGGGTGAAGACTGAGCTCTAGGTCTAAACAGTTGGGAAAAAGGAGGAGATGAGCAGGCAGTGAAGAGGCACATGGTTCCAAGGGGAAAAAACCCAAAAAACCAAAAACCAACAACAAACCAAACCAGCACAAATAGAGGCTAGCACTATCCATGTACTCCCTGGGGCTGGGCCACCTACTTGCAGAGATCTCTGTCACCCACAGAGCTGTTGAGCAGCAGGGTGAGTGGATGCTGCGTATCAACCATTACGGACGCCGTGCCTGGTTTTCTCAGGCTCTCGTTGCTTGGTGGGACAAACGCCAGGAGCTGATACAAGCACTGTAGAAGAAGAGGGTGAAGGGAGCTCATTAATGCCAAAGGAGAGTGAAACGGGGTTCTGCCTTGGATGGTGGCAAAGACAAGGAAAGATGCCACGGGGCTGGAGCATCTCCTGCTGCGGGAATTCCCTGCGTGCTGCTCGAAGGTAAAACCAAAGCGAAGCGACCTGACGAAGCCCCGGGGAGACGCCGGAGAAGCCGAGCAGCCCCGCCGCTGGCCGGGCTGTCAGAAGCGGAGGCCGGGGGGGACCCCCGCCCGGCACAGCCCCTCACCTGGTGGCAGGAGCCGGAGCGGGCGGCGAGGTTCAGGCCCGGGGCGGGCAGCTCGTTGCGGACGAGCAGCAGCGCCTGGTCCATCCGCCCCGACCGCCGCCGCTCCGCCGCCGCCGCCGCCGCCCCGCCGCGGGGCCCGGGCGCGCCCTGCCCGTCGGGCTGCGAGAGGCCGGGCGCCATCAGCAGCGCGCCCAGCGCCGCCGCCACCGCGGCCACCAGCCCCGCCGCCGCCGCCATCGCGCCGCGCTCCGCCCCGGGGCGGGGCCGCCGCCACCACCACCGCCCCGCGGGCCGCGCTTCCCGGTGTTTTCCGGGGTCAGGCGTCCCTACCCGCCCGCCCGCCCGCCCGCAGCTCGGGCCCGCCTGCGCGGAAACGCGGGAGGATGCGCAGCCCGGCGAGCGTCGAGCTTGCGGCCGCCTTTAACACGTCCCGCTGCCACGCGTGGCCTCTCGTCGTAGGCTGCAGGCGCCGGAGCGCGGTGCCTGCGGGACGGCTGGGCAGCCGGCACTGAAAAAGCCGTACAGGCGTTCATCCCCGGGCTGGGAAGAGGGTTCTGCTTAGCCTCCGTCTTTCACGGAGGATGCAGAAGGCACGGCCATGGAAAAGAAACAGCATTTCGTTAGGAGAGAGCTTCTTCCCAGAGAGGTGCCATCCATCTCGCTGGCGTTACTGCTTGCAGCCGTCCTGCTCCTTAATGCCCTTCTCTACCTGTACCTCAACAAGTTTTCCAGCTCTCTGGGACGTGTCGAAACGGACTCTGGCCTCTGCCCTTTTGGGCATTTCAAATTCGGAGCGGTGAAGAATTGTTCCCCGTGGCTTTCCTGCGAGGCCATAAATAGGGAAGTCAGGAAAGTCAAATGTGTTGGTGAAGGTGCTGTGAAAAAGGTGAGTTTGGATTTTCTTTCTTCTCTTCTCTGGATAAAGAGCTTTCACATTTTGCTGGCTAATTAACGCCAGCACTGCTGTTATGATTGTCCTCTCAGCAGCTAATTACTGTAGGCATCCGGGACCATATGGCTACTGATAAGGCGAACACAACAGGTACGAGAGCATAACCTGGGCCACC
This sequence comes from Molothrus ater, assembly GCF_012460135.2. NCBI lineage: Eukaryota > Metazoa > Chordata > Aves > Passeriformes > Icteridae > Molothrus > Molothrus ater. Next base: position 24,368,358 of record NC_050481.2, read on the forward strand.
TCTCTGACACCAAACAAGATCCAGCTACACAAGCAGAATCACAGATTGGTACAATCCTGGCAGAGTGAGACTGGCTACTTGGGTGATATAAAACAACTTAATTCATATGCATTGTCCATGCCAAAGAAAACATAGGAAATCGTGATATAACTGTAGCATCGGAAGGGGCTTGCTGTGATAGGTACACTGCTCTACCTAAAGCTGACTGTGCCTGGTGACTGTAATTTGCAGTTGTGACTAAGCAGTCACAGGAAGAGGTCGGCAGCAGCTGGTAGCTGTTCATCGAAGAAGGCTCTCCACATGTCTTATGTGTTTCTTGTATGTTCTCAGGTCTTCCTTTCTGAGTGGAAGGAAAAGAAAGTGGTCCTTTCACAGCTCACCAACTCAGAGCTGAAGGAGGACTTTCTCCATGGACTGAAGATGCTGAAAGCCCTTCAGAGCAAGCATGTTGTCCGGCTGCTTGGCTACTGTGAGCAGCAGTTCACAATCCTCACCGAGTACCATCCTCTTGGTTCACTGAGAGGCCTGAATGAAACTCTCCACATTCCCAAATACAAGGGCATGAACACCTGGCATCGCAGGCTAATGCTTGCTATAGACTACGTGAGTGTCATTCGGTACCTGCACAACAGCCCCCTGGGCACCTTAGTGATGTGTGACTCAAATGACCTGGACAAGGTTCTCTCCCAGTATCTCCTGACAAGTGACTTCCACGTTCTGGTGAATGATTTGGATGCTCTGCCTCTTGTGAACAGGAGTGCTGGCAGGCTGGTGAAGTGTGGTCACAGGGAGCTCCGGGGTGAGTTTGTAGCTCCTGAGCAGCGTTGGCCCTATGGAGAAGATGTGCCATTCGAAGATGACCTCATGCCTCCCTATGATGAGAAAACAGACATCTGGAAAATCCCAGATGTCTCCAATTTTTTCTTGGGCCATGTTGAAGGAAGTGACATTGTACGACTGCATCTGTTTGACATCCATGCAGCGTGTAAGAAGAAGGACCCGGCAGAACGGCCCTCTGCCCAAGAGGTCTTAGACACCTACAGGAAAGTTTTAACTCTGCTTATTCGGGAGGCAGCCATGCCTGGTACTAGAGAAATGTTATAGTGAATCATGAGGCAAACAACACACTGGTTCCTATTTATGTAGCTTGCCTGATGGGCAAAATCTCTGTCCCCAAAACTGAGAAGAAAAGAACAGCTGAACTTGTACCTCTTGATTAAAAGAAAAAAAATCCCCCCAATCCAAGAGCTGTGCAAGCTTTCCATTGGCAGGTTTAATCTACCATTGGAAGAGGAGGAGGGAGAGAAAGGAAGTTGTGTGGGTGCAGGGAAAATTTGTTCCTTAAGAAATGATAAATTTTCTTTTGCAACATTTACACAAAAAATATCTTAAAAATTAGAGAAAAACACCTAAAAAAATATTGGTCTACCTTAACTTGTTGGTGGAGACTGGAGAGCAGAGACCATGGCATGCCCCCCACAAGCTTTGTGCTGATTACTGTGGCTTTGGCCTATGTTATATCCACAGAGCCCTCATCTTCTTTCCCATGCAGTAAAAGCAGTGGTCACTCAGAAAGGAGTGCTCTGTTTCACTTCAGGTTTTGGTGAGCCCCATTGCCAGAGCTGCAGTGACAGTCTCTCCCTGCTGGCTGGGGCATAGGTTGTTTTTGGAGCCGTATGGCTGTTGCTCCTGTACCCCACAATAGCAAGTGTGTGGCCACTTTTGGAAGCAAGAAGATGATGCAGATTCAGAAGAGCCTGCTTAGAGATACAGGTTCTTGGTTTTCAAGCCTTTGTCCTGTGGTATTCCCAGATGGGCTCTTCCAAGATGAAGCTGTCAAATGCAAGTCTCTCACTCCTCTGTAATCCACAGAAATACTGAACACTTGGAAAAGAGCTGAAGCATGTCTTTTTTTTTTTTTCATTTTTTTTTTTTCATTCACCTATCTATCCTGGCTTAGTGTCATCATGATTTGATGGAGAGGAGAAAAACAAAGAGCTGAAAGAGAATGTGACTTCCACAGCAATGAGCATTAAACACAAGCTTTGGAAAAGAAAATTCCTGTATTCAGAGCATACCACTCTATTCAAAGTCCATTAAGGATAGAGGAAGGCTGCTAAAAAATAACCTTTTTGGTGTGTTAGGAAAAAGCTTGAGGTAAACTACATGGATGTAACAGCCTGGTACCAACAGCTAGAAAGGAAGAGCAATGATGCCTTAATCCAGCAATAGACTGTGTTTGGTGGGACTGGGATCCAGGATGTAGTCCCCTTGGTGAAAAAACAGGAATAATATGAATGAGAAACGTGGACTCCACCATCGTCCACCTGAGGACTTTCTGTGCTGTGGACTAAATCTTTGAAAGGCCTAAGAGACAACTTCCATATTGTGACCTGAGAGGTGATTTGTAAGCAGAGAAGCACACTGTCCTTTTTGCTCCTTTTTGAAGAGTTTGGTTTGTTCTTGTCTATGCTGCTATTCCTCTGCACATAAACCAGCCATGTTCTGACTGCACTGAGATCATGCAGTCATTTCATAATGTATAATGTTCAAATCTTGGTATCAGAATTTTATTATAAATGGGAAAAATTTCCTGCAAATAAGGAAATTAATTCCTGATATCATACAATACAAGCTGCTGATTATGCCTTTCCTTTCCCTCTGGGCAGTGTGTTTTCTTAAATTAGACTTTAGACATTTTTCATTTACTCATTCCTTCCTTGCAGCTTTCCTGCTGAGGTTGTCAGGAGACAAAGCTTAGAAATCAACTTCTCCAAAAGAGAGCAGTGATTGTGGATGCTTTGGGTTTGTTTTGGACTTTGACTCAAAGTGCCTAAAAGAAGCATGGGGAAAAGAAATGCTCTGTTGAAAATGCATCATCCAACCCATGGACTCCTGACTTGTTATTATTAGGGTTAGAGTTCTACAGTTTCAGTATGAATACAGGATGTGCAGCAGTTGAAAAAGTCTCCTGTTACAGCACCTTGAAGCCAGGGATAAGGCTTTAAAGGGTCAAGAGTCACATCTTCTGCATGTTTCCCCCACAATAATTTGTTACCTTTTGTTAGCCATCATGTACACTTGAAAGGGAAATCATCATCTGATGGCTGTAAATAACTATTCCATGAAGAGTTTTTAAGAGTGTAGCAAGGACAGACAAGAACCTGACAAACATCTTGTGCTGGTGTCTCTTGGTTAAGACAAGCTTCTGCTGGGATTCTTGCCTTGTCTGTTGCAACTTGCAAACAGCCACATTAATTTCACCAAGTGAAAAAAAATGTGGAAAAATTCTGGTTCGGAATAATTATCTTGCCATGGAGATGATTCCCTGTTCCTCGATGAAATAGTTACAATTTTTTTAAAAAAGAGGTGTCTCCCTAAACATTCACTTTGAGCAGTGGCTTCTCCATGTCTCTTTCCCATTCCCTCTCCTTCAGCTTGTGTGTTGTCCAGCATTGTATTTCAATATTTATTCCAGCAGGAATAAATCAGATTTGTTCTGAATACAACATTATGGAGCTGCACTTTCTTTTTTGAGATGTTGTTTCTGTCTGTGAGGAAACATTAGATGGCAGCATGAAGGTCAGTTTAGAGTCAGTTATTAGCAGCTACCTCTGAAGCCCAGACATAGGCAGAATCTGGCCTTGCAGCCAGTATTTTCCTAGCAAACTTCCCTTAAAGGTAAACCGCTTAAAGATCTCATTGTGTTTGCTTTAGTGAGTTTGAAGGAACAAGACAGATAGATATAGGGGCTGACCTATTGACCTCACATGCCACACATGCCACTTCCCTTTAACTTGCTCCTGGTCTTTGTGTGCTTTACTGTCCGTTTCTATCTCAACCTGGTGAGACCAAAACCAAGTTTGCATGTCACCTCCTTCCAGTCTTTCTGTAAAATCAGGTGTTTGTACCCTATGCATCTTTCTATTCTTCCCTGCTAGCTCCTTCTGCAATCTCAAGATTGCATGAATCCCTCCAGTGTTTCCCACATTTCCAGCTTCTTTTCCCTTAAAGGGAAAAGGCAAGGCATGACAGGGGGAAAAGAGGCAGGACAGCCCTACATGCAGTAGTCTCCCCTCTTTCCAGTTCTCTTTTCTGGGCATTTCAGTCTTTACCACCAGTCACAGCCTTTGATAAACATTCAGGGACTTTGTTGCCTCAGTACAAGCACCTCTTGTCTGTCCAGTGGAAAGCATCAGAAGATGAAGGGCAGGAAGAGGCCTGTTCACAGCTGGGAGCCTGCAAGTCCCCAACCAGCTCTAGACCAGTGGCCATGACCTCCCCTGCTAAGACCACTGCCGCAGTTCTGCCTAACCTCAACAACAGCTGCTGGTTCTTATCTCAAGCTCTGATCAAGTGTCCCACTTCCCTGTCTTTTCCCACAAAATATGCTTCTCTGGCAATGGTCATTTTCATGTTTCTTATTGTATTACTCTTCTTCCATCCCAAAAAGCCAGTCAAAGAAACTGCACAAAGATGCAGGTCACACAAGAAGGACAGTGATTGATGCTTATCTCCTTCAGAAAACTTCAGAGGAGGTTCCCCAAACCACCCTAGGTAATCAATGCCGAGGCAGATATGATCCCAGTTATTCCAGGCCTTTGTTTGCTGTCATTTTCAAGGCCATGAAGGCCCTGGGTCTGGCCCCTTTCCAAGGGTCAGGGCAACCCTTTTGCTGAGGTTAGTGTAACCACCTTACCCTTCTCTTTTGGGCAATCTCTACCGTCCCTGCAGCAGTTCCACAGCGTATTTCACCCACCCATCTGCTAGACAAAGAATCAGAGCAGAAGCCCTCTCCCAGACTCAAGAAATAGCCCCTGGTTCCCAGACTGAGCTCTGCTGGGACACTGCTGTGCAAGCAGTGGAGGAGAGCAGGACACTGAGGCCATGCTAGCTGAGCCTGCTGACAGTCTGGCTGTGGTGGCAGCTGAGTCAGGGCCCACTACTGCTGTGGTGCACTCTATCCTTGGCCCAATGCTGTTGCCAAAACAAATTCCCAGTGGATTTCCTACTAAAGTTTAGCTTTAACGAGGCAGGTTTGTACTGCAGGTTATAGAATGGAAACCACCTCAGAGGTCTGTCTCAAGAGCAGAGTCCCAGATTCAGTTCAAACCCACTGCTCCTTTCATTTTCTCCTCAGGGCCATCCAAAGAATAGCACTGTGAAGGTTATGCTGACTTACTTTCCACATTGCCTGCTGGCTGCACGCTTCTGGGGGGTCAAGTCTGATGGAGCATTTCCCATTTTGTATATGGATTTCAGAATTCATCCTGAAAGCACTCCTATAACACTAAATCCTCTAGGGGTGAGCAGCCTACATGGCAACTTGTTTGTATGTTTGACACCATCAGACATAAAAAGTAGTGCATGAATATCTGTATCAGCTGTTGTGTAGGTCTGGGTAGCTACGGAGGAGGTAAAATGGACACAATGTATTTAATTGAACATTTGTTTGATTTTTTTTTTTTCTTTTTGAAGGATCTGTTGAAAATCTGTGTTACTCTGTATTTAATAGAGTGGTAACTTTTAAATGCATCACATGTTGAGAATACCACACAAAGTTTTTGAAATTCTGTCACAATCTCTAAAATAATATTTTCCTTTCCACATAAACAAAACATCAGATCATTATCTTTGTGAAACAGAGGCAGTGTTGTTTGCCAAATATAATTTGTGAGCTATTTGGCAGAATATGCAACTGTAAACCGATTCTATCATTATGACTGTAACATCTTACCAACAGTCAAGAGACCCTGGGAACAAGAAAAAAGTGGTTCTCGAGTTCTTCTGGCATGATATAATGTGTATATTTGTAGAGTCCAACCAAATAAATTATATGCTACATGGTACTTTTAGAAAAGGAAAAGGATTTTGTGGTTTTATTTTAATTGAGGCACTGTATACTTGAGATGACCACAAGATTTCCAATAATTGTCAGTCTCTGTTCAGAAGTCTACAATCCAGTATTTATCAGGATTAAATGGTGAATATATTTACATTACAGGGATATTTACATATCAGCAATTTTTGATTCTGTTTATCTCTGGGTAACTCAAAATGCATTAAAAAAGATGTATTTATATATAGACACACACACACACACACACACACACACACACACACATTCTTTGGCTATAATTTTTAAAAGACCAAGCTTACTGTTTCAGCATTCACATTTTGGATATGCAGTAACCAGATTTTCAAAACTGATAATATTCAGTAGCTCTCAGTCAAATTTCTAGTAGTTGCTGGATGCTAATGACTTTTGGAAAGTGAATTCTTTCCGTGTAGAGCTGGAAGACCCTTTTCAGCAATTCTCTTGATAAATCTATGAGACTGAAGTGAGTACTTTTATCAAGTACACTCTGGATTTCTTTGTGGAATGAACAAAGTCTCCATAAAAGTGTTTTTCTCCCTAAGAGCTCATTCCTGGTATGGAGGGAGAGTAGGGTGCTGTGTCTAACTCAAACTGAAACCCTCCAGGCTTATTTGCCTGTAATGTTGGAAATCTAGCCACTAAGCTTGGGTCTCCATTAACTATGTTTAGCTTATGCCAGTGCCATATATTATCATTACATATTATTAGTTTGGTGCCTACAGGCTTTGGTCATGGGCCAGGATCCTGTAGGTCAGATGCTATAAAGGCACAGCACAAACTGACAGTCCTTTTTGGAGTGCAGTTTGTACGAGAAAATATAAAGCAACAACTTGTGCATGCTGTTCATCCTCATGCATGAACAGCATGCACAAGTATTGGTCATCCCATGCTGCCTCATCCAAGCCACAAATAAATGTGCTACCTAACCTACATGGACAGGTAACACAACTTCTCACACAAAATTGCAACTGCAAGGACTGACCGTGCTCTGACTGAATTCAAGAGCAGCTTGCATTCCCACTTCTGAACGTGTTTTAGGAGCACAAGACTGAAACAAAAGCCCAAGATCTAAAAGGAAATAACAGTGTACCAGGCAAGCTAACCTGTAGGTCTGAGAGTCCTTTGCTGTTTGGGGCAGATTCTTCAAGGAAGTCATGCAGAAGGCCTTCACCCCCAGAACTCCTATTTCTACAGTCAAACAGGGGGAAGATCCCCCCTTTTCCTCAGGTTTGCAAGGCTGTCACACTCAGGGCAGCACCAGCTGTTATGCTCCTCAGTCTAACCCTGTCCTATCCACTGATTCACATTTACTAAATTCAGAGGGGTATGTGGAAGCAGAAAATCTGTCTCTGCCTGTCTTTTAGGTTGGGGGCAGGTGGATAATCAAAGTCAGAAATAAGCATTTCATTAAATTAAACGAGCTGGGCAATGCTGAGTGAGGCAGTCTGTTTCTGTGTGCTGGAGGCTGCAGAGGAAATGCCAGGACCTGAGGTCACGCTTTGTGGAGACAATCCTTGGTTCCCTCTGCATGGGAGGCTGTGGACAGAGTCCTGGGGTGTCCCAGTTGCTTCCCAGCTTGTCCAGAGTGAACTGCAGGGTTAATACAAACAGTGCCTTTAGTTACAGCTTAAATGCAGCTTCTCTCCTCCCCATCCAAGGGAGCCTGATCTCAGCTGAGGTCTAGAGACAGTAATGCACTATAAAGAGCACCAAAGTTACTTACATTTGTTCTTTCCACTTTTCTTCAAAGATGTGTGATGCTTTCTTGTCAGGCTTGTTAGCAGAGAAGTTCAACATACTAGAAAAGCAAACAAAAAGCCTCAACTTCACAGGAAACTGCTTAAAATCCCTCTGAAACCATGCTTAATTAAATGTCTTTTGTCGTGTTGCATAAGTGACTTTTTTTTTTAATCTCTCTTAGTGGTTTCCACAGTTCTGTGAATGGGTGCCATCCCAATTTAATGACCTAGAATTATGTCTAATTGCTATTCTATCCTCCTTTCCCACACCATGTGGGGCAAGGAACTTTTCTCATGACACCAGTGCCTTAGGTTGTTTTGGTTTTTTTATATTGTCATTTTCACTCATATTCTTTTATGTCCTGATCTAAGGCCTCTTAAAATGAATCTGTTCCATACCATGGAAAGAGAAAGACTTGGAACATCTCACAGTGAGAACACAGCTCCCCAAAGGATACAGTTTCCTCAGGCTGATTAGACATCTGCAAAGCAAGTGCCATCCAAATGAGGTGTCTAGACTCCTGGCACTCAGTAAGGGATCAGAGCATTTCCCAGGCACAGGAGGCATGATTCTGAATGTTTGACACAGGTTAAATAAATCACACCCTAGAAATACTTGAGTTTTCCCTCTTTATTGTCTTATAAAGGGTGAAGATGAATAACCATAACACAAGCACATACCCCAAACACATGCTGAGCATGGACCATATCACTGATGCCTAAATTGTAACAGTTCTAGTATCTGAAGGAAGCTATGGCAAAATGAAGTATCAGAGGTGGATAGAAAGAAGCAGAAGGCCCTAGTGAAAAGCACACCTAAGCTGTCATGTAGCTCAAACATTCCACATCAGGCATTAGGGAAAAAGTTTGTGTGTGAGTGTTAGAGCAGCCTAGTTTACCTGCATCTCAGTAAGCAGTTCAGAAAACTTTTCCAGGTTCTGAGCTGAAACACTTGCTCTGCCAAAGCAAAATCCTAGAATTATGCTTTTTGGCAACAGCATCATATGGACCATCAATAAAGCTATGTTATTCCAGCATCTGAATATCCAGCAACTCCCATTTTGGTACAAAAAAAAAAAAAAAAAAGAAAAAAAAGGCACAAAGTCTTTCAGAAAGCGCTTTTTCAGAAAGCGCTCTTCTATTTTGACAAATTTAAACTGTTACATTTAGTTCCTATATGAAAAGCGAGAGCTCGTGACAATCTGAACCTCTTCTGAAAGAGACATTGCTTATTCTCTCTACAGCTCCCTGAAAAGGAGCTTGTACCCGGGTGAGGGTCGGCCTTTTCTCCATGGTGACAAGTGACAGGGCGTGGTTTTAAGTTGTGCGAGCAGAGGTTTAGGTTGGACATTAGGAGGAATTTCTTCACAGAAAGGGTGATTTGACACTGGAATGGGCTGCCCAGGGAGGTGGCAGAGTCATCCTCCCCGAGGTGTTTAAGGAGAGGCTGGATGTGGCACTCGGTGCCATGGTCTGGCTGACAAGGTATTCGCTCACGGGTTGGACTCGATGGCTTCAGAGCTCTTTTCCAACCTCACTGATTCTCTGATTTATTTCACAGTGCACAAGCCCAGGTGCTGGGTGGTGTCCCACAAACCCGGCGCGCCGACTATCAAATTTTTTTCCTGCGTATACATGTTGGCAAACAGCGGCATTAGCGTTCGCCGGCACAGTTCACTACCAGCGCTAAATGCGACTCTCGGCGCCCCTCGGCGCCCCCCCGCCATGGCGCGCGGCACCGCCCTGACGTCACTTCCCGGGGCCGGAGCCGGGGCCGCCCCTGCCGGCCGCGCTCCCCATGGCGGCGGCGGGGGCAGCGGGGGCCGCCGGCGGCGGCGCCTCGGCGGCGCTGGGCGACGGCGGCGCCATCGACTACTCGGTGCACGAGGCGTGGAACGAGGCCACCAACGTGTACCTGCTGGTGGTGCTGGCCAGCCTCGCCCTCCTCGTCTACGCGCGGCGGTGAGAGGCGGCCCGGGCGGGGCAGGGCGGGGGCTCCCGCGGGGCCCGCACGTGCAGGGGCGCCCGCCCTCCCCGCCGTGCCCTCACCGCCGTGCCCCCCTCCCTCCTGCTCGCAGGAACAAGAGGAGGATCATGCGCATCTTCACCCTGCCCCCGGCCGCCGAGACGCCGCCCGAGCCCAACTTCTACGACAGCATGAAGAAGATCCGCCTGCGGCAGCAGCTGGAGATGTACTCCATCGGTAAGTCGGAGGGAAACGGGGATCCCCCGGGCCTGCGGGCTGCTGGGGGCCGTTCCTAGAGGGGCGGCCTCGAGGCTGGTGCAGCGGGAACGCCCCCGGTGCTGTGGCGCCCTGTGAGGAGCAGGAGCAGGGGCTGGGCAGCAGCCGGGGCCGCAGGACTGCTGCGTGAGGAAGTACGGAGCGAGGGAGCGGCTGTGCAATCGTCCTAAAGCAATGTCAAAATGAATCCCATGTTACACTTCGAAAGAGCTAGGAAGGTCTGGGTGTCGTGAAAACCTGGACGGATTTGTAAAAAAGTTGAGAGGACTGTGGAATGATGAGTAAGACAACCACATAAATTGAAAATAAATTAGAACTTTACTGTACCAACAAGTGTTGCTGCTCCAATCTCAATGCTGAGGGTCAGGATGGAGGCAGAAAAGAGCCCCATGCCCGTGATAGTCCAGTGGTCCAATTCAGAGAAACACAACCTTGCTTCACACCTGCCCTGCATGCATGCCTGGAGGAAATACAGAGAAACCCCTTAGTGGTCTGAAACCACCTTTTAAATGCAAAGACTTGATGTAAAGATTCTTACACCAGGCCATTGCATTCCGTAGGAACAAAATTGGATGTTCTTCCTACAGTGGAATGCCTGCTGGCATTTGCTGATGGTGTTTGTACCACTGCACACAGCTCTTTGATCTCCCTTTGCCTTGCTAACCAGATTAATTTTGAAGTCAGTGTAATTGTTAGCTTGTGGCTTGTATATTGTGGAGAAGATGAGAAATGTGGACATCAGCCTTGTGACTGTTGAGCCTTTCAGGTCATCGGTAATAAAACTTCTGAAGCCATAGCCTTTAATTTTATTTATTTTTATTTTAATAAAAGGACCTGAATGGAATCATAGTTCTCTGCCATTGATTCACTGACATTTTGCTATGACTCTACTGTTCAGCATTTATAAGGTGAAGTTCCACAAGGTGACTGAAACTTCGCCTTGTGTGGCTGAAATGAGGTTCTCTGATGTTATGTCTGTTTCTTGGTTGTTGTCATAGTTACATGAATATATATAAACATATATATGTACATGTTTGTATATGTCTGTAATAAATAATACAATAATAGTAACAATAATATAAAATAAATTGTATAATCGTTGTTGATTGGTGTTTCTTTTTTTCAGCAAGGAAGTATGAACAGCAGCAGCAGCAGCCACCAAAACAGACTGAAAGCGTACAGCTCTCAGTGGAATGAAGCCCACAGTTCTGTAGGAACTCAGGACATATATCCAGTGCTGATTTTAAGAGTCAATGTGGAGCTATTTTCAATGCTTTTTAATTGACACATAGCTGAAGGCAAGGGGGAAAGGGAGGGGACTGTCCCTAAAAGTTTGTTCTTAGTAGCTTTTCTCTGAGGCCCTCGTGCGGTAAAGCGTGTGCTCACTGGAACATTCAGCATGAAAGTACCCAGCACAGGGCAGACCTGCTCAGAGGAACATGAGGGCAGGGAAGTGCAGTCTTAGCAATGTCTGAAATTATTTCTCTCTGCCAGCACCTTGGAAATCAGCTCCTACCTTCTCTAGCAACAGCACCCTGGAGAAAGCGAGGCAGTACCTGTCTGCCTGGAAAGCCTTGTGTTCCTTGATGACGAGTTGTTGAATTTGCTGAATACAGTCAGTAAGTGTGACTGAAGGCACTGGGTCATACTGCCTGGTGAAGCTTTGAGAGCCCAGAGTGTCACTGGTGGTAGTGCAGAAAAGTTCTGCTCTCTGTTTATTTGGGAGTTGTGTATGCAATACTGTGAACCTTTCCTGGAGAAACTTTGAGATGTACACAGTGAACTACACATCTAGAAGACACTTAAAGCCACTACTCTAATGTTAATAGCAAAGGTGGTTAGCTTAATTTAGTCAAATTGCTGTAAAGAATAGGTCTGTCTGTAAAAATTGGTATAAGCAGGTCATAGCTTGTCCAAAAGAGATTTCACACTGCAGTTAATTTTTCTTTCTAGGTAAATCTCAAAATCAGTTAATTGAAAGGATTCTGCAGAAATTACTTTTTAATAAAAGCATCTAATCATGAAAACTATTTGAAGATGTATCATGCTGTAATTCCTAAGGTTACACAACGTTGAGTTGGCCGAATGATGAACAACCAGCACAGTGCTGGGTGTTTATGTCCAGAGGTTCTCACCTGTTTTGCTCTGAAATCTATTAAGTCTTGGAGCAGTGGTGAGCACCACTGCGGTTACATTTGAATATTAAGAAACTTGGCTTTGAGCACCAAATTTTACTATATTGAAGTGATCTGTACTTCAGTGTCTGTAGGACTGTAAAACGTGACCCGGGCCGAACTGACAGTGGCAGAAGGTTTGCCCCATGGAAAGGCTCCTTTGGGTGAAGGGTGGCTCCCTGTGACAGCTTCCTCGCTGTAAGGAGCCGCGGAAAACAGCGGGGTCCCTGCGCGGGGCCGAGGACTGGCGGGCGCGGGGAGCGGGGAGGGCGCGGAGCCCCGGGGCCGCCGGTGCCGTGTCCTCCCCACGTTACTGTGCCCGTGTGATGACCCCGCTCCGCAGCGCGTCCCCGTCACTCCGCGGGGTTTACGGGGCACAGAGATCCACGCCCAGCAGAGCTCCCCGGGCGCAGGGGAAATCTCCGGTCCGCAACCCCCTCCACCTCCCGGAAACGGCGCCGTTTCCCCTTGGCGCGACCTCACTTCCTCCCGCGCTTCCGTCTCCGGGACGCGCCGGCTCCCGCTGCTGCCGCCGCCGCCGCCTGCCGCTGCTGCTCGGAGGCCGGAGGCGCCCGCCGGGCGGTGAGTGGGGCCGCGCCGCCCGAGCCCCCGCCGCCCCCCGCGCCCGTCCGCGCCGAGGGGAGGGGAAGGGGCGCCTCGCCGGGGGCCCGTGGCGAGGCGGGAAGGGGTCGCCCGAGGAGAAAGCACGGTCGGGGGCGGGGAAGGGGTGTCCAGGGTCCGGCTCCATTCCCGCGGGAGGGCTTGGTGCCGCCGCCGGGCCGGCACGGCCGTCCTCCGCGGGAGCGCTCCGCTCCGTCCTCCGCGGGAGCGCTTCCCGCGTGTCCCGTGCCCGCGTTCGCGCCGCGATGATGTCCCGGCACGGGGGCTCGTGGCTGTCCGGACAGCTGAGCCCTCCCTCCTTCCCACCGGCCCTGCCCACCCGGCGGGCAGGCAGGGAACGGAGCCTTTCCAATGGCGCATCTCGGCCGGCGCCGCTGCCCGCCGCAGCCCCGGTGCGGCTCCGCTCGCTTCAGTGGAGCTGCGTGGCGGAGAATGAACCCGCGCCCTGCCGCTTTCCCAGCACAGCCGCCTTTCGGGCTGCAGATAATCATTTCACGGTTTGCCTCTCAGTTCAGCTGAAAGCACCGTGAAGGGCTTCGAAATCTGGAGCAGCGTGCGGCTTCGTTTGTATTCATGGACCTGGGGCGGTGGCAGGAGCATCTCAAACTTACTTGTCCAGAACAAAAAGCTTGTAAGGAGAAGTAGCAAAAGCAAAAGGTTTTCTAGGGCCCGTGCCTTTTGCCTGTGCTAGGGTGTTCGAAGTGTGCTGCTTGAGCCATGAGCGAAGGGCAGGTCGTGGTTTGTTTTCCTGGCAAGTGCAGCCACGGGAGTTCTGTCCCAGTGAAACTATACCCTGTTCTGCAGGAGGATTTATGTTTTCAGCTGTACAGTACAAGTATGTGTTGGGAGAGAAGGTGTAGTCAGCTTTTGACTGTAGTCAAATATCTGCACTGATTTTTACCTGTTAATTCATGATTCTAAAAGCAAAGGCAGATAGGGTAGAGAGACAATAGATTTGTTTTATGCATCCATTTTTAGTAGTCAGGCTTATAGGCATGCACAGGAGCAGCTTCTCAAACTCTCATGGAACTTAGTTAATGCAGAACTTTGGATATGCTGGATGGGGAAAGTTATGACCTAACAAAAATTGGGCCAAAGTTATCTTCAGTTACATTTATTTTTGAGAATGCTGTACGGAGGGAACTGTTTCTAGCTTACCCAATACTGTTTAAAAAGCTGTTATGCTGTGTAGATTAAATGGTGTCTGATCACATGAAGCATGTGAGGGAAGGCTTTCTAAGCAGTTAAAACTTTACATCTGTAAGATACTGCAGGAAGTCATTAACAAGTTGCTCTCAATTATAACTCCAAAGTTTTTGAAAATCTGACCACTCTGTTGTCTCCACGTGAGCTGCTGAATGTCAGATCTTTGTAAATGCATTCTTCAGATGGCATTACAACCATGCCTCTATAATCTTATGTGAAAACTATAATCTTCTGTTAAGTGGTGGAAAAGTCATCTCTCTCCTCGTAACCCAAAATGTGGCTGTCTAGGTTTTTTACTCAGCACTGCGCAGAAGATCAAAGGATTTTGATACAGCTCTGTGACAAGGCTCAAGAGGGTCTTAAGTATTTAAGCTATGAGTATGTCTGTGTTTAAAGAAGACGGTCATAAACTCTGAGAGCCTTGTAGTGAAAATTTCCTCCCCTGTGCCACGAGCATTTTGCGTTTCAGTCCAGTGTTACATGCCCAGATAGTATGAGCTGGTATGTGCAAGCTGAGCCCAGATGAGAACGTGTCTTGCAGCAGCTGCCATGATGCCTTATAGCCAGCCACAGGATTTAGGAATTTCAGCAGAGTGATGCTTGAGTGGTCCTAAACTTGCTCTCAAACTTTCCTTCCAAAACTGCTTGACCTATTGAAAAGACCCACAGAGGAAGCCTTTGTTGTACCACTAGTACTGATGATGCCAGTAGAAGCTCTGAGAATGGAGAGAAGATCCCAGTGCTTTTGTCTGAGGACAGTTTGCAGGGAAGCTCCTTCAGTGCAATGCAAAATTATTAAATATGAATATTCTAACCAGTGATGAATCTTTCTGTAATTTATGTTTTGCATATATGATTAAGCAGCATTGGACAAAAGCCTGGTGACAGCACAGGGCTCTGGAATGTTTTCCTGTTGCCTGGGCAGTTTATTCATGTTAGCTTACTTCCGTGAGCTTTAATCGCTCCTTTTAAAGTCTTCCTGAACTCAGGAGTGCCCATGCTGTTGAGCAAGCTGAAATTATACACGCTGCAGGGAGCAAGGTGGGGATGTTGCAACTTAACATCTCTTTTGGAGGAATTGAAAAGATTTTGTCCCAGCCCTAATGTCTGCATTAAAGAAATTGAAAATTGTCATTGCGTGCCTTCTTCACCAGGGAAGCAGCACATTGTTAGAAAACGTGTTATTAAATCCATGATGTCTTTGGCCTGTTATGCCTAAAGAGCAACAGCAATTGGAGGAGGCTTGCTGACAAAGGGGAGTCTTCAGTCATGGTTGCTTATGCTCCAGATCAGAAGCAGTGATCAAAAGGCGTTCCCTGTCCCCTCCAAACACTTAAACTGTACTTTAGTCATGCTGAGGAACCTGGGTGTTGTTTATTAATGTAGTCATGCAAACAAAAGGCAGCACTCGCTCTTGTCCTTGAGACAGGGGTGCCGCTGAGGAGCAGAAGGTTTCAGTGCCTCAGGCCCTCGAGAATGGAGGTAAGAGCCTTCACTTTGCAGCCCCGCATCTGTTGTGGCATAAGCGTTAAGGGCTATGATCCAGTTTTGTGTAGTCTAACAAGCTCCACCAGAAGCTGGCATTGCCTGGGTCGAGAGGCCTCGCTGCTGGCTGAAGGAGAGATACAGAGGATGACCAGAGGTACTGACTGCTGGCAGAGCAGCCCAGAGCCAGCACAAATGTCTCATGAGAAATCTGACATCAGGGAGTGGAAATCGGTGCTGCTTCTTCTGTAACAGAAGGCAAGAAGGGAAGAAAAAAAAAAGACACATGTACTGTTTGGAGCAAAAGGCTCATGATTTTTTTAGGCAGAAACATAGAAAAAATCCTGCCTTAATTACTTTTTTCCTCAAGTCTCTGATAAAAAATGGCTGATAAAACTTCGCAGTGCTCAGCTGTCTTTGTGAAATTTGTGTTTGCATTGAAAAGACTAAGAACCTTTTTAAGAATGAAGGTGCTTTGCCTTATTTTTGAAAGGAATGCCTAAGCTTTGGGTGTTACTTTAATAAAAATAATTCCTGATCTTTTTATGGAATATATAAACTCTGGGCGTTACTTTAATAAAAATAACTTCAAACTCCAAGATTAACAGAATTGCTAAAAGGAATTAGTTCTCAATATGAAAAACAATAAACTAAGTTTGGAATTTCTGAACCAAGCCCTCAAAGGCAATTTGTGGCAAAACTCCAGGAAAAAAAAAATCTCATTTTTATAAAATTATATCTAGGCACTGCTTTGAAAAGTGATTCTCTCCTTGCAAATGCCTAGGAATGAGGTATTTTAAGAGAATTTGGTTTAATTTTAATCTAGCAGTGAAATAAATTAATCTTGAAAAGGGGCTGTTCAAATTTGGGGTTTACTGAAACTGTAGTCTGAGAAAATACTTTACATTTGCATATCTAAAGAAGAACTTAGATCCTGAGTCTGCGAAGGAGTAGTCCCCTTCAGTTTCTGCCAGGCTATCAGACTTGCTGGAACTGGTTTTGGACATCCATGATGTATAAAATGCACAGGTGGATCTACAGCTTGCTCCTGAGAAAGACCATGGTTTGATAAGATGGTAGCAACATTTGTCATTTTCGTAATGGAGTAGAACAGGTATTTTGAAAAGACTCCGCCAACAGGAGGGCTGTATTACTTTCCAAAATATCCTCTGGATCATCTTGGAAACATGGTTTGTAATATGCTCTTGACTGACAGCGAAGGGTGCGAGGCGTGAATTCCTGAGCAGGGAAGATGTATGTGGGTTGTGCAATGGGAGACTCCATGTGATGTCGTTATTTATGGCGCTTCTCTCAGATGTCTTTCTGGGACTCAAACAGCTGCTGTGAACTTTACCCACCACTGAGCACTAGGTATGTTTGAGTGACTATTTTGCTGTTGCTTGGATCATGGTGATAAGCAGTACAGCAGGTTCTGTGACACTGGTTGAAAGAACAGAGCAGAATCTGTACTGGTTGATGAAAACCTTGCAAAGGGGGAAAAAATGAGATTATCATCTTCCATAGTTTTGGTTGGTGAACATCAGGGAGTGGTAGTTGAAGGCAGCCCATTTCTTTCTGCTGTAATATGGAAGGAAGGGTGGACTGACAGAAGAGGGAGAGTTGCTTTTTCTTTTCAGATAGAGGCAAAGGTGCAGGTTTTTTCCTCTTACCTCTTTTCTTCATGACTGTGTTGTTAAATGGCAGCAACCATTGTTTGCAGGAACTTTTCCTGGCTTTAGTAAAGAACTGTGGGTTGTCATGCGTTTTGATATGTGGCAGTGCTGTTGTTAAACAGATCAAAATCTACAGTCAGATAAGGCTCAGAATAATTGATGTTTTTAGCTCAGCTAAATAACTGGGTTCACATGATCTGTAAGTGGCCAGCAGGTTTTTTCTTAGGCAAAGTATGTACTGCTTGTATTGTACATTTATTTAAAGCTAATTTTATCACAACAGATTGAGAATTTTAGCAACCAGAAATACCTGAGTTGAGTCTGTTAAAAAAAGTCTCCTTACCCAGAGTCTGCTTCTGTGTGTGACAAACAGAAAATATCACTTCTTTTTGACTTCAAAGTCAGTAATGACTCCAAAGTGGTGAAAGCATTGCACTCTGTGCCTCTGAGATTACTTTTGCCACTGCTGATGGGAGAATTGTTCTGTATCATTATTGTCTTCCCTTTCAACCTCAGCACATTCTGGAATGCCAAGGGCAAACCACTCGCTGGCTGATCCGAGGTCCTGGCGGTGCTGGTATGGCAGTGCTCTGAGCCTTGTGGCTTGGACCACTCTTTCAGCATTGCCTAAGAGCATTGTACAAGCACCCAGCTCAGTACATTGTCTTTACACATGTGAGACTGAAGAACAGGAAAACGTTTATGGCCTCTTGGAAAGAAACCGTCAAGATCCTTGCTCTGAAACAGAGTTTCTAAGACCTCTGTAACTATTAAACAGCATGAAGAGGTCTTTGAGAAATATGTGAAAGGACAATTTTACTGCCATTATGAGACCTGTCACTTTATTGACTAATCAGTCTCTGATACTCAAATAGAGAAAAAAGTTGCATGTGTTTGGATTATTTAATGAGGTAACTGTTGACAAAGTGGGGCCTTTTCCACTTCTGTTAGTGCTATTTTGATCATTTAAGAACTTCATTTGTTTCTGAACCATAAGCTGGAACAGGCTTTTTCTCTCACCCCCTTGCTTGCCTGAAGGTTGTTCCAAAGAGAGATGAAATGGTATAATTTTAATTTTGGTTGAGGCAAAGAAGTATTCTCTTACCATAACTCACCAGTTCCAAGCCCGTAATCACAACATTTGTGGTCAAACAGTGATGACTGTGTGGTATTTCTCACAGATGCTGTAAAAACTCTGTCATCTCCTTGGGAGGCCATCTTCCCATGAGATACCAGCCTTTCTCTCTTTCTGTCCTGAAGACTTTCGGACTGAGAACCTGTGGCCTGGAGTCCAAAGTTTTAGCTTCAAAGGCTTGGAGAAGAAAATGCAGCCCAAGTAATGACTGAAAGCAGGTTTTGGGGAGACAAGAGGATCCAGAACTTCAAGTGTGCTTTAAGAGTCTCCCTTTCTTGTCTGCTGCTTGCATATATATTTTTTTTTCCCCACCAAGCTTTTGTTGAATGAAGGTGTGGCTTTATACGTTGATGCATACGTTGTGTGAGCAGAAACAGCAGAGAGCACTGGAGCTTTAATAAGTACTTGGCACAATAATCATGATGAATGTGCCATGAGCTCATCCATAAGGAACAAAAGTAGCAACACAGGCTCAAGTTATTGCACAGGGGAACTTGCAGCCCACAAGAACATCAGCCAAGAGCAAAATAGGATTGGTGTTGCATGGTTTGGCCCTGTTGTTCTTTATTCAGGTATGGAGATGAGAGGGCAGTTCTTTGCTCAGAGAGGTTCCTGTACAGCCCTCTCTTCTAAGTAAATTTATCAGAATATTGAAGGGGGGTTTCAAAGTGCACAACATAGAGCAAAACATCTTGCTTATAAGAGTGGCATCCCTGGAGTGGAAAACAACATGAAAGTGAGATTGCAAGATCTAGAAGGGAGAGCCTGCTGAAATCTTGGTGCAACTGCCAACTTTCCTGCAGATCCCAGAAGTGTAGCTTAAATGTTGCTAGATATCTTAATAGAATTTGCTCAGTAGTTTCCTTGAAGATCCTCAGATTGTGTCCTGTCACAGGGCATAGTGTGGCATGGAAATTTATGGTGCAAGGCAGGCTGGAGCTCTCGGAAGGGGAATAGAGGTGGTTAATGGTTATGCTAGTTCCCATAGTGCAAGAACAAAGGGATATTTAAATGACATTAGGCATAAACACACCACACAATAGTACCGAGAGCAAAAGTTTAGTCGGATTCCAAGCAGACTTGGGCATTTATATATTTAATGACAATGTCCAGAGTTGCTGTAAATAGGATTAAAAATAAATTAAGCACATAAACCTTCATGCTTATTGATGAGGTCAGGAAGGAATTTCCCTTTTGGGGGAATTACATCATTGCTCACTACCTGAACTGTTCTACCTTCTGTAGCATCTGGTCCTGATCACAGGAGGCAGGATTCTCAGAAAAATGGACCAGCAGTCTGACCTGTCGTGCCAGTGCCTGGGTAGGGTCTTGTTGAAGCATATTTTGAAAAGCATATTTTTTTGGTGTATGGGGGGGGCGGTTCTGAGGCCACCTGTGCTGTAGTGTATGTCTGCTTTTCCAGATTCCCATTGGTGAAACAGGACAGCTGTTGTCCAAGTGCCTTTAATGAATCCTGAGAATTGCCTGTTGACATGTCAGCAGCAGCCCACGTAGAGATGGAAGATGTGATGGGCTCATAAGGCATTGCTGTATTGCTCCACAGATTCAAAGGTAGCTCTGTGAGCAGCTGAACTACTGAAGATAAATCTTTCCTGCAGCTCTCTTGGTTTTGGTGGCACTGCAGTACCTTACACATTTTTCCTTCTTTCTCTCTTTCCATTACACAGCAGTGCTGTTAGCATCCCTGATTTTCCCCACAGCACAGTGCCTGAGCAGCTTCTCACTGCCTTGTAGTTAGTTCTTGGGCATATTTAATCAAAACATGCTGTCTCCCTGATGTTTGAGCCAGACCTTTTGCTCAGGTGACTGCCTTGGTTGCTTACTTTTGCAAGTCTGCTGTGGGAATTGAGCACCTCTGAAATCTCCTAACTTTTGCAGGAGACTAGGTTGAAATTGGCCTTATAGTTTACATTTCTGTGCATGGAACAATCGGTGGGGTTGTATAACCATTGTTTCTTTGGGAAACAAGGAACGCTTTCAGTATTTCAAGCAAGTTACTGAAGAATATTTTTTCTCTCAAAGCAATCAGGTGAATGAAGAGTTACACCAAATAATTGAGGCGTGTGTACTTTTAAAACATGCACTGTTTAATCTTTTAAGATTTCCCCCAAGGTACAAGGGAAAGGTTTCCTTGCCAAAATACTGTAATTGAGTTAACATTCTGGGAGGTTTCTGTGTTTTGTTACTGAGCTACAAAGCTTCAGAACTTCTGTTACTGAGCTTCTGCTGGTGTTGGAAGGAAGGAAGATCAAAGTTAGAAGCACCAGCCTGCCAGTAAATTGTCTCTTCAAAAGAAAACTGAAAATTCCTAGGTTGTTTCAGGTGGCAGCCAGCATCAGATCTTTTGGACAACTATTAACCTTTTCCTGCAGTTCTCTTTCTGCATGCCACAGTGAGCAGCCTGGGTGTCTTGTAGTGTGTATGGTGTGTAAGCTGACTGTAGACATCTGATTAACAAGTGAAGATGTCAATAATAGATTGAATTACTTGTCCTCAGTTAATTTCTGCTGCTCAGAAAGAATATGGAGTTAGGATGACTATTGAACAGTAAAATTACGGTTTCTGCTTCTTGTATACAGTGATCATCATGATAAAAGATTAAGAATCACTGTGGTGTAAAATAATTGAATGGTATATATATTATAAAATAATTCTGGATGTCCTGACAGCTGGACATTTGTGACTGCCTCAGCTTTAGTGCTTTTGAAAGCTTTTAAGCTCTTGAAATCTGTGATAGTTACCTTTCCTGAGTAGGCAGTAGCATGTCTCAGTAGCAGGCATGATCACTGAGGCACGAGCTTTCAGGACTGTTTGCCTTCTGAGCACTTTTGAGGGTAAGGACTTAATCAAGAGTTCAGAATTGGGGGAGTATGTATTTTTCTTTGACATGTAATCCCAGCACAGCAAATACATTTCTGTCCAGTTACTTAAAAGATGTTTTTTCTGCAATACCCAGAGCGCTCTCAGAGGGTTTCTTGATTTGACTAAGGCTCAGTTATCTTCTCAACTGTGATGTGCAAGAAGCAAAGCCAAAACTTTGTGCTCTGGTGGGACTCTGTCCCTACAGCTGTCCCTCATTTCTGCAGTAAGAAAGCCAAAATGAGCCCTTTTTCACAGGGAGGAGTTGGGGAAGGACTACACTGTCTTTCTGATTCATGCATATGGAGCATTCTGCTGTCAACTGTTTTTGCAGAATAAAGAAGGATTTTAGATGGGATGTAGAATTATGAGAAGTTTAGGTGGTAGCTGATAAGATGTAGGGTCTGCTCTGCTTCTAGTACAAAGAGGTTTTGATGCTAATGTTTATTTAAATGCGGCCTTAACCCTAAAAGGGAGAGATAAAATGGCTTTCATGCTTCTGTTTCACTGAGAGCTGGCTGGCAGAATGGTTTTGGTGCCTGCTTATCTGCTCTGAAGGCTTCATGGCTGGGGAGGCTGCAGAAATAATTCTCCTGTACCCCCTTATTCAGCATTCAGGCAAAACTGTAAAGCAGGCAGATGGTTTAAGCTGCAGCTTTGGACACAAGAGGGTTGTGTGTCCATTTTGCAGATGAGTCATCCCTTTGCTGTTTTGTTGTTAGACTCTAAACACTGCTGCTCTTGGCTTTGGGCCTGTTTGACCCCAAGTTTTGGATGGCAGAAGCAGGCAAGTGCCCTCTACCCCAATGCCAAGTTTTATGATAGGTTGCAAGTACCTTAGGCCATTGTCACCTTGTAGTTAAGCTGCTGTAACACAGAGAAAGCTTTGTCTTCTCTTGTACCTGATAAGTGTATAAAACCACAAACTGTGTGCTATGGAAGTTGTGCAGATTAGGGAGCAATGGGAAAAGTAGAGGAGAGGCTTACTCACATCTTTGTTTTTAATCTAACTTGTGGGCTTGAGCTCTACTTGGACAAGTGAGTCCTGGGTAAAGATAACTGGCATTGTTTTCAGTAGCGGGTAAGTCAGCAGATGGGTCAGCAGTTTCTTTTAGTTGAGCTGGCTGCCGCAGACTAGTTCTGCAAGCTTGGCACCAGGTCATATTTTCCACAGTGTGTAAGGCTAGCTGGTGCAGGATTTCTCCTGCTCACGGTGTCAGGATCAGAGGTGCAGATTGGGAGATTGGTTACCCCATTTTTGGCACGCGATGTTTTGCCAAACTAGGTTTGTAAGCTTTGTGCTTGTGAAAGGAACTCTGATTTCCTAAAAGGAACTTGAATGAAAGTTGGGATTTTATTAAAGACACAGAGGCATATTATTATTCATCTTTCATTGCTTCATCCCTGTGATGTTTCCTGTTTTGCTTCTTGAGATACAGGTGTCATGATGAGGAGCTTCTCAGAAACAGAAGTGGATGATGAGTGGAGATGAAGAAATCATACATTTGAGAAGTTGGCTCAAGTTTCCGTTACAGGCATGGAAAGTTTCTGAGACCAAGCCATGCGAGAAGAACATGAGTAAAGAAGAGGGAGATGTAGACCCAGACTTTCTAGAAGGGATTGCAGGATTTGAGAGGACACTGCACAGACGTCACGTAGTTTTCTTGCTTATTTATTTACCTGCACCCCTGAACTGTAATACTTTGTTTGCATGTCTGTTTGGAAATTGAAAAATCCCCTCACATCTGTGTCTTTAATATAATCGTGGCTTCAAGCTTGTTTTAGGAAGAGCAGAACATCGCTGTAGTTTTCATTTGTGGATGAGATAGCTGCTGCTTTGTACTTTAAATCAATTTGGGGTTTTTCTTGTTGAAACATACATTGAATATGGAAAAGCTCAGACTATTACAAATATGAAGTTAGAGGTTTTGCTTAAGTTTAATAAACAGCCTTTGCATAGAAAGTATGACGACAGGTGCATAGGTAAAAGAAAAAAAAATAGTGCTAGCCCTATAATTTGAGTAACCTTATAATGTATTGTTCTTGTGGTGTCCTTAGACAGATGCCAGAATCAAACATCAATCAATTTTATCTTTTCTATCTGACTGTTGGTCAGAAAAATGTTCTAGGTAAGATTTCTTGCCAGGGTTGTAGGGTTATAAGCGCAGATTTCTTAGTCAGGAGAGAGCTTTTTGGAGAGAGAGGTTTTGAGCATCTTGGCTGTGCCGTGAAGTATCTCGAAGGAAATACTGGCCATGCAGTCCAACAACTTAATGATGCTGTGAACAGATTTGATTGTAGTAAGTCTCTGATACAAAGTTATTAAGACTTTGATGTATATGTATTTTAAATTTCAAAAGTAAATGTGTTTTCCTGTATTGAAAAGTATTGGTGGTAGTGGCAGGCAAAGAACATCTTTATTTTTCTTATCAACTCCTATCTGGTGTCTTATCCTTAATAAAAGGCTATGGTTATTTTTGTATACTGACTGAATATTTGGCCTTTAAGAGTATATAATTAGATAGAAGAGTAAAAGCAGTTGTTAAAGGACTATTTTTTAAATGAAAATAGTTTGAAATCATATAATTTTAGTTTCTTCTGAATAGATGTGATTAGTGTCTTGGAAATAGTTTTACAGTGGATATAAGGGGAACAGTTGAGAGACAGTGGCTGAGAATGTGTCCAGCTATTTTTGTAGTTATATTTTTCCAGTTAGATTTTTTTCAGTCTCTTTACTTAGATATTTCCATATAATCGAGCTGCTACATCACAATGGGATACAAAAACTATTTGCACTTTATAATATTTACATTTTAAAATAGGTTTTATTGTAATAATTGATAAGTAAATTGCAATGACTGTGAGAAAATCCTCGCCTATTTTATTACTTTGATAGAAATTTGAATATGGGATAGTATTGTCTGTATCATATAAGAATGTTTTCATGGATTTTTAGCTGCTGAAACTGAAATCAATAAACTTTAGCTACTGTTGTTGACTGGAACAAGTAACTCTGCATATTTGTTTTCTTCGTGTTACCTGTACCCTTGTGTTCACGTAGTGTTTCTGCCAGCATTACTCCTTTCATGGTGTTTGCCCATGAGGCACACTCAGTGTGGGTTCCTGCAATTTCTTGTGGAAGACTTTATTGATGGAGAACTGTGCATTCAAGTTTGTGCAATTAATCTGTTTTCTGAATAAACCTTAGAGAATCTCAGTCAAAACAGAATCCCAGGATTAGAGTAGCCAGTGGATGAGTTTGTTATTTTTTTCCAATTATAAGTAGATTTTTCAGTAATTGATGATAGTGTTTGCAAATAGATAGAGAACGGTCTTCTGCACCCCTGAATTTCACATATGATTAGTGAACCAGCCTATTCCAGATGGAAAGTACATTAGTGAATAATACAGTCCAGGTTCTGGATTACTTTAGATAATGGAAAATACTTTTTGCATAATTGAGGAATTTTTTAAACTGAAAAGTATTATTTTTCTTGTAAACTCATAGTACTTTGATTTGAAAGAAACAAACTTGTAATATAACCCAAATTTATTGTAATCTATTTAGCTATTAGTATTAAATTAAGTGATTAAGATATCTTCATGTCTGCTGAAGTTTTAAAGAAAAAAATCAAATTGTGAAAGATATCTGGTTAAAGGCTTGGAGACAGTGTTGATTGAAATATTAAGCCCATTTGGGGAGTAATGTATTCCACTGTTTCAGAGCAACTCTTTTCCTCACATAATTTTATTAATTTGATTTAATTAAATATCTGCTTAATTCAAAGTGGAGAAACTGATTGATAGTTGAAGAGATGTCACAATTAATTTTCCCCTTTTTAATTTATGTGTAGAAGAGATGGAAGAGGAATAGATTTCTGTGACTTCTGAAGGTCTTGGTGACAAGAAACCATTTTTTAATTAATTGTAGATTCCTTGATTACTTCCTTAAAGGAAAAAATACTTTATATTCTTTTTGCCTGTGTATTCAGTGTTCTTTGTTTATATGATTATCTACTTGCTCGTTTGTTTTACGGATAACAGTGGGTAAATTTTCCTTATCAGTATGACAGAGATAGTCCTTGTTCCCTTCCAGGTCTTGCAAGAAATGTGCTCTGCATGTTCTTCCATATTTCAGAGGACTCTTGACATGGTGTGATTGTCATGGCTGGCTGCCATAGACTTAATTTTATTTATTTTTGGGGGTTATTTTCTCTTTTTCTGCTTGATTTTTTCAGCTAATTCTGGAATTTGCACCCTTCCTTGGAGTGGTGTGACTCTTCTCACAGTGCTTGTGTGGAGCAGAGAGGTCTGTGTCAGTGCCACTCCCATTTTTGGGTTGGTCATTTTCTGCATGGGGGATGCATAGTCTAGAGAAGTCCCGGCCTGAGCCATGGTGGCCACAGCAGTATCCTGGCATGGCCAGCCCTGGTTCTCACACCAGCAGGCAGGGAAGAGGGGGGGGTTCCTCATGGAATCCCCTTTGCTATTCCTGACCTCTCAGCAGCATCCATTCTATCTCTTCTCCTCTGGGCAGCCATGGGGCTTCTGAGATGCATCAATGTCATCATTGTGGCTTAGCTAGGAATGCCTTATCCTGAGGATGAGGCACAGAGGCCACCGGCCCTGTTTGCTGGTGCCAAGTACTCAAATACATTCTGCTGCCTAGTGACTTCTTCTTCCCTGCAGCCTGTGTGTCAAGCAGAGAAATTTTAGTTGTTCAAGCTCTTTTGGAAGACGAATATGCTCATGTGTGTCATGTTATCTTGCCCAAACCTTTAGGAAGACTCTTTGTGCTCCACCTGGACATTGGCACTGGACCACTGGTTTGTTCCTCGGCCTTCCAGGAGAGATAAAGCCTAACTTTTCTCAACCTGCTTCATATGACCACACACCCTTAGTAAGCCCTCTTGGAGGTGTTTGCTAAGCCAAGAACCCAGCTGTGGGATGCTCTTTGGCACGTTGCATTGACAGTGATTTAATCTGTAGCCCATGTCACAAGTCTGTTGGGCACTTCTTTGTTCAACCTACGGTAAAGCTACCAGCAGGTTAATGTTGCCTGGTAGGTGGAACTCAAGGTATTTGCTTCCCCATCATGCTCCTCATGCCTCTAGCAGCAAAGGCTGCAGGAGACAGATGTGGATGTTACATGGACTTAAGAACAGAGATCAGCAGCTATTGGGCTTTGAGGGGGCAACAGGCCTATTAATTGGCAAGTGCCAAGCTTTGCATGGTCGCCAGGCAGCATAAGCATGAATATTTGTCTCCGATTCCTGTGAGATGAAGCCAAGGTCACAGCTTTCATTGCTGTTTCCCCCTTTATATCTCTATTACTGCAATGCTCATAGGGAAAAAGAAGCAGCAAAATTTCCATTGCCAGAGTACACTGGCTTAATCTATTTCCATTTACCCCCATAACCCTGGTTGACACCTCTGTGAGTGTTGTCCCTCCTCTGGTTATAGCCCTGGTCCTTTTCTCCTTTTGACATTCAGCTAGATCAGGAGTGCTTGGTCTTCTGTCCTGTGGGCCACACTGATTTTGGAGGTCGGCAGTGAGAGCCAGCCGGTGTGGTTTGGCATGTTGATAGCTACTCACTCACTCCAGCTCTGTTTGAAGAGAGGGGGCTGCTGGACTCAGGGGAGCTCCAGCCATGTCTTCTGTCTCAAACAGAAGGCTCCACAGTGGTTGTTCTCTGAAACCCAAACTGAAATGGAAATGGCAGGCAATCTGGGGCTGGATGTGTCAGGTTTCCTTTATCTGAAAAATTTGCATTGTTGACTTTTGGCAACCACACTCTGGCTTTTCACCAAGGGCATCTTTACATATGCCTCTGAATTTGCAAAATGCATATTTTTGGATTGCCAGAGGAGTGTTTTGTGGGCAGTTTTTATGTTCTGTGTAAAGTCGGTACAGGTCCGTTAGTCTTTCAGGATAATGCTCCTGGAGTTGTCAGCAGTAGCCAGGGCTTTTATAGTACTGTGCCCATGCTGACTGCTTCTTTTGGATATGGGTCTGGGGAGGGGAAGATTAAGCTCAGGGTGGCTCTGAACAGCAGCTCACCCTTTTCCTTGGTCTTAGTGTGGACATGGGTGTGCCCCAGTCTCTGGTCAGTCGGCTGGAATCACAGGCGATCCAAGTCCAGTTCCCAGCATTAACTGGGAAAGGACCATTCCCAGCTTGAATCAGCACTGGCCAAAGCCTTGCTCCTTCAGAATTGCTTTGCTGCCTTTGAACTCCTCCTGGCTGGACATGGGCTTGTGCTGTGGTAGAGGTTGGAGTCAGCATGGCTCTCCCAGGCCACACAGCACCCGGAGCCTGTGTCATCCTCTGCGCCAGCCTTGGCCTCCAGCAATTCCACTTGTGGGTTCCTCCCTTTCATTTCCCAGGGCTGGCTCACTCAGTAGACAAGTGTGATCTCAAGCAGAGTCACATGCTGTAACATGGCAGCTCTCCATGCATGCCTGTGCAAGCGCAGCTAATTCACCTCGACCACTGGGAGTGGAAGTCCCTTGACTGGGGTGGGATGTCCTCTTTGAGAGCCCACAAGCTTGCTGGAAAAAAAGATGTTTGGATGACAGGGTAACAGAGTTCAGAGCCATCAAGAATCCCCATCCAATGGGTTTGATTCCTTAGAGGAATCAAAGCAGAGGAGTTGCTCCCTGCTAAATGACTTCTTAATTTTTATATCTACTGCATTAAACTTTGCAGAGTCCCTGAGATGGTTTTCTTGCAGTGAAACATGGATGTATCTCTTTTGGAGATTATCGTGATAGATAATAGAATGTTTCAGAACTTGCTATCCAATATGTAAAAGCAGATGTGCTTTATTGGCTCTTTTTAACTTAAACTGTGTTTGCAGCTCTCTACAGAGCAGATGCTCAGAGTTTTGTTGGTATTCATTGAGCATAATAGAACTACCAGAGCTCCAAGAAGTGGTGCTGTGTTTGGTAGAGCAGGTTTGGTTAAATCTCTGTTAGTCTGAAGGGCCTCAGGGCTGATTTCCAGGTAATGATTGGTCTGTGGTGTCCTTCAAGGCTCCCATGGTGGAGATGGTCATGGGGGCCTTAAGTACCAGAAAGAAGAGGGCTGGAGATTTCTTTGAGGTATGATGGGCTGCCATCTGCCACCCCTTTTCATTCCTCATTGATTTGATTTCCTTTGTTTATAGATTGAGGGGGAATAAGGGTTCCCAGGCAGGGTCAGTGTCTCCAGTTCCAGGTGCTTATGGCTCCCAGTTTTAGAGTACCAGCAGGTATGTGAGAGCCCAGAAACTCCTGTAGCTGGTCACTAACCTTGCAGCTTTTGGATGTTTTTGTTGTATTTCTATTCATGAATAAATGCATTTTACAGGCATTCAGGTTCCAATTCTTAGGGGTTTTTATGTTAGAAAATTATACTCATCCCCCATTATTTTCTACTCAAAAAGTAGGTGTTCTAAAATCTGAATAATCATTTACATATGTAGCCTTGCAACCTGAATGGCAAAAAAAAGCCAGTTACCTTTGATATAAAAGTAACCCTTAGTTGCAAAATTAACTTTGTTTTAGTGGTCACTGGGAAATGAGAACCTGGGCATCTTTCAAAAAATAGCTAATCCAGAAATGCAGAACAAAGGGGGTTTAAAATGAAATATTTAAATTGGCTTGTCCTATTACATTATTTAAGCCTGAATATAAATCTGCCTAGCATGAGTTTGTTGAATCAAACAAGGATCTATCAATTATTGATTTACCAAAATAAATTACGATTAAAACTGAATTATGATATCTGATCGAGATTGTAATTTATCATTTCTACAAATATTTGATTTGATGGGAACCAAACTGGTGCTGCCATTTCCAAAACCCAATCCTCGCAATTTATTCTGTGGTCTTATAAATTTTCCTTTGCTTGCTTCTTTAGTGGTGTCCCAAATTATAACTCTTTCTAATGGTCAGCCTATCTTGGCTTGAATTTTCCCATGCCTGAAGTCCACAATGCTGATGTAGCAGAACAGAAACTTTGAAGATATTTCCTTTTCTCTGTGCTGTTTATTATATCCTTTGCTTTGTGTGTAGACCGAGCTCTGAAGCTTAGGTCAACAAGAAGCCACCGTTGTGGCCAGGCTGGCTCGTGGGAAGCAGCACTCAAATGGTTCCAGTTTGCAGCTCTCCTGGGTCTGAGATGCTTCCCACAGGTCAGGCTGGCAGCTTCTGGGGCTTGGAATTGCAATAGATACCTCTCAGGTCACATGTGCCCTGAGCAGTGTTTTTACCTGCACGCTGGTGGTGCTTGCTGTAAGCTGGTGGAATGGTCCTTAGCTTCTCTAAAGGAGAATTAGGATGGATTTAACGCTTACTGGGAGAGGCAGACATCAGCTATAAACAGAACATGGAATAATATTTTGCCTTTTTTTTTTCTTTTTACCTTATAAAGTTAAACAAGTGCTACAAGAAGTTTCTGCGCTTATTTATTCGCTTTCTTAAAACTTTGGAATCCAGATCTATAAATACAAGCTGACTTAATGTTTACCATTATGGTCACTTGAATTGATGGGTGCTATTTGTTAGGGAAAAAAAAGTAAAAAAAGGTATTAAGATATCTAATCTGCAGGAAAAGATTAACATGCTGTTGTTGTTAAAATATGTTGCTTTTGTCCTTAAGGGAAAACCGCTGTGAAAGTCTTAGCCCCTCAGTTTTCTAAAAACTGGAAGCCTGTTTGTCAGCTATTACAGGAGCAAAAGGAAAGACATTACAACCAGACTAAAGAGATGTAGCTTTTCATAAAGGTAGCAGCTGTATCACAGACTTAGTTGTAGTGGGGTATTGACCCTAAATAAAGAATCACCATTTCTTAAAAATAATCATGGCTCAATAGGTATAATTCTTTTTTTTGGAGTGGGGATTTGAATGTCATTTCTTCATTGCAGATTTCTAGTTGGAGTTTTTTCCTAATTCTTTTTAGAAGGTGATGTAGGCTTGCTAATCCATGTGAGTTTTCTTAAGAAATGTAAAATACTTTTTAGTATTACCAAATAACCCATGCAGATGTGCAGCTGAATTTAACCAATTCAGAAAACTTTTGACTTCTTGTTAGGAAATATCCTTTATTCAAACTTGAAAAAATAGATCAGGAAGGATTATGTTTCCAAGTCTGTGTTCACAAAACTGAATTGATTTGGTTTTTCTCAAATGTTCAGGATGCAGAAAATGTGCAGATTTAATTATATTAAGTTCTAATATCACTACACACATTTTAATGACTCTGAATGGAGTAAAACTTAGCAGATAAATTTATAAACCATAAAAGTGTGCAAATAAATTTTTGTCAGTCAGATTTTTAACTGTGACAATGCAGTTTTGATTTGAATTCCTTTTTGCTGAATATGATAACTGAATTGCATTATATAGTCTTAAAGCAATTATTTTATATAAAGCTAAGCCGGGTACTTTTAGGCAAACATTAGTTTTGCCTTGATTTATGTGCAAAAAATGTTTCCCACTTAAAGGAAAGTGGTTGAAGGAATCTGGATTGGATAATTTAGGCTGAACTGTTGAAAGTGAAGTTGTTTGCTTAGGCATCGATCCAGACAAAACTCGTGCACATCTTTAACTTTCTGCAGTCTGTGTAGCCTGTGGGACCTCTACTGACATGGATAAAGTAGCAAGCGTGCAACATCATTCCCAAATTGGATGTACATACCCTACTGTCACAGGCATGTGAATTAAAAGTGCATTTAAGTGTGCTTGCAAATAAAAGATCTGGGACTCCTCAGAGATTACCTGATCTCACCAAAACACCCAACTGACAGTCAAAAATGAGATTTCCTTTCTTGTCTATGGCTATGCCTGGGGGTGGGGAGGGGGAAGGGAGTGTTTTGTTGCTTTTAATACGAGCTTCATTGGATTGGTTTGTCTCTCTGGTGCAGTCGTGACGCAGTGTTGTGTTTTATCAGTGCCCACCCCCAGCAGAATTCTTTGCTTAAGAGGAGGCAGATTTTCACCTACTGAATAAGAATCTGGACTCGCATTGATGCTTCTCAGTGTTGTCTTGTGTGCTCTCCTGTGCCGGAGTGAATTTTATCCCCGGACTGCCTGGTGTAAGTTACAGCCCTCTTTCTACCCTCTGAAAGTTTGCATGTTCAGATGTGACTGTACTGAATGATAGGATATCTATTTTAGACTGCAAACTGTATTTCTGAGCAGGAGGAAAGGTTGCTAGAAGAACTTTGCTCATTTTTCTCTTGATAAAACTTTTAAATACTGGGTGAGTTTTAAAGACTTCTCTGCATGGTTTTCTTTTATAAAACATGTTTTCTGTAACCATGAACACTTGTTTTCTCTGAATGGATCTTGCAAATCTCTAGTATTGAGTCATAAAACTACTTGCCTGTTAGAAAGACTTTGTTCAGTCACTGAAGGATCAAATTGTCCTTTAGTTAGAGAAAAATATGTTTATCAGCAAATGCATGGGAGAGTTTGCTGATACTTCACCTTTCTTACTTGTTTGTAGAATTGCTTAAAGTGACTGCTGTCTGTGTTTTTAGTGAATGTTTTCAGCAACAAAATCTCATGCTAGGTATTTTATATCCATTTTTGACCTTTCAGTGGTGGGAACAGAAGGTTGATAGGGACTAGGAAAAGGAAGCATCCTCTGGAAGTTTTGGGAGCTGACAGTGACTGTCCCTCTCTGCAATGTTAAACTGGACAGGAATCCTTGGAAAGCTATCAACTTCAGTCTTGTTTCCATATCAAGTAGTAGCATGAAGTATGCTTAAACACATTGTGACTGTATTAAAATAGGAACTGATTGATAGAAAAACCTGCTTCTGCTGATGTGGTAATTGATTTTTTTTTTAATAGTAAGTTCAGAGTGCTTTTTGTGTACTGGAGCATTGAACTTGCATAATGTTTGGCCTTGTGACAAGTCCTGTGCATGTAATTTAGAGCCATATAGGGGTGTTCTCTGTCTTGAACCACTTGATTCAATACTACCTTTCATATCATGAATGTAGCGTTAGTAATTTTAAGTAAATAATTTGTGAGCCTTGTGGCCTGAGCATGAACTGGAAATGATAAGGACTATTGATAAGAACCACATTAGAAGCTCTGGTTATAAACCAGGCTCGGTTTCTATGCAGTGCTGCGTTCAGTACCCGGAGACTGGAATGCCAGATCTGGCCTGAGTTTGTACACATAGGTGGGAACCTGACAGATTGGTTTTATATAAAAACCGAGGATATAAAAGAGAGGATACGGACTAATCTCCCAGGAGCTGCTGTCTGGTAAGCATTTTAGACAGACTTTTCCCCCACTGGTAACTAGAAGTGAACCTGCCTGTCAGTACAAATCCAGTGCTGCTGTCAGTCATTAAACATCTACTGTTTTCAACACAGCAGAGGAAAAGAAATTGTCCTCCCTTGTCTGCCTTGCCATAGTGCAAAGTGGAGTAGTCATATAAATTATTTTGGGAAATGCTACACTGCTGTCCTTTGATTTTTGTTCATACTTGGGCAACAACAAATCAGTTAAAACTGGGATGTCGCAGAATCTCTGTCCCATCCAGAGCAGAAGAAAATTTTCAGCTGGAGCTTGGGGCAACTTCTGAGAGTAGGAGAGCTGCATGCAGCATGATTTATATATGGTATGAGCTGCATACCTTTCAATGCCTTACAAATGCTGTAGGTTCTTCCCTAATTCTCAGTAAAGAGAATATTAAAGGACATTTATGGGATCTCTGTTTGTTCCTTTATGTCACACAGTCGGATTGCTAGATGGTAATGCGCTCTGATTACTTCCTTAGAATTTGAACTTAGTCCTGAGCTTTTATTTATCCATTCATTTCTGCTGTTTGATACTTCTCTGTTCTCTTTAGCAGCAATTAGTTTAGCAAAAACAAAAATCCCCAAACCCTGACATCTCTGATTTTCAAATTTAGTATTATTTTTTTCACTAAAACTTGTCTAGGCTCAGTAGTGTACTGTGAACAGCTTCCAGGAGACCTGTCTTAGTAAATGTCCGTATATAAACATGTCCTAAAATGATCTCATGCTTAACACGAGATCCTAGCTTTTTCCTGAGGATTCACTTGTCATTGTGCATGAATTGAGGTGCTTTTTTACCTAGGTTTTGTTCTCATCTCTCCCTTAGGGAAGAAATAGCACTCTGTCTTGACAGAGTTATAACAAGCTGTTAAGTGAATAATAAAATACAGTCTGAGGGGAATGTCTGGATCATCTGCCAGTGAGGCAGAGGGATGTGCTTAGCATTTCCAAAAATCAAATTTTTCTTGCTGAGGTGCAAGTTTTTAAGTCCATTTAAAAGGCTTCAACTCAAACCTTGTAAGTATGGTGCACTGACTATGGACCGTAAGGAAACTCTGGTAGCTAAAAAACTTGCCTTAATGCAGAATTAGCTTCTTCCAGCTTGAAATGCCATCTCTGTGCATTTCTCTCCATCCATCAGAGATGCACACTCCAGTTTCAGGTCCTGCAGCTCCTGGTCCTAACACAATTCCTCTGCCCTGCTAGTGCTCAAGTGTGAGTTTGCAGCATGGCAGAACGAGTTGGGCTGGTTCAGGAAGAGTTATCCAAAGCCTAAATAGGAAAATGTACTTTTCCACCCAGAGTCTGCTGTGGTGGCAGAGCACACCTGACTGCAGAGGAGGTGTCAGTCCCAGAGGTAACTGGGAGGATCTCCCAGCACCCAGCAGGTCGGGTTGAATTGCATTTGGATTGCATAGAGGCACGTTGATGAAATATGAGAACAGGAGAGACACAGGCTGGTGACTTCCAGGTGTCACACGTGGAGCAGATCACCTGCCATTCCCTCCTGTGTGGTGTTTTTTCCAGTTTCTTTTTCATCCCACTAACAACATCACAAGCTCTTGGGTTACATTAGGTGATGAGGGGCATAGTTCAGCATGTCTGAGCATGCCAAATGTATTTTGGGCTCTAGAAGGAAGCAGACTAAGATTTAGTCTGTATTTAGTCACTGGCCTGCTCTGCAGGATATTTTGCATTTCTGAAAACTTTCTCAGCAGAGATGTGCCTTTTTTTTCCTTTTTTTTTTTATAAGCATTTAAAATCTCTTATCATTTTTTAAGGTTGAAAGTAGTAACACCTAGCCATTCACAGGCAACCTACATGTTAATTTTTAAACATGTGTTTATTTCCTTTTTCCTTTTGATTTCCATCTTGTTAAAGACACAGCTTAGCTGCTGCTTGGTGCTGTTGCTTGTGCCAACACAGTTGAGCCTCTCAAGTTTTGGAGGAAGCTCTATTTTGAACCATCACCTTGCATAAAATGACAGGTGGGGTGACTTCTTACTTAAGACATCCTTTTCTCATCCTTTTCTCCTGAGGCCATGTATCCTACTTCACAGGGAGGGAGTTTGTGTAGCTGCCTCTCTAAGACATTGCCAGAAGCCCTGCTGACAGTCTCCTGGAGACTCTCTGGCCTCCAGGAGGTGATTTAGGAGCACACATATGCACTCTTGAAGTCTTCATTTCTTTGGGACCATCTGGAGGAGTTCAGCCCATCCTCCTCCCAGGGAAGCTAATAAAGGCAACCTTGTGACTTAGTGGTTTATTTTGGTAACTGCAAGAACTCGCCCTGGCTGGAGGAGCCAGATTTGGCAAACATTGTCCCATGAATTCTCTTGTGGTGGGGCAATGTCACAATCGCCCTGCTCTTTCTCTCAGTCCCAGGAACTGGGCCACCACAATAAATTGGTAGGTTGGTTGATAAGTGGAGGAAAGACAGATCTCTGTTGGGAATAAGGGTGTGCTTTTATCTAGCTGGTCCAAAGGAATGGGTCTTGTATAATCACAGTCTGTGGGTGCATGCGTGGACCTCAGTCAGCTTTGCCCATTTTCAGGAGAAGAAACTGGGGCACTGAGGCTTACTTGGCAAAGGTACTGTGGAAATGCATGCAGGATGAAGAATTTAATCATTAATCTCCAGGATCAAGGAAGGACCCTGGTCCAGTACTTCATCTCCTGGCAAAAATCTGACATGCATAGTAGAAATTTTTTAACAAATGCTTTTAGTGGGGTTTGGTCTTCATTCACAGGCAAACAAGTGCTAACTGTAATTGTTTCTTCCAAATATCATTAGCCTTTTCTGTTTCTGTCAAGTCCTTTTCCACTCAATGGGCTGAGTGCTCATGAATTATAAAAAAGTAACAAGTCTTCAAACAGAAAACATGCTTTGGTGCTTCATTTTCTCATGTTATCTCATAGTATAAAAATCCTTATACAAATGTTTTTAGCCATTAAGACCTTCTGAAATGTTGTTTTAGAGTGTAAGGCATTCAAGGATTGATGTCTGCTCCATGTCTGGAAAAGACTGGAGCAACAGTTGTTCAGCCAGTTTGGAGCCTGCAGAAAGAAAGAGGGACATCTTTTTTTACTGAATATGTTTCTGCAGAGGAAGCATCAATCCTTGCAATCAATTTTAGAGTTTTCTAGGAAACACTTGTGGCTAGAGGTTTTATTTTCCTCTTGGTTGTTCTCAAGGATCCAGCACCTCAGGAGTATGCAAAATCTCTTTTAATTTTTTAACTTTGCTATTATTTCAGGGGTGTCAGAGACCCTTCCTCCCTGCTACCACAGGACCCAAATTGAAAGAAATTAAGCATGGTCTTGAAACTGTCCGTGTGGGAACATTGTATTGAAGTGACTGTGGGGAAATAGAGAGTGAGCAGGAAGTGGGCTCAGGGCTTTAATCTGACATTCCCTGCTCTCTAGAAGTGCTTCTTCAAAGAGGTGGAGTTGGCTGATGCAGATTTGCTGCTAAATGTTCATTTAACCCCTTGCCACAGGACCTCAGGAAGTCTCTGTGGTGGCCAGTAACAGAAGAGAATTGGCCCTTGGAGGAGGCAGGTGGTTTGGGAAAATTTCCTTCTAGCTTTTGACCATCTTCCTGTCACTGTGAGCCTTATCACTCTATTTAACAGTCTTTTGGATGACGAAGGTTTTATTTTTTAAGCTCCCTTTCTCCGTGTCCATGTTTTGCTTTGAAGAAGCTTACTCTTTTATTGGACTAAGAAAGATGTAATTCAAAAGGCAGCCATAAAACTGAAACTGTCAAAAGAAATACTCAAAGACATCTGTGACAATAGTTTGAATATAATAACTGTTAGTAATTGGTAACTATCTATAGGAAAAAACAGAGTTCAGTGATTTCCTTGCACCTTTTTCATAGACTTCTCTAAACCAGTAGGGATACATGGAAATATTGAAATTATTGTGCTGTTTCAGTGACTGAAAAGCTGTAAGGAAATTGTATTCTTACAGCATGGGATGTGATAACAACAGATGAATATTAATGTTCTTCAGAGTATTTTCAGTGGTATTTCCTAGACAGACATGCATATAAAACAATTTTTCAAAGGAGCATATCCATGGCTGCGGCTGATAAAATGTTGAGAGCTCTGCTGAGGTCAGTGGTCAGGTGTTCTGTATCAGCTGGGAGTCAGGCTGTGTGGTATGGTCTGTGTACCCTTTGTCTTATATTCACTGGGTGCAAAAAGCCAAGAGGAATCCTCCTGCTAGAAAGAGGGCTTATTGCTCTGCTTGGTAAATTCAGCACAAACAAAATTCTCAAACTTTCTAAATCCTTCTAAATTGCTCCAAATATTTTCTTGGTCAGTGATATTGCAAGAAACATATTGCTTTGGAGGTGACCCAATTTGAATCTTTTCTGAATTGCTTTATGATTAGAGCAGTCACATGCTGAGGTAGGACCCCATTAGTGGGTTTAAATCATCTGTTTACTTCTGAAAACACGCATTGTTATGAGCTCTGCTGAGTATTCCCCTTTTTTTTTTTAATTTTCTTTTTTCTTTTTTTTTTTTTCTCTGTTGCAGGACAGAACATCGCAGTCCTACCGGTTTGGAAGCAAAATATGGAATGTGTTTCACTGCTGACCGAAGGCAGCCAAATGAACAGTATTTATAGTAGTTCGAAAATCAGCAGTTAGCAGTTTCTTCACATTCTAACACTACCCAGCACTTTCCAGAGAGAACTCATTGTTTACAAGAAATCTGCTTTCCAAATCCGTGGCGGTGCCCTCCAGCCTTGACTATTAACTATTTGCAAAGGGGAAGCAAATCTACAGTTTGGGGAAAGATGGCAATGGATGAGTACCTGTGGATGGTCATTGTGGGTTTTATCATTGCTTTTATTTTAGCTTTTTCGGTCGGTGCAAATGATGTTGCAAATTCTTTCGGAACGGCCGTGGGCTCTGGTGTTGTTACTTTACGCCAGGCTTGCATTTTGGCTTCAGTTTTTGAAACCACTGGCTCAGTGTTACTGGGAGCAAAAGTAGGAGAAACAATTCGGAAAGGTATCATTGATGTTAACCTGTACAACAACACTGTCCCGCTGCTGATGGCAGGAGAAGTGAGTGCAATGGTTGGTAAGTAACACTTTCCTATTCCAAGTAATGTTTGTTCTGCGTTTGTCACCCTGTTAACTGTGAGCACTGTTAATTCAGTCTTCCCATCTTCTGGACCTGCACATCCATTTTTGTGTGAATGCAGGGGCCTGTATTCCTTTTTAAGTCTCCTATGTTTTTTTTAAAATGCTTCTAACAATTTACTTTTTTCAGTGGTTCAGCCACTTAACTAACAGATGAAAAGGAATGTTTAACACAGTGGATCCTATATGTGTGTAAGACACTGAAAAAAATAATTTTGGAGATTTTTGTGATGGTAAATGAAAAATATAAAAGTTTAGCATTTGTGTTTGTACAGAAGATCCTACAGAATCAGCAGTTTGCAATGAGTGTGTATGAGGAAGAATCCTTTTTAAAAAGTTTCAGAAAATCCAAACGCTTCTGTAAACTGATTGCCTGGCTAAGCGATTGCAATTAGTCCTACATTTCACCCTTACCCACGGCAAAACTAAGGGAGCAGTAAAAATAATCACACATTTAAGGTCTTTTTAGTTTTTCTGACCCAAACGACAGCAGGTCAGCCCTTAGAGTCTGCTCCCCTTGCCTGTGTTTGTAGTTAACCAAATCTCTGTTCAGAACAAACAGCATATTCTGAGGTAAGTAACATTAAGCCACGGTATTTACTCTTTGTTTATGTGCAAGAGGCTTTGTGAGCTTTTAGAGAGCTCCCTCAAGGAGCAAACCTGCTCTTAAAGGGCAGCAGGGAGGAAACCCTTTATCTGTGGGAGAGGCAGCCCCGGCAAGGGGCCAGCCCTCCCACCTCAGTCTGGCAGCTTGGTGATTTACACAGGCATCACAGCATCCTCTGCTTGAGAGGGATGTTCCACTTGAAGATTTTCTTCCTTAAACCTACTTAAACCTGACCTAAATATTATTTCCACCTATCCCTTCTAACCTCTGCACACTTTTTACGTGAGACCTGCACAGGAGTTAGGTGAGTCTGTGCAGAGATTTACTACATGTGGCTATTTTCCTGTTTCCTTTGGGAAAAGGGAAAATTGAGTGCCTTTAAAAAAAAAATTCTTTTATTTTCATGGTTCAAAATGGACATTGAGTGACAGTTTCTGGAGTTGTCAGAGGTGGCTTTGTGTGCCTGAGAGTGGGAAGGTAGTTCCCTTGGTTCTGTGGCTGTCTCTGAGCCTCCTGAAGATTGGCCACCTTTCCTTGCCCAAGGGGAAGAGGGATTGGTCACCAAGAGATCACTGGGGCAGCAGCCACTTCCACAGATGGTGCCACTTTAACCCACCTCAGGTGCTCCTTCCCTGCCCCCCACCCCATCAGTTCCTCTTTCCTGATACCTTGCAGGTCAGCTGTAGGTGTTTGCTCTTTCCCTCAAGGTGGAGGGTGGCTATTTAGCACCATCCCACTTGCATCTGTTATCCTTGTGCTTGCTGAGATGGCTCAGGCCCTTCCCATGGGTGAGCTGGGAGCACTGCACAGCGCCTGAAGTGTGAGTGACCTGCATGTTCTTGATTCCCTTTGAAGGAAGGGTCCGTTTTCTTTCCTGGATCTATTTCTGGTATCCTGATCCTGGCAGGGCAAAGTTTTAAGTCTCAGATACCCCCTGTAGAGGCAACTGGCCAGAAGCTCAAAGAAAACAACTTATTTGCATGCCTATTTACATAAGCCTGTGTGAACTTCATGACCAGTTGCATTCCCTTCCTCCAGTAGGGGCATTAGGAAGAAATTCCACATTATAAGTCTCAGAATTAATCACAAGTTACAAAATGCAGATTTCAGTATTTTTTTTCCCTCAAATCCATCTCTAGCTTTTCTCTGGATGTATGATATTTTTTCTGTGTTTTCTCTTAGCCTTTTTGGATGTTTACTTTTTCTGTTTTTGCTCTGCATTTTCCCCCACCCTCTTCTCTCATGCCTCATGATCATGTTTTTGCAAATGGATTTAGCTTCTGAATTTCAATGAGGCTTAAATGAGTCAACAGTCTGAGAGAGACCAAAAGTCACTGTATCCTCTTTCCAGATGTTGGTGGAAGATCCTTTGATGCTTGCAGCAAACAGCAGATATAATTTTCAGGTCAACCTCTTCTCCTAAGAGAAAAGGAAGCGGGAAGTAATGGGATTAAAATTTTAATATGTAGCATTTTGTTGTAGTTTGGAGCACGTTAAAATGTTGTTTATTAGGCAGATGAGAAGTTAAGGACTGTTGTTCTTGGGGTAGATTGTAGTACTTGCCCAGCATCAATTGACTGTCAAGCTATTGTCAGGACTTGCCCGTGTGTTGTTCTCGAGGTTCTGGTGCAAGCTGAAGTCAGCAGCTGATGTGACTGAGGAGATGCCACCAACAGAGAGGCCATCCCAGCCAGGGTTAGCAGAGCCAAGTACTAATCTAGTCCTGCAGGTGACGTGGTGTTTGGTGTGGGCTCACAGCTGGCACTGAGCGCTGGAGCCTCAGGAGAACGCGGTGCCCTCAGTGGCAGGGGAGTGTGAAACGCACCCTGGCCAAACGCTGGGGCAGGCTGCAGGCAGCGCTCTGTCTTCAGGGGATGTTAACCCAGAGGAAAGGGTGTGGGCCACAGTGTCCACAGGCATGAAGGGTCAGAATTTGGGACTCTTTGACCCAGCCTAGTGAGCCTCCTGCTTCCTAAGTTAGTTTTGCGAAGGTAAACGTTGAGAACATACATTTTATGTTAAAGAGGATTTAAAGCTTTGATGTAGGTAGTTAAAGCACTGCAAGTCCCAGAGTAAAGTCCTGCTCTGGCTTCCTTTGTATTTTCTTCTGTTCCTTAACACTTCCTTAAACTTCTTTAGATTATGCATTGTCCTTCTCAGGCCATCCATTAGTCCTTCACCACCTGTTTCTTTCTCTACTGCTTGTTTTCAGTTGAGCAATGGTCAAAGGTGTTCCTGCCCATGGCACGGGGTTTGGAATTAGATGATTTTTAAGGTCCCTTCCAACATAAACCATTCTGTGATTCTATGAAGTTAAATGAACAAGAAATTGTTCCATACTCCCTCTATTTCCCCTGACAATAAATCCAGTCCTCACCAGACATTTGCAGTGCAGCTGTGGCTTGGTTGCATTTCCCCTATTTTTTATACTAAGTATTTTGTAATTACATATCTATGGGTAGCTTGCCTTTTATTTGGCTTCTTTCAGATGTAACTGTCTGATTTCTCCTTCTCCTCACTTCATGTGCTGGTCTCTAAGTTCATGTCAAAGGTTTCAAAGTGTTTTTATTTTTATTTTAGGACAGGGGAAAAGAAGCCAAGAAATTGAAGAGCAGGTGTTCCTTGATTGATCTAGAATTTCCACTAGCAAGAGAAGTAACAGTTGTTTTGGGATAGTACGCCAGGAGAGATCAGTTTTACAAACTGGTTGACTTCCAAATGCAGCTACATATGATACCAGCAAATCACTGTTTGCAGATGGCTCTGTTTCAAGACCTTCAAACCATCTTCTCATGTTGGAATTGAGGATGGAGGTTGAAACTTTGGGTAGTCTGCCAGCATATGTTCAGTGACCTTGCTTTATCACCTGTATCTGCTGCAGATCTGTTAAGAGAGGAGGCATGAGCCAGAAAATTCAGGCTCTCTTATGGCAGTCTGATTGCTGCCACTGGTGACTCAACACACAAAGATTTAGTCTTAAGGCCATGAAGTATTACAATGAGGTCTTTGTAAGAATTCTCTAACATTAGGGGAGGTCCACAAAAAGCTGGTGTCACTCTCGAAAGTATTTTGCTGTCCTGAGGTTACTGCCACTGCAAGAGGAGCAGGGATTTTGTGTCTTTGCAAAGTGAAAAGGAGTCAGAGCATGGAGCTGCATGCTCGAGAGCTTGGTGGCCAGCTGTGTCTGATCTAACTCCTGAAAGAGGTGCTTGGGATACTTTTTTTTCCCCTCTGTACTCTTGGCCAGCATTCTTCCTGGAATTCTTGCTGGAATGCCAGATGTTGAATTTACTTTACAGACCATTACCCACTGTCCCTTAGTTAGTTAGGGGAACTTATTTCCTTATGCCAGGGTATCTTTGGCTTCTCCGTGACTAACATAAGCCTTTTCAGCAGTCTTGAATTTCTCTTGGAATCCTTCTTGAATTTCTCTGCAACAATGAGCTGCAGATGAAGGCAGTGAGAGAATCTGTATTCTTTCCTCAGTCCATTTTTCCTGTAGAGGACTGGATGGCTGTGTATCACTGAGATGAAGCATGAACTCTCTCTGTCCCACAGTTTGAACCTTTCTCTGGTAGTATCCAACTTTAGGAGCATGGGTGGTTCACTAGTGAAATGGTGAATGCCTCCTTATGCTGATCACCTGGAGGCTTCCAGGGTCAGCTCTCAAGAGTGAGGTTTTCTAAGCTTGATGCACACTGGGAGCAGTTTGTGTACTTAATCAGACAGGCTGTAAATACTGAAAGCAGAACTGTCATGGGTTGTAGGGAGCTGTTAGTCATAAACAGTCATAAGTAAGATGTAGCATTCAAAGCTGCTATTAAACTGTCTTAGTATCTGCATTTACAGACAGAACAGGAACAAAACCCTCTTTAGAAGATCTCTCTTGTGCATGAGGAGTGTAGGCAGCACTTGTAAAAGAATGTGTGGCAAAGAATTTTCTGCGTAACATTGTTGTTATTGTTGTTTATACCATATGGTTCATTTGTTTCTAGGTTCTGCTGTTTGGCAGCTAATTGCATCGTTCTTGAAGCTCCCAATATCAGGGACCCATTGCATTGTAGGTGCTACGATTGGATTTTCTCTGGTGGCAATTGGCACGCAGGGTGTGCAGTGGATGCAGCTTGTCAAGATTGGTAAGTGCTGTCTCCTTTTATGTGTGAGAGTGTGTGAAATAGTGTGTGCTGCCTATGAAAAACATTCCCAGAAATCTGCTTTGTGCTGATAACTCCCTCATTAATTTATTTTCCACCCCTGTCGCGTCATTCAGAAAATGCACTGGTGCCATGTTCATTAAGGGCTGCAGTGTGTCTCCAGTGGAGAAGGGGGTAAGGCAAAAGGTGTACTTCCCCAGTGGTAAGCTGGGGACACATTGTCCCTCAAGAAACATGCTTCAAGGTGACATTCCTCCTCTTCTAATTCTCTTTGAGGCAGCTCATACTACCCTGTTCTTGCTCTCAACAATATGAATGCTATCATGTGAATGCCCGCAGTCATGTTTCTCCACCCACCACCACCTTCAGGGCACACAGCACGTTTAACTCACAGCCTCCCATTGCCAAGAACAGTGGCACATCCAAGCAGGGATGTGATGGAGTGTTTTCTTATTGTTTTGGAAACCTTTGGAACTTGAGGTGCAGTCTAAAGTCTCTATTAGAAGGAAGGCATGGTAATATATTAGAACTTCAGCAATGCATGTGGTTTTTTAAAATTCTGTCAATAGTAAAAGAGTTTTCAGACAGCAGAATCAATCTGTTAATCATGCTGCAAACAATAAATCACTGTGGATGAGATTTCCAGAGTGCTGCCCTAATCTGGTTTTATTGAAATCAGTGGGAGCTTTGCCACCTACTTTAGTTAAGTCATCCTGGACACTTGCAGTGCTGGCCTGCAAAAAATGTGCATGCATCATACATTACAGTTGATGCTCCTGTGGCATTTTGGAGCTCAAGACTCTTACCCTGGGAGCAGCAAGTCATCCCGCTGGATGCAGTTGCTTTCTACTTGCTTGCAACATTCATGGTGGTGGTGATTAGGAAATTACAATGCTTTCTTGGTCTACTCTGATTCAAACTACAAGAAACTTTCCTGAGGAGTTTGATTGCTAAACTTGCAAAATTAGCAGGAAATGCTTTGGCTGTTGTTTCTAATGGTGCTTAGCATTACTTTGACTTTCATGAGTGTCGGTGGACATGGAGTTGCACCAGTTGTAAGTAAACATACAGAACATTCATTCCAGTTGTACAAGAATTGTTTTAAATTTATTGCTCATTAACAATATACTTAACTATTATGCAAGAATACTGTTTATATCAAGTTTCTTTCTTTCTTCAACGCAGTTGCCTCTTGGTTTATTTCCCCACTGTTATCTGGCTTGATGTCTGGAATCCTATTTGTGCTGATCAGATTCTTCATTTTAAACAAGGTAAAGAAATCTCACTATTATAATGAGTGCTTAGTATGAAGGTTGTGTTTTAGCCTCCCATTGAGTGCTGCCATTTCCATAGTTGAAAGTTTATGACTTCTTTTTGGACAGGAGACCAGTCATTTTTTTAATAGCCATTTGAGTTATACTTGCTCTTAGCAGTTCTGAAAGCTCACAGTAAGTAATTTGACAAGTATTTGAGGCTTAGAAGGTGCTATGTGATAATTAATATTGTATATTCTGTTAGGTCAGAGCATGGTACATGGAGGCTGCTTCTGTATTAGCACAAGCTTGCTGGCATTGACTTAGCCTCACAATTGCTGTTCTCTCTGTGTTAAACAGAGCAGTCCTCCCTTGGAGATACTCTAACTGGATTTTAAAGTCGTGCAATTTTAAGCCTTGGTTTTCCAGCACATCATTCATTAGAATATGGGCATCTGCCTGTTTTGTAGACTCTCAAGAAGCCTGAATCAATGGGTTTTAGTGACCTGCAGTAACATTGGTCCATATCTCCAGTGCAAAAGATGACTTGCCTGCCACCCAGCATGGTCTGGAAACCTGAACTGCCTTTTCCATTTCTTTCACACCATTCAACTTGCTAAAATGGGGAAGTGAAGAGCATGACAGTGACCTAAAATAAGGGACACTATATTAGCAGTTATACAGGGAACTTAAATAGATGAGGGATTAATTCTTTTGCTATAAATAGCACCACCTGTAACCTCAGCTTCATCGTTCTTCATTTCTGCTCTAAATAAACGTCAGTGATAAAAACAGATGATAGATTTGATAAGATTCAGCTTTGAATAAAAAATAACTCAAGTTGCATGAAAGATAAGGAAAGGTTCCACTATTGTATTTAAAGCCTAGCAACTTAAGAAATTAGCCATCAAAGTCATGTGAACTCTGGTATTAAAGCTGTATATTTAAACATTCAAGAGGCAGAAAAATTCAAGTTAAGGAAATTGCCTCCCAACTGCCGTCTGTGCCATTCACAAAGCAGTAAGATCTGTAGAGCTTCTGACATAAGCAGGTAGTGACTTGTGTGCATGAATAAAAAAAGAGCAGCTTTCTAGCTTGTGGGTCTGTGGCCTGTTACAGGGCTCCATGCCCTTGCTGGGGATGTTAGTGAATAGCAGCTGGCCCTGCAAATTCA
The DNA here is from genome assembly GCF_012460135.2 of Molothrus ater. NCBI lineage: Eukaryota > Metazoa > Chordata > Aves > Passeriformes > Icteridae > Molothrus > Molothrus ater. Next base: position 24,413,043 of record NC_050481.2, read on the forward strand.
GCCCATCTGCATCCTGCTTGGGGACCGGGTATAGCACAGGGTGACCACAGCCTTTTCTCAGCTCCCTTTTACAGCTCATGGCAGCAAGAACTGAAACCACATTAGCCAGAGCTCAGCTTTGCCAGGCTCTTTGCAGACACGTGGAGCCCCTGGAAAGGCCAGAGCAGTCCCTCACAAAGGCTCTGTCTGTGGCTCGCATGCTGCGTTTCCGCTGCTCTCTCAGCTGAGTCTTTCCTTGTGAGTGCTGAGGGCAGCGGGCACGGTGCCGTGCTAAACATTGCCTGCTCACTTTGTGTGTGTCACCTGCTAATGCAGCCAGACACCTGGCATTTCAGGGATTTCTGTTAGCTGGTAGGAAGTGCCAGGCTGTCTTGGTTGAAGAAGAGAGCTTGGGAATATGGTTTTGAGATGGATGCCTTGCACTGCTGCTTGTAGCACAAGTCCAAAACATCAAAGCCCTCTCCTGCTTGGCACCCTTCAGTCATGCTAAGTGAAAGGGACTCCTCATCTTGGACACAAAATAAATAAGAACACACCTGCAGAAAGAAACCCTCAACAGCTGACTGGAAAGTACAACCTGAGTCCCTGGTTCCCACTGACAGTGTCAAGCTGCCCCAGAGTGCTGGTACTTGCCAGGACCAGCATTGTGGACTTGGGTGTAACCAAGCTATCACCATCCTTTCCTCAACATCCAAAAGCTCATCTGCCTGTCACTGATTTGGGAGCACATGTTTTCCACATGGAGGTTCATGCTGACATGAATAATCTGGTGTGAAATGCAGCTAATGTTTCCTTTTTTCTGTGGTTTCTCTGCAGGAAGACCCCGTGCCCAATGGTCTCCGCGCACTCCCGGTGTTTTATGCTGCTACCATAGCTATTAACGTGTTTTCTATCATGTACACTGGGGCACCAGGTGAGTGAGCCAGGGAGGCACGGGAGGGAGGCTTCCCACAGTGTGTAGGGATGCTCTGCCAGTGTCACCCAGACACCACAGGGTTATCTCCTGTGTTAGGAGTTAACAAGGGCAGGAGTAAATCATTCACCTCTCCACATGCTTCTGTTTGTGTGTGTGTTTTTGTGACACCCTCCTGATCGCTCTGGTTAGTGGGGAAGAGCACAGCTACAAAAATAATCCCTCTTTAGAAGAAGTAGAAATTAGTGAGAGGCAGCTTTGGCTTTGTAATTCTGAGCACATGCTGAGCTCTAAAAGGTGTTCTAGGTTTGTGCATCAGGGAGTGAAGGTTCAGAGCAGGGTGGGAGAGCAGGTGCTGTTTGCTGTCAGTGTAATACCTTCACTCCTTCACTGACATCAGCAGAGTCGCTGTTCTAGCATGTCTGGCTCCAAGACTGTTATTTAAATTTACTTCTTTATTTCTCTTTAATGATAAGAATCCCCAAACCTGTTTCTTCATTGAGTGCGTATCTTTTTTTTTTTAATGTTGTGGTTTGATTGCAACTCAGAAGAAGGAAATGAAGTTGAAGGACTTTATATTTTTATATATTTATATATTTTATGTGTTCTTACATGTTTGTGTTTATTCGTATATATATTTATATCTGAATTTTTATATTAGTTGAATTTTTATATTGTTATATTTATGTTTGTATATTTTATATTCTCATGTTGTATGTATTTGCATTTATATTTTTATAGTTTACTGTAGTGGTGTATATTTAAACACACACTTCTAGCAAAGGGGTTCAGAACAAAGATATTCAGTGATCTCAACTACTTTTTTGAAGACTCTGATCATTAAATGTTGTCTTTAGGTTAGATTATTGTCCAAGAACTAGGAATGAAGAGGCAATTGAAGATAGACTCCTGAACATGGCCCTGAATTAAGAAAGCAGGCTTAGAAAGTGACCTTTTTTGAAATGGAAATATTTCTCTAAAATCCAACACATTAGATGTACTAGATAAAAGCAGTTGATAGACCCTACTCCATAGCATAATATTACTGGAATTAATAAAAACTTGAGACATTCCCAATTTGAAGGTAACATAACTATTTCTCTTAAGTCTAATTGGCTATGTATCCAAGATGTTTAACAGTACATCAGCTGTATAACTCACATCAGCTGTGTATATATATATATATATATATATAGCTGTATATATCAGCTGTATAACTCACATTTCCTCATTAGTTGTACTGCAGAAGTAGGTCAGGCACTCTGCACTGACTCATTAAGCAAAATAAATGAAATAAGAATCTTAATGTTCCCTCTGTTTCAGCTTAGCAGTCTCTAAAGTGTGTGAATAAAAAGGTGGGACTCCATTTTCAATACTGGGGAAAAACATATTTACTCTCCAAGGCCTCTGTTCTGGCAGCATTTACTCACAAGGATGAATTAATCATGTAGGTTTAAAGATAGGCAATGTATATATGGGTTTGAATGATCAGAGTCCAAGCTCTTTCTTATTGAGAGTCAGATTGTTTCATTGAACAAGTGCAAGGATCTCTGTTGGGGGAATAATGACAGAAACACGAGTTGTTGATGTCGCCTGTGCATTGCAGGGCGAAGCCTCAGCTGCATTAAGCTCATATTGCAAGCAAATAAGGGCTTAGAGCAAGCTAAGCATCAGGCTTTATGGACCAGAGCAAAGGTCAAGTAAAGACTTAACCCTAATGGGCAACGTGGTTTAATGTGCATTCATTTATAAAAGCACTGCAAACTTGTTTTAGCAGCCCTGATGTGGGGCTCTTTGGGAAATAACATCACAGTGGGGCAACAGGAAACTGGAAGACTAAACCTGCAAATGTTTTCATGTCAACTATACCTTTAAATACTGCAGTAACTGGTAATGTGTTAAAAGTCATCAGCTCCTTCATGTTGGCTTTGAATACACTGTGGACACTGGCTTTTCTGCAACAGACTGCTCTTCCACTGCCTGGGATAATTAAGTCATGTTTATTAATGGCTTGCTTCAGTTTTATTGCTTTGTCTTTACAGTACTGGGACTGATCCTGCCAATGTGGGCCATTGCTCTAATATCAATCGGTGTGTCCTTAGTATTTGCTGTCTTAGTCTGGATTTTTGTGTGTCCCTGGATGAAGAGAAAAATAGAAAGTAAGTAGTTATTTGATGAAATGTGAGTGGTATAAAATCATGGAATATTACTTTTCAGTGGAGGTGCCGTTGAGGGTCACCTAGTTCAGTTCCCACCCACAGGCAGGATGTGCCTAAACTATTCCTCATGTATTTGTGTAATTTGCTCTGAAAAAGCTGCAGTGGTAGAAATTCAAAACCTTGTTAGGCAAGCCATTGCAGTGCTAAGTTCTGACGTCTAGCAGAAACAGCAAAATAAAACCTGGAATATAATTTGGTTTATATTTTATTAAGAAAAAAATAGAGAAAAAGCCTGTCAGAATGATCATCTTTAAGTGACTGTTTTAGCTTTACAGTAAGTTGGGCTGATCACAGCTTTAGTTGCTTTGCTACTCTCAACAAATGCAGAGAAAAGTGTCAGGTTTCATTAACAGATGAACAGCTCAGTGTTTTTCTTCAGTTACCTACTTTGGTGAATTTTATCAGAAGAAACAAAGATGTTCTAGAATTTTCACACATGAACCTAGTAGAGTGTTAGAAATAAATAGTGTGTGTATGAAACAAAGCTTGGTTATTGTAGCCAAGTTAAACCATGCTGTTGATGCAAACAGTGGAAACTTAAGTAACCTTGGGTTTAAAATTACAGTACTATTCTTTCCTTAGGCCGGTTAAAGAAAGATGCTGCACTGTCAAGGATATCAGATGAAAGTCTTGATAAAATTCAGGAAGAAGAAACACCAGTCTTTAAAGAGCTTCCTGGTGCCAAAGCATCTGATGAGAGCACGATTCCCCTTACTGGCTCAGTAACAGAAGCTGCTGGGGCATCAGATAATATTGCAAATGGAAACCATCCACGTGTACCCTATGGTAAGGAGCTAAGACAACTTGGACGGTTTGTCCTCTTCCTGCTTCAATGAGGTTTCTTAACTTCAAGTAGGTCTCTGCTGTAAATAGTAAATTGGGGTTTGGAACTTCCATCTCTAATCCCTTTTCAGTGCTTGTTTGGAAAGATGCTTATTTACAAGTGACATTTTCTGGAGAGGACGTAAAATAAATTACATTTTGTTTGGCTGTATTTCAGTTTTAGAAACAGCTGAAAAAAAATTACTTGCCTTTTTGCGTTGCTTTGCTTTGTATTCTTAATGGTGTTTCCATCCTATCAAGCAGTGGAAAAATACAGAGCACACAGATTGCTGATGTATGAAGGTTAAATTCAGCATAAAGATGATTAGCATACTACAAAAGGAGATGAAAAGATTTGGACTTTAGTCGATAAATGTATGACCATTTGGAGCATGTCCACTGGAAAAATGTCACACATTGTTTTCTGAACATATGTTTGCAAGAAGTAGACTTGTGCATAAAGCTCTTTCTGTTCTGCCACGTGGTGGGAACACCCCCCTCCACTTAGCGGTCTGCTGACTTTGATATCGCTTTGCTAACATCTACAAAGCCCTGTAATTTGGTTAATAAATGCCTGATATATTCAACTGGTTCTTACAAAATCAAATAAGTCATGTTGTGGAGCCCTTAGAGTGTGTGTGCTTCCAGTTTAAAAATAGCTAAACCCAGTTCTGATTGCTGCACAGTGAAAATCCAGGAAGTCAGGAAATGAAAAAGACAGTTTCTTCAGAAATATTACCTGTGATACATTTTGATGCGTGTCCTGCAGTGTATGCTAACATTAAATGTATACAGTGGGAATATACATCATCATGTTCATAGAACTAGTATATAGAAAATGTTGCAATAACTAAGGAAATACTTCTGAAGAATGTGAATTTTTAAATTTTTTTTAAAATTATTTTTAAAAGCTATGTAAATGTCTCCTAAACAAATGAGTATGAATTAAATGTCTCTTAAACACATAAGTCCCAGTATGAAAATGCAGTAAACCACATTTCAGAAATCCTAATTATTCCTATTCAATGTAGACAAAAGCTCAGAAAAAGCAGAGCTTGCTTTACAAGAAAGGAATTTATTGGAAATTTATATTTTCAAAGAACCTGAGGATTTAACCATCAAGTATCACATTCAAATAGCTGATCCCAAGTGATTTGCTGGAGGTCATGCAGCATGTCAGGGGAGACTCAGGACTGGAAAAAACCTCTTTTTGCATAGAAGATGAGAGACTTTATTTTGCAATGAATGATGAGAGACTTATTTTGCAATGAAATGAGTCCTACATGTAGTGCAAATGGATCTTCTTTGTCCTGTATTATCAGATGCTGGCCACAATATTGTCTTGTGTTGGAGGAAGGGGGCTTTTGTATTGCATTTTGTGTAAACAAAACCTCTGAATCTCTGCCTTTTTAGGAAGGGCATTTTCGGTGACGCACACCTCGGTGAAATCACCTGTTTCCAACGGCACCTTCAGCTTTGACGGCCACGTGAGGAGCGATGGCCACGTGTATCACACTGTGCACAAGGACTCAGGTTTATACAAAGACTTGCTCCACAAAATACACCTGGACAGGGCCAACGATGAGAGGCCCACTGCAGAAAACAACTACAAACTCCTACGGCGCAACAACAGCTACACCTGTTACACTGCTGCTATCTGTGGCATGCCCGTGCATTCCTCCTTTAAGGCAGCGGACACATCTACTCCAGAGGACAGTGAGAAGCTGGTGGGAGACACTGTTTCCTACTCCAAGAAGCGAGTCCGCTACGACAGCTACTCCAGCTACTGCAACGCAGTGGCGGAGGCAGAGATTGAGGCGGAGGAAGGCGGGGTGGAAATGAAGCTGGCCTCGGAACTTGCGGATCCCAACCGGCCCCCCGTTGATCCGTGGAAGAGGATAAGGAAGAGAAAGACACCTCTCAGGTCCATCTACTTTTCCACTTCCTCCAGATCTTAACAGCCTGCTTTGGATCCTTTGCCCATGGAGGCAATGATGTCAGGTAAGAGGAGGAGATCTCACAAGCCAGCAATTTTACAGTTTAAGTACATGGAGCAAGGTTTACCAGCTTTGCTGGTTGGAAAGCACATTCATTTCTGCAGGTAGATGATCATCAGGGCTGCGTATCATCAGTGTCCTCGGTGCCTGCCAGGAATTGCACTGCTTAGTCTATGGTTTCTTTTCTTCTCAAGGGTAAAATCTTTTTATTTGCTAACTAACTGTGAAGTAATTAGTTTAATTTACCTTTAATTTTGGCAGTCTTGGGAGGCATTGAGACTCCACCCAACATGCCAGCGACTGTAAAGGCAGACAGGACAATCCCAGCCCTGCAGAATTTGAAGCCTATTTTAACTGCGAAATCAGAAACTTTCAACAGACAAGGGGTTTCAGACTATTTTTACCATTAGATGAATTTCATCTCTTGTCACACAGCACCTCACCATCTCAGTGGCATGTGGCTGAGGAGCAGTTTGGGTGGGTTTTCTGTGCCCTGGGAACACTCTGTATTTTTCCTTTAGGATTTGGGTGGGCTGCCTCTTCCCTAGACCTGGAGCAATCCATTTGGTGTTTAATAGATGCTTTTTCCAGTATCATGATAAGGTCCCCTGAGAAATTCTCTCAAGTGCTTGTTGGAGCAGCTGTCCTTATTTGGGTTGTGGCTGGGGCTGTACTGAGTCCCCTTTCTGTTGGACCCTTGCCGTGACAGCCATGCCCTTATGGTGTTGGTTTCAGTGTTTCCAGCAGGACTTTACAGCATTCATAATTTTCATCATCCTCCTTAGCCTTCTGGGCATACCCTGTTCCACTCTTCAAGGACAACACTTACTGCTTCTTGCTCTTGTCAGCTTCCTAATTTAACTTGTAACTCATCATGAAAACAATTACAAACGTGTTTCTTTGCTCCCCGTCCATCCTGCATCCTGGGAATTCAGACCAGGGCTTTCTGAAGAGCCTTTTGTACTTCCTTGTTATCCACAGGGATCTGGCTCTGGGAAGGAATCCAGAGGCCCCTCATCCTCTGGATCAGAGGGCAGTGGTGTGTAGCTTTCATTCCTCTCAGATGGTCTCTGTTGTTAAAGACCTTTGCTCTGAGCATACTGGCCAAGAGCAGAGACCCATGGGAGTCAATATCCAAGCTCTGCAAGTGGCCAGCAGTGAGTGCTGAAGGGAACACAGGGATAAGAACAAAGACTGCTGATATTTCTTGTAATTTATCCTGGGAAATACCAGGGTATTATGCAGAGAGTTCAGAGCCTACCTCAGCAGGTGTCACAGCTCCTTTATTCCCTGCAGGTGATACTTATGTTTATGCACATGTTTATGCATGCATCACTTGCATGTTATATAGGAGGAAAGGGTAGTTGATTTTGTTAGAAGTGATCTGTAAGCATGCAGTTAGTTCAGAAATCAGATTTGGTGCTGACAGGAGCTGGATGAAATACAAAGTTCAGACTCTGTGCTGTGTGTGTTGTTGCATCTTACAGCCTCATTCCCTTAGAATTTGGCATTTGGACTAGCTTGTTAGTGTAGCAATATCCTTTCCTGAAAATGCTTTTAGTGTTTTTCAGATCCCTAGTTCTGTTGGTGATCCTATCAAATTTGCCAGGAAATGTGTTTTTATTAAATGCTGTTTATTCCAGAACCTCTTCTTAAGCTGAAATCGTATAATTGCAAAACTAAAGAACAAGTTGGCTTCGTTTTGTCAAAGCTGGTAGAAAAGCAGGGAGGTGCTCATGTGTCTAGGATATTGGATAGGAATCCATCCTTGCAATTGCACTGAATTCCAGCTAAACAATAAAATTAAAGACCCCTTCATATACCTAGAAGATTTATTAGATAAAATTCCCTGGGAATGCCGATGTCTATCCTGTGGATCATATAGCAGAGATGTTTTGTCAGTCTTTGTCTAGTGGAGCAAAAGATGTCTTGGCTTTGCCACATGTCGCTTGCATGAAGATCTGCAGGGCTCAAAAGGCCTGCAGTGCATTGTTTAAAAAATGATGCTGTAGAACCCAATAAGTAGCACAGCTTTTTGTTCACATTTATGTAAGGAAGTAAGCCCTGGCAGGTCCATCTTCCACTGATGACTGCTATCTTTTCATCTCCCTCCTTCATACACTTTCCTTTGGCTCATTTTAGGTGCTGCTGTCAAGCTGTTTCTCTAACGTTTTTCCTTAGCCTTGAATCCTGTTGTTAAAATCCTGCTTTCCCCTGCATTTGGTTTTAAGCTCCTCACTCATGTATTTAGGATAGCACCTCCATTGTCCACACCTTTTTTTTGGACTTGACTGCAACATTTTCTTTCCATATCCTGGAACTTACTCTTGTGTCATGTTTTCTATTTATTTTCCTTCAGGCTGTTTGCAGGAGCAAAGAGATAAAAATAAAAAGCCAGTATGAAACTTAAAAACTGCAGGTGATTGCAAGGTAAACAATTGGCCTGCTTTAGAGAATACTTAAGCATGGGGCATACAGTACATACAGAACAGATGTGGCTCAGAAAAGCTGCATGAATAAGAAGTGCCCCATATAGTTTGGACAGCACTTTGGTGGACAGAAGATCATATGGAGAGCTCTTTTGTTTCATTGTCCAGGACTTACCCAGAGACCTGGAAGAGTTAAATCAGTATTTTTCCCTTGGCTGCAGAACTAATTCTTAACTAACTCACAGGGTAGTTATAGACTCCAGTTTCTTCTAAGATGATGATTTTTATATTCATAACAAAATCAGCCGTGTTTGCTGTAGGAGCTGATGTTTGTAGCCATCAGGGCCTGTGCTCAGGCTGACATCAGCAAGGATACTGGCTGGGGCAGCTGTGTGTTAAAAGGAGAAGGCAGTGATGGTAGCTCCTTATTTGGGTGACTGTTTTGTTCGGACCATCCTCTCCTGCCCTGCCTCCAGGCTTATGTGCACTGTGTCAAGGGTGCTGGAGCCCTTCCAGGGCTGGGACCAGCTGAGCCGGGCCCAGAGCCTTGTGACACCACCGTGCACATGGACTGAATGAAATCTAAAGAATTTAAAATCCCAAATAAATGTGTTGGGACAGAACCGCTGAAAAAAACCCGTTGTTGTTGAAGTTAATTAGCGGCGCCAAGTGAGCAGGACCCACTGGCTCAGCAGTGAGCACAAAGGCAGTGCGTCAGGTCAGGGCAAGGGCAATGGGAGAATAAAAAGGGCAGGGTGGAAAAAAGACCTGGGCCAGGAGCGTGACACGAGGAGAACTGCCAGCTTCTAAATGCTTGTTCAGAGCCAGCTTTCCAGAGAGGCTGGGAGGCTGGGCTTTGTTGGCCAGCAGGGATTATATGCACCTATGGTTGAGTTGGACTGAGCTTATTTTTCTGTAGATACAGGCTGATTCAGCAGGAATTGTCATCTGGAGCTTCAGTGCTGCAGCCACAGCAGCCTACCTGTGTAACAACAAAATAGCAGAACAGTTGCTGAAGGTGTAGGGTTTGTGCTGTATTTTAAAGTCTGAAACATGTCTGAATTAACTAGTTCTCAAAACCAAAGGCAGATGGGCAGGCTATTTTGGACATGGCTAAGAAGGATTGCTAACCTCAAAAAGCTAATATGAAACTTAAAAACTGCAAGTGGTTGCAAGGTAAATGATTAACCTGTTTTGGAGCATATTTAAGCATGAGGTATTGAACTGTGATACAGCTCAGAAAAACTTCATGGGTCAGAAATACCCCATATAGTTTGGACAGCACTTTGGTGGCAGAAGAGCATAAGGAGATCTCTCTTGTTTCTTTGTCCAGGATTTACCCACAGACCTGGAAGAGTTAAAGCAGTATTTTACCCTCACTACAGAACTAATTCTAACTAACTCATGGGGTAGTTTAGACCCCAGTTTCTTCTGAGATTATGCTTTTTGGCATCATAATGAAATCAGCCATCTTTGCTGTAGGAGCTGCTGTTTGTAGCCATCAGGGCTCCCTGTTCAGCAGGGATGCTGGCTGGGGCAGCTGTGTGTTAAAAGGAACAGGGAGTCATGTTTTCTCTGGTGCTCAGCACAGCAGTGGCTGTGGCTGCTCTGCTACTGGGCTGGGAATGAGAAAGCTATGAGCAAAGAGTGTTTACCCCACAGTCCTATCCTAACAAGTGGGAAGATGCTTTTGTTGATTGCTCAAGCAATCTCTGGAGCTTGTTATTCCTTGAATTCTTGCAATCAAAGCAGGATGACCCACAGAGAGATGCTGTAGGTCAGTGTGAGTTTTGCTGATTAAAATATGCTGTTTATGCTGTGAGGAAAGCCTGAGCCTTGTACTCCTCCACACCTGGCCGTGCATGTGTTCAGTCATTTCTCACACAGATTCCTTCTCCTATAAATGAGCAGCCTCTTCTGTCCCTTCCTGCCCTCCATCACTCCTGCGGTCACAGGAGAAACCCTGGGGCTGTCAGAATGGCCTGTGTGCCTTGGCTGGTGTGAGCAGGCAGCTACCTGGGCCCATGGAGGAAGGTTGATTTAGGGCCCTGGCAGTGGCAGGAGGTGTGATGCTGCAGCTGGGCAGGGTGACCAGGGGCCCTGCCACCGCCCGTGTGTGTCTGTGCTGCCAAGGGACAGGCAGTGCTGAGCTTTGGCTGGCAGGTGCTGCAGGGAGGAGAAACCTGCCTGCAGTCATTTCACAGGATCTCAGTTTTCCTGAGTTCCTGCTGCATAAATTGTTGGAGTGTGTCTGCTCTAATTAAATTTCCTGTGGAGGACTTTAGGACTCCCTTTGCATATTCATGCTTAGATATTAGGAAAAAGGGGTCATTGGAGTTAGAGTCTGCAGGTAATGTCATATAGATTTATGGCACAAGTTTGAGAAAGAATGCCTCTCATTATCCAAACAATATAGGCTACTTTACTGACAAAAGGATTTAAAACCATTTCAGAGCTATAGTAAAAATATTTGATTTTTAAAAAATATTTCTGCACATTCTTTCAGTGATTTTAGGGAAGCTGACTGCTATTAGGTAGGGAATTCATTTTTAAGCAAAACAGTTTGAGAAACTAGGAAATGTGTGTTTGCCCAAAATACATGAAGAGGAGCTTTCTCCTCTCACCTTCATACAGATTTCACTGGAGTTTAGGTCAGAGTGCACAAACAGCAGTAGGATTCACCTTTTCCCCCTCTTCCTGAAGTAAAGGCAATGGGATTAAAGGAGGGAAGGGCCAGAACATTGCCAGTATCTCACTGCACATGGAGAGCTTAGTGGGATTCAGCCTCTTGGCTAAATAAGGAGTCTAAAGGAGCTATAGTAAGGCTGGATTACAAAACAGGTAGTTCTTATTTCCTCCCTGAGAGCTGCAGTCAAGATCACTTAGAATATTTAGGAAGCTAATCTGTCTGTTATATTTAGTGAGGGAAGCCTGATTTCTGATTTCTTCCCTTTAGTCCATTCTGTAAATTCAGCTTGTGCCCAAGTAGATGTGAATCTTCATTTCTGTCCTTTACTGTGCATGTACAGGACATTTTTGTTGTGCCATGCAGGCAAGTCAGAGAAGAGCAGCAAGAAATGGGGTCTCCAGTGGGTGTGGGAATCCCTCCCCATCCCTCTGTGAGCAGGGCTCATGGCTGGGCTTGCCAGGGGAAAAGCTGATGCTGGTGGGCACAGACCCAACCCTCCAGGATCCAGGGTTGGGGGTTCAGGGCCAGCATTTGCAGGACACAGAGATGAGCTGCAGGAATAAAAGCATGTCCACCCTGACTCATTAACACACCCAAAGCTTGCACTTCACAGGGCACAGCTCTGACACACTTTTATTGTGCTGTGATAGATGTCAAGGCTGTCCAGTCATTTGAAGTAGGATAAAACTCTCCTGATAATCTGATAACCTTGGAGATTAGAGCATGTTTTTTTTTTCCTGTTGCTACCTACAGACATATCTGTCTTTCACTCTTGCTCAGCTGGGTGATGTCTCAAGACATAACTGCAGCCTATTTAGAAATATCATCCCACTGATTTTCCCAGTGGAAGGTTTGTTTGTGAAATCCTGGTTTGGGAAATAGTCAAATGGCTGGACATTTTGTAATTGTACTTGTAATTTTGGACACCTAATACAGATTTTTCAGATGGCTGTTTTGCTCATCATTCAGCTTTAGTTTGTGATAATGGTTCTTTCACTCCACTAGAAAAAGGGACTAAAAAGCAATCTCCTTTTTTAGGTGGCAGAGAATCTAAGCATGGTCATCAAGGAGTCAATACATTATTCACAAAGCATATTCAGAGTGTAGTTTTCAAATACAGTTAGATTTTCTTTTTGAGCAACTCACTACTCCCCTCAAACAGCAGCCAGGAAATAGCAATGTTGCTGCATCATGACATGTTACTACAAGCTTGGTGGGCTTTGGTCACAGAGCATTCAGCTGATTGCTGAATGACTGGGAAAAAGCCCCTTGTTTTTTACTAAAAAATAAAGTGTTAGTCCTTATTCCTCCAGAGAAGGTCTTGGACTTGTGACCCAAAGGTACCTAAAAATTTCCGCTTGTGTGTGTGTGTGCATGGGAAACTGTCATTTCTAAGCCTGTCTCATGATAGCTGAATGTGGGGGGGTTATTTTTGTTGGTAATACTATCTGTCTCACAGGGGAGAGGAGAAGCCAGCTCTATTTATAGTTCAGATTCACTGTCAAATGCTATCTTTCACAACAGTTTTATAAATGCTGTGTGACAGATTCTAAACTGGCACCAGTGAGCAGCAGAAGAGAATTGTGCCAATTCACGTTAGCCGAGAGCGCCAGGAAAATCATCCCGAGGGTCAGGCAGCACCTCAGAACCATGGAGCAGCCCTTCAGTGAGCCACCATGGAACACCTCTGCCAGTGCAAGTACTGCTGTGGGTGGCATTAAATCCTGCACTGCACCTCCAGGGAAGGCAAACAGCCCCTGTGCAGCACCCCAGCTGCAAAGCCCTGTGCCCTGCGAGTGATGGGGCTGGGGGAGCCCAGCAGAGGTGGGGGAAGTGCTGGATGTGGAGAATACACTTTGCAGCAGGCAGGCTCAGGACTTGGGCTTCTTATGCCATAACATTTCATAAACTCATCCTAAAATTAACTCTATTGGCCACCCCCTTGTGCTCAGTGGGAAAGTGTGTATTAGGTGTGAAAAATTAAAGTAATACCATGACAGGAGCAGCCTGTTTTCTGTTTTAAACCCAACAGGTAGATAATACAGCAGATTCTTTAAAGCACTTCACTTTCAAAGTAACCTGAGGGTAGTTTTACATATAGATATATGTGGATGGGAGTTCAGAGCCCCTGTGTGACCATGTCAGGCTTTTTTCTTCTCTAAACTGCAATGGATAAGATGTGGAGCTCCAGCAGAAAGGAGAGTTAGTTAAGGTAAGTAGAAACCTGGGTGGGAGAGTAAGAGAAAATAACTTACTGAAAATAGACTTGTGAAGTGAGTCTTAGCCAAATGCATGGAAGATTTGAGGTCTGCTTTCCTGCTAGTCATGTCTTGAATCAAGTGAGCTAGAACCAGTGGGAAATACTGTGAAAGCCACATCCCAGTCTAGCCAGCTTCCTTGTGGTTCATCTGGTTAGTCACTCAGCTGTAGGAGACATCTGTTAAGCAAACTGTCTTATCTAACAATGCCTTTTTTGTTGCTGGGTTTTTTTAGTGTGTTGTTTCTCCCTAACCCTCTCTTACTGTGCTGTTGGGAGTGGCTTTTTGTCTTCTACCTCTGTGCAGAGCCAAGATGATAGGCTCTGCAGTGCCTGAGTCAGACCCATTTGCTCTGAGCTGTTGGCAGTTTCATGGTGGGACAGGCCCAGCAGCTTCTTCTAGAGATGTTTTCCATTGGCATAGGGAGCATTGATACCACAGGCCCCTTGGACTGCACCTCCTGGACAAGTCTGGAAGCTGAAGGAGCCCCTTGGAGAGCTGTTATGGTGCTAGATTCAAGCCACTGTTGTTGCTGTTTGTAGCCACTTGCAGATATTCAGGCTGGGACATGCCACTCTTCCAAAGAGCTGAACATTTAAGCCACATTGAAAATGATTTACTGGGAGAGGAAAAATGTCCCTCTGGTATAGATAACCAGTGATGCAGACACCCACAAAGGAAAATGAGGTTAGTTTTTACCTTTTTGCCTTTTCAAGCCTATCATCAGCCTAGTGCTGTTTGGCTTTCTTTTCTTACAGGGAAGGTATCAGAAATGCTGCCTCTGTGGGCAGCAGTGTCATCTCTTCTGCTCTGTTGGACAGAATCAGCCACTCAGATTGTCTGAGGCTGAGCATAAGTCAGCAGAGTTTTGACTTGTCTTCCCTTGCCATAAATAAGAACCTTTTCCTCAAGAATTAAGCTTTGTTGATTCACAGAGGTGTAGCATTTGCAAATAATTAAAACTGGGCTTTGATATGGAAGAGCATGGTTTGCTGCTGTAGTTATGGAAGCCTTTTCTGCCTTTTCATTTACGTTGGGACTGACAAATACGTATGCATAATCTCTTCAGAAGAGTCAGGAATCAGTGTCTGATGTCACTTCAAATGTGGCTGTTATTTTCAACAGGGAAGTTTTTTTCCATGTCATACAGCACTATAAAAAGGGATGATCAGTTTTGCCTTTATTCATCTGATCAATGTATTATTTGCCTTCATCCATCCTTCAGCATCCATCAGTTTATTCGTGTACCTTCGTACATTGAATTACCTTTCGTTTTCTGTGCCCAAAAAGGCATTTAAGTGTGCAAGTAATTTAATCCACACCTGAAAACACTGGAAAAACAGTTTCAGCTTGATTTCAAAATATTAGAAATGCTTCAGTCAATAATCTCTTCTTCCATGGAAGTAAAATAATTCTTGCATTTAGGCCCTAAGGACTTTTCACATACTGTCCTTTCAAAACTGAACGAATTGAATGCTTACTTGGGCACAGTATCAGAACAGAATTTTAAAGTGTTCTAGCTAATTGAAATCACTCTTTATTTAGAGTCTTTAGTTCTTCATTGTACTACCCAGTGTCTTCAAACCCACTGGATTTTCTTATTCATGTTAGCTCACTAATTTATTTTCAGGATCTTTCTCAAAATCTGTAAAAATTGGTAATTCTTTTTTATAGCCAAGAGCATTTTTAACTACTTTCATTTCCCTCGCAGCTTGAATGTTGCTGCGTGTGTTTACGAGGGAAAAGCTTTTCCTTATTACTTTGCTTCAGGATCACTTCTGCAGGGTTCAGAGCTCAGTTTCTCGAGGGCCAGATGAAGGCAGGAGGGTCCTGTGTTGCTGAGGTGTGCCAGCTTTGGGCTGCTGGTGACCCTCGTCTCTTGGCAATCACCACTCGGCCCCTGGCACCTCATATCTGGTAAAGACAGGATGGAAGGAAATTATTAACTGGCATATACAGTGGCCTGGTTTGCACAACATTTGACATTAAAACTGGCCCTTACTCCATCTGTGTGCTTTGGAGTGGAACCAGGAACTAAATTTAGCAGGTCCTGGCTCCGGGGCGAGCATGGCTGTCAGTCCTGCCTGCGGTGCTCCCTGTGACCTGCTTTCCTATTGGTTTACAAAGAGGGGAGCTTCCCTGATAGTTTTCATATTTTTGGAGTGACACTGGTCAGGTTTGTTCTGCTCTTTTCACTATTATTTAGACATAAATATAGCACTGCTTCACTAGTTACTTGGTGAATAAATGCTGCTCAGCAAGGCAGGCAGCTACTTGGTTTAGTAAAAGAGCTGAAAACAAAAGGGACGTTGAAATTCTTATCTGCTTTTTAGTATTTAAGCCTCCAAAGTAATTGGATACTGGCTTTCAAAGTTTTTCTTCTAGCTAGAAGTTTCTGTCTAGAAACTTGATGCTTTTTTAGAATAAACAGAGCCAGAAGTCTGACTCCAGACATGAGTATCAGATGACCTGCCTTAAGAGTGGGGAATTCAGTGTTGCTGACTTCCAATGTTTTTCCAGATAGTAGCAGCAAAAAGGGCTTACTTCAGCTCTGTGTCACCAAAGGCTCCTCTCTGATCCAGTCCAACTCACTCTACGACATCTTTGAAGATAACTAAGTCACCTTCCCAGCTGCACTCAGATCATATCCCAAACATTACAGGCTGTCAAGCTAGAAAATATTTCTATATTCTTGTCTGTGATGGTAATTTTGCTCGTTATTTTCCCCCCTGATAAAAAGAGCTAAGTTGATACTTGAATTTTAAAGATGCACAGCTCCTCAATTGGTAAATTTTGAGGTATTGGTAATTCGGTAAATTGAGGTTTTGAAAAAATTTGAGGTTGGTAAAATTGGTAAATTTGAGGTTTCAATGTGGTACCGAAAATACTGATTTTTGTCACCAGAACAAACATAACAAGGTACTTCCAACTCTGACATTTCAGGAAACTATTTGTAAAAGAGAAATTTCTTTCAGGCCTTGCTCTGGTTATCAGTGAAGAAGTGACAACTGAAAGAGCAACACGATAAGAGTCTCCTGCTGCACCCTTTCCAAGTGAGAAAGGGTGCTGCCTGTAGGGTCAAGTCAGGGTACTGCTGCGCCCATGATGAAGAAAAATCATGCAGAAAATAACAGACTTCTTTCAAGGCAACTCTGTGCATTTTTGTGACTCAGGTGACACGTTTCTGTTTCTCCAGCAATGCCATCGGTCCCCTCGTCGCACTCTGGCTTATCTATGAGCAAGGTGCCGTAATGCAGGAAGCATCCACTCCCATCTGGCTGTTGTTCTATGGAGGTGTTGGCATCTGTGTGGGCCTCTGGGTCTGGGGAAGAAGAGTTATCCAGACTATGGGTAAAGACCTCACTCCAATCACACCGTCAAGGTAGGTCCACAGGTGTCATTGTGGTTGTGTGACCTTTGTGTGTGAGCCAGTCTGAGAAGTTGCTGTTCCAGTATTTTGTTTGTAATGCAGTTTGCTGGATTTGCTGTGCTTTGATTTTAATGATAACCTGGCTTTGACTTCTCCATCTTTCTAAAGAAAAAAAAAAGAAATAAATGGAAAAGGAGAAAAAGAAAACATGAGAAAAATAAAGAGAGAAAGGAAAAAGGATAACCCTGTAATACTGAATGTGTTTAAGGCATAGAGGTCTGCATGAACAGGCCAGCAGAGTCTTCTGTTGATGACCTAATAAGCGTGGTAGAAGTTGCATTTGGAAATGGCAAGATTACAGTGGCTTTCCCAGTGTGCTTGAGACCATTAAACCCATATGTATTCATTACAGTAATTTTTGTCTTTAATGCCTACTCGACCTCTGCTGGTGCCTAACCAAATTACTAATTAGGCACGATCCACGGCAGCGTAGAGTAGCGGAGGTCTCTGACGCAGTGAGCCGCGCAGACGGGGTACTGCGGATGACTAGCCTGTGCCCTTCCCATTGTTCAGCCCTTTCTTGTCCTCTTAACTTACTCACATGACCAAAAATCAGTTGGAGATAAGAGTCGAAAGAAGAAACGGGTAAGACTTTGGCACGCTGCATGGTATCAGTCCGAGCTGATGCAAAGAGTGATTGTGAAGTGTTTTCTTATGCTTCCCGCAGTGGATTCACTATTGAGTTGGCTTCGGCGTTCACA
The DNA here is from genome assembly GCF_012460135.2 of Molothrus ater. Lineage (NCBI taxonomy): Eukaryota > Metazoa > Chordata > Aves > Passeriformes > Icteridae > Molothrus > Molothrus ater. Next base: position 24,430,501 of record NC_050481.2, read on the forward strand.
GTTGTGGTAGCTTCCAATGTTGGACTTCCTGTCAGTACTACACACTGCAAGGTATGCCTTTGCCCAGCGACTGCAGTCAAGGCAGTCTGGACTATTCATCTTAAAATTGTGCTGCTCAAGCCAGGGATAATGGCACGGTGCGGGGAAAGCAGCTGCTGGCAGAGGATGGTTAGGTAGGGGTGCCTCATCTCGGTCACGCCAGCAATGTGGGAAAGTAATCAGGCTTCCAGAAAATGTGTTGGAGTTGTCACATTAAAGTCACTGGAATTGGCCACAGCATAAACCCCATAGCTGCTGGTGAAGAAGAATAGTGTTTACTAAAGCCTGACCTCAATTTTAAAGCAAACGATTGCGAGGAAGAGCCTGGTTTCCTCTGACGGTGCCATTTGAACCTGGCTGGGTAACATTTCTCCCTTGTTCAGAGGCTGCGCACCATTCATCATTTATACTTGACTTTCTTGATAAGTGCATGGCATGGGATTTCCTGCATATAACTCTTTCACTACAGGTTTTCCATCTGTCTTTTTTTTTTTTTTTATTTCTTCACAGTGGATTTTGCATTGAAGTAATGTGTGCGCTAACGGTACTTGTAGCCTCAAATGTGGGTATTCCAATAAGCTCCACCCATTGCAAGGTATTGGAGTTTGCAGTGATACTATCAGTAAATCACATCACTAGGACAAACCATAACAAAATCTGGGAGATACCAACTGTTGCAGATTGCCTTCACTGTGCCATGCCCTGCAGACCGTGACCGCAAAATATCAGGGCCCGCTTTTAAAGGCAGTACAGCCAAGCAAAGTCAGCATTTTTAACTGATTGCACAAAAGTCTGGACTGTCTTTCACCCCTACATGGTTGTATTGAACTAATATAGACATATTAAAATAACATAGATTCGTAGTCTGGTAGTCTGTGTGAACCCAGTTATGTGTATTTTAAAACCACCTGTATGAAAACCACTGCTACATCATGAAGCTAATATTTTAATGTCTCTCTTCTTTTAAACCAACTTGTCCTCACTTTTGTGCATTGTAATACAGAATCTGGCCCTTGTAATTAGTCCTTTGAACAAGGTACTTTGCTTTTTTGTTTTTTTTTTTTTTTTTTTAAAGAGCACTTTGTAGTATAGATACAGGCTGGGTAATGAGCACAATTTAATTGTGTCATGAAGACATTTACATAGCTTGTATACATGAGGGAGCATGTGGACATTTGTACTACTGGAAGACCATAATGGAAATTTGGAATTTTGTTCCCTGGGAAATTCTCAGGTCAAATATCCTGTCTTTTTTCCTTTTGTTTCTCCATGGACTCTCAAGCTCCTGGACGTGCAGAGCTGTTTGTTTCTTTCATTCTCTGGCAGGATGTGGGGAAGCCCCTCCAAAATCAGAGAACCCAGAATGGCAGTCCCTCTGCATCATTGCACACCACCAAGACCAAGTCCTAAAAAAAGGCAGTCCTTGTAGGATTCCCTGCTGCACCCTGGGGAGCCCCTGGCTGGGGCTGGGACAGGCAGGTTTCTGGGGATAACTGCTCCATGGCATGGCTGGCAGGCTGGCAAGAAGCCTGGCAGCCTTGCCTGTGACATTGACCTGCTTTCCAGTAAAAGAGTCAATGAAATCCACACATCCTGCAAAATGCCCAAAGTTGGTTCAATTGGCCTTTTTCTAGTGCAGACCATTTCTTCAGAAGGCCTTCCTCTATTGCAAAATCATTTAGTTCTTTTACCCTGGTGCTCTTTGAGAAGCAGCCAAGACTGAGCTGCTCTGAAAGGCCGTTCAGATTTCCTGGCATTGACAGAACTCTGGTTCCTCTGAATAAGGCAGGGAGGGGAAAAATAATAACAATGTTATCCACTTCTAAAAATGCTAGCCTGAAACTCCTCCCTTTAGGCTGACTGGTATATCAAATGCATGATGAAGAATTTGCCAGGGAGAATAATACAGCTTTGATTATCCCAGTTGCATGCCTGAAACACTTCTAGCCAACTGTTGTAAAAGAGAAAACATACTTTGGTCCAAACAAATAGACTGAATTTAAAAAGAAAATGTCTTGGAAGCCAGAAGCTAATGAGAGGGGTATTCATTCACTCAATGCAGCTAAAAGCTTGGTCTTTTCTAACTGCAGAGCAAAATAGTTCTTTTTTTAAAAATACTTCCATAAAAGCAGCTAATGTGGTTAGTCTGTGTCTGCTCCCTGCAGCTTGCTGTATCTCATTAGATGGATCATTCTTAATAGGAAGATCCACTTTGCAATAGGATTAGACTGTTCCAGGGATGTCATGTTATTATAACTGACTCTGTTTCAGCAAAATGAGATCTTGAGTTGAAAGATCCTAAATGAGCAACACAAGATAAAGCAAACACTTGTAACTGATGTATTCTTGTATTCCTTGCTTTCTTTGAGGGCCAGGGAAGGAATAAAAGAATTGTTAAATATCATTTGGTCCATGTGAAAATGCCTCGCTGAAAGTGCTGTCAACCACTGAGTCAAAAATGCCTTCTTAAAATTCAGCAGAAAAATTATTTTGCCTTAGAAATCCAAAAGAAAACAGGTTTGAGGTGAGTGTAATCTTGAGCCTCCAGCATCAGGGATTGGGAATTATTCTTTTCCTCAATATTTGCTCCACTGCAAAATAGCATTTGCTTGAGTGGAAGCCCTTCTGAAGGGGTGTCAGTCACCTGAGTGTGCAGCAGCTGGATAAACTGATGGCAAATAAGGAGCAGCATGAAACAGATGAGGTGGAGGGAAACCTTTTTGAAGTGAAACAGTAGTCTGTAATGAAAAATGGAGACCAAGTATGAAGCTCGGAGCAGCAGTTTTCAGATCTCATAGCAGATGCGGTGGCAAACTGGAGGTTGGTAGCAGGAATAAAAGCATTTAGCTTCTGGGAAAGGTTTGTAAAGCCCTCTCAGATCAGGACCTGCCTTTGGTCCTAAACCAGAGCCTTTGGTCTCCATGAGGTGTCACTGCCCCATGTGCCTGTCCCATCAATGGCCCAGCAGCTTTTTCACACTCAGTGCCTGGTGAGAGGCTGAACTGCACTTTCATCTTTGCTACAGGTCCAAGGGGAGAGGAAAGACCCTTGAAAGCCTCCAAGTCAAGAGGGCTTGGAGGAAAGACCTTGTCTTTTGAGCCTCAAAGGAATTTGTGGGTCTGAAGGCAGTAGCCACATTGCTCTGGCTGCACCAGTTCAACCTCCCCTGGGGTTTAGCACTGGAAAGCCAGAGTGGTGGGAATGCATACCTTCCCTTTCTGCTGCCCAGGTGGGCAAATGATCACATAGAGTCTTAGAGTGCCTGTTTTTTGTTCTCAGACTGGAGATTTAGAAATAGGCATTTCTTAGCTGTAACAGAGTGTGTTCATGTAAGATAAAATTAGAGTGCAGCAGTTAGATGCTTTTCCTCTGCAGAAGTGACTTTGCTGAGGTCATTCTGTCAGCTCCATTTTGCCATTATGATTTTGCGGTTTTGAAAAATATTCTCTTTTGCTATGATTGAATTATCATGTTCTGTGTGTTCTTATTATACAGCATTGCACAGGAACAAGAGAGCCAAAAGCATTTCTGTAATGCTTTAAGCAGAGCATACTGAAGGCAAACTGCACTGGTTTCAAACCAATCTCAAAGTAGATACCATCTGAAATTCTACAGAAGGTGTAGTGTGCCTACACCCAAGGATTAGCTTCTCTCCTAACCTCTAGTCTTATCAAAAACCACTATTAATAAACTAAACTTTAATCATGTTTAAAACAGATTGCCAATGCCATCATTGCTGATACCATTTAAATTTCAGGAAGGACTCGGAGATTAGCGTACGTAGACTGCAGCCTTGCTCAACAAGTAACACACACCAAATGTAAAGCTGAGCCTGACAGCTGAGCTGCTGAAAACCCAAATGCTGTTTCTTGGGTTAATGCTTTGATGTAGTCACAAGTGTGAGGTTCCTCTTCACCTAGATACACCTCCACCTCCTCAGCACACTTACCCCTCCTAATTGCAGAACAGCATATTGTTCACTCCAGGAATATTCAGATGAAATATTATCCAACAAATTTCATTATTGGGTCAAATTTTCAACAGAGACCTTATTGGTCATAGAATATCAAGTTTAGTTTTCCCTTGTTCTGTCACAGGCCCCCTAGAGTTACAGGGTCTTCCACAAGTAACTCTTCTCCAAAAAGAAATGTTTAGCAGTAGTTAGAAGCTGAACAGGTGTTAGCAAAACATGCAGATTTTATATCCCCACGCTATCTTTCCCTGATTCCCTGTACTCCTGGCATGTATCATTTTCCTGGCTGTGTGCAAGGGGAGCAACCCATCTTTTGATCTATAGGCAGGGACTGATACTCCCATTAAGAAAATAAGCAGGGAGGCAGGGATGGCACTTCAGGGAGCACATACCCAGCTGTGTCTTGGAGTTTCCTTACCTTCAAAACAGGATATTTCTTCCACATTTCTTGCTGCTTTACTGTGCACTTTGAATAGACTTACACTGTTTTTGCTAACAGCATGGAAAGCACTTCCAGGGCAGAAAGAAAATGTAGTCTTTATGAAATTCTTGTATAATTTTTCACTGAAAATGTTTTTCTCAGTCCAGTTTTTTTCCTTAAAAACTGATATGCTGGGTTTATACCTGAGTTTATAAAGTGAAAATACCTTTGAAGGAAGAAAAGGTTGCAGCTTTACCCATAAAACACAGTGTGTTTTGTCTACAAAACCACTGACCTACCCAGCTGCCCTGGTAGTAGTGTCTTTGAAGGATATCTTGGTGTTTTATCCATTCCCACCATCCTCTTGGTGTCTGGACAGTTAGTGTGCCCCATAATATAGTCTGGTGCCTTTTTCTGCAAGACAGGATTTTAGTTCTGGATGCTTTGCTTGGCTAGCTGGTCCAGAAGAGTTTGTTTCCCTCACAGGGCTCAGATTGATGGGTTTGATGTACTGGGTCTAAGCCTGCCCTGCCTTTCTGCCCCCTGCCAAGCCACCATCACTGCCACAGGGTGGGCTCAGCTGCTTTTACCTTGCCCCTGCCATCCTGTTTGTGGCCTGCAGTATTGGAATATGGATGTGGTGTTTTGAGGCTGGGCTGTGAGCTGCACAGAGAGGCTCAGCAGCTGCTGGGAGAACAAGCAGGGCATCCCAAACCAGCAAGAGGACAGGCAGTGGGACAGGAGCCATACTAGCTGTCCTGTCCTGCCCCATGAGATGCTCTCCAGCAGAGCCTTAAAAACAGCTTTCTTGGTGTTTTCCTGATTTAAACTGCAATCAGACCAGAGTCACGGGACACTTGCTCTCTCCCCCGTGGACTGAGTCAGGTGTAGGGCTGCCTCACTTGCACTGAAGGCTCATGTAGGAGTGAGCAGGGCAGAGAAAAACTCCCCAACATAGTTTATTGCCCAAGACCCATGAAAAATACATTGAAAAACAAAGGTTTAAGTACCCTGGAAGTGTCACCCTCCTGCCAGCACACCAGAACAGCGCCATTGTCATCCTCAGGGGCTCCTTTATCTCAGGGCATCGCTTGGTATCAGCTGACTGGCATTGGTGTGGCCGTGGGCATGTCACAGGTGCTCAGACCTACCCCTCACCCCGTCTCCCTCTCTCTTCCCCACGCTCCCAAGGTTGGCTCCGTGGTGGCCGTGGGCTGGATCCGCTCCAAGAAAGCCGTGGACTGGCGCCTGTTCCGCAACATCTTCCTGGCCTGGTTTGTGACTGTGCCCGTGGCCGGCCTGTTCAGCGCCGGCGTGATGGCGCTGCTGATGTACGGGATCCTGCCTTACATCTGAGGAGCCTCCTCTGCTGGGAAAAGGGGAAATGGCCGAGCTACTACCCATGGGAGAAACGCTCCCATGAAAGAAGCAGTCGGAGAGGATTCATCTTCCATACCTAACTTCTTATCTACTGTACATAACAATGTGTCATATTGGTGACATGGTGATGTGGTGCCATTTCTTATATATTAAAGAAATATATATGCATATAGTAGGTAACAATACCTAAGTTATATCATCAGTGGGGTGAAAATAATTGCCTAGAACTTAATATTTAGTAAAATTTGTACATAGTGTATCATTTTGGTGGCTATTTTTTAATCTTTTGAAGAAGAGTATGGATTAGGAAATGTTTCTTGTCCATTTGATACAAGAAGAAGCGAGGTACAGGACTGTGTAATACATGACTTTTTTAAAGCTATTAAGATACTGGAACAAAATAAAATGTGCAGAAGTGCTTTTCATAAAATAACTTTGTTCATATCACATTGATTTTCATGTATCATAGTGTGATGGTTATGGCTGTGTAAATACTTATGAACAGTAACTTTTAAATGGTGCATTTCCCTTATATATTTTGGATAAGAAAGTTTAGGAAGTACCAAAGAAGCAGGGGAATAGCTTGCCGATATTATGTTGTTGTCTCCACGTGTGTTGTGTTTCCCCACCTCTGATTCAATGTTGTTTCACCAAGCTCTGGCCAGTGAGGCCAGGGTAGTACTGTTCATGTCTTAATGTAACTTAAAAAAAAAAAGCGCACACAAAAAATTAGTTCTTGTACTTAGTAGGCAGCCCATGGCTCTCCACATTAGCTGATAGTAGACTGACTTCATTTTGTGGGTTGATACTCGAGTATCTCACTGCTCACCTTCTACCTTCCCCCTTCAAGTCTCAGCTCCCGGTTGCCCTGCTCTGGGTTCCTGTGGGAGGACCGAGCGCCAGCCTCCCTCCTCCTCTCCATGCAGACACAAGCACACTCTCAGGTACAGGAGCGGGGCCCTGGGGCACCCCCGCGTGCAGAGGCGAAGGGCAGCAGCGGCGGGACAGGGCTCAGCCCCGGATTTGTGCCTGGAGGCAATGGGCGCCCACGGGAGTGCTGATCCATGCAGGGGAGGACGTGAGCAGGTGCTGCCTCCCCCCTGGCAAGTGCCATGCCAGCCACAGCCAGCCAGCCTCCTGCTGTGCTCCTACAGCAGGGAGGGGACGGGAGCCTGGCCCTGTGTGGATGGAGGTTGAATGGTAACCAGCATTTGGGATGAGATTTTTTTCACGGCAGCTCAGGGGAGAATGGCCAGCTACATCCCCTGCACGCCTTTGGAAAGCACATTTGAGTGAAGGTTACTGATTTATGTGTGGGAGGCAAAGGGCAAGGGGTGCCCAGAGGAGGTTGGGAATCTATTACTGTTTAAATGCTGCTAAAATTTTGATAAAATGTTCTTGGTACTCCATTGTGATTTTTCCATTGGTCATTCATACCAAATTTATAATAAAAAGATAAACAGCCCCTATAACTGCCTCTTGCGTTTTTGGAGTGTTACCCAGCTGTAACGGGAAGGCTCCCCGGGCAGTTAAAGCCCACTCCTTGGCATCTGCCACCCTTTGTCCTTTGTGTGCCGTGGTCAGTGGGATCAAACCATGCTCTGTGTGGCGCTGACAAAACCTCCCTTTTCTCCTGCTGTCCTGGCAGCCCCAGGGCCCAGCCTCGCTCTGCCCGGGCTCGGCTCACAGGCGTCTCTCGGTCGAGCTTTGGGAGCTCGTGGGCTGCTTCAGACACATTCCCTGGGCACTCGCTGCCTCCAGCTGCCTCCCTCACCCTGGCTCTCTTCCTGGGGCTCTGGAAGCATCCCTATTGCCATGGCACCGTGCTGCTCGGTTTCCAACCCCTCTGAAACCCTAGAGCTGTGGTATAAATAGTGCTGGCAAATGGGTGGGCAGCAGCTGAATGACCAGAGCAGTCAGTAAATGCACAGAGAAAATTTGGGATGTGTGGAAAAGGGTGGAAGAGCTCTCCTTTTCTTAGCACTTGCATAAAGAAATGCCTGCCCAGTGGCCCAGCAGCTTCCCACCTTGTTTTATCTACAGAGACAAACCAGAGTTCTCTCATTCCAGCGGCAGGGACGCAGCTGCAGCCCTGCCAGACACAGGCAGCATGCAGAGGGCTGTGCCAGCTCTAGGGGTATGTGATAATCCCCCAGCACACACAGCTGGGTGTCTGTCAACACACACATATATAAATAAAACTGCTGTGAGGGATATGGCTGGCAAGGAAGGACCTCCAAAATATTCCTGCCCCAGCTACAATAACCTTCACTGTGGAGGGAGATGGAGAATCCAGAGCGACTTTCTTCACACCACAGAGGTGTCCTTTGACACCCCAGAGAAGCAGAATCTGCACAACTGGTGAAACATGGTGCATATATGGGCACAGTTAAAACTCCCTTTGCTCAGGCAGCAATCAAAATAGGTCTATTTTCAGCTCAAGAGATGGTGGAGGGGGGGATTTGCATTTTTTCAGCAGCATCGGAGCTCAGTGGGGCTGGAGAGCTGAGCTTGTTCAGCCAAGGCCTGTTTAACAAGCAGATGCTGCTAGACCTCGACAGAGACACGGGATCTTGGCCCCCTGCAGGGCTGCCCTGTCCCCTGCCAGAGCTCTTCCCAGCGTGGTTCACAGCCACCAGGGCTGCAGCCCTCCCGGGCAGGACACAGCACAGCGGGGCTGTCACCAGGCAGACCTGGCTGCGTGCTGGGGAGAAGGTGCACAGGCTGCTGGGGCTGCAGGAAAAGTGGACACAAGAAACAGGTCAGAAGAGAGATAGAAGACTGATGGAAATATTTATTACAAGTGGAAAGTGTTTTAGCCAAGGAAATGCAGCCTGAATTTCAGAAACTAAGGTGTCTACTGGGCCTCATAGACCAGTGGTAAATCTTTGACTCAAAGCAGCCTGAGGAGAGCCAGCTGGCAGAGTGAAGGTGCTAATAGAAGAATTAACCTCATCAACCTCTCCTCCTGCCCCCAGCTTTCACCCCACTACCAGATTTCATGGTTTGCCCTGGGAGTTGCCTTGCCTTTGCATGTCTGATGGTCGCTGGGATGATGCTGGGACATGTCAATGCCACCAGCTCTGCTTGTGCTGCTTGGCAGAGTGCCCTGTGATGGTGAAGTTGCTGTGGCGTGGTGACCTGTGCATCCTGCTCTGTCCTCTCCAGCAGAGCAGCCCTGTTTGCCAGCTCCCTGCTGCTGGTCTCCCACCTCCCAGGTGAGTGCCCTGTGTGCTCATGCCTGCCCTGACTGGCTGAACACCCTCGGAGCAGGAGCTCTGCCCATGCCACAGGCACTGAGGTTTGTTCTGGAGCTGGTCACTAAGTGCACCTTGTGGGGACATGTGAGGTGAGAGAGGCCAGGAGATGCAGTGGGGAGGTGCATGGGGCAAGACAAAGCAAAGGCACAGGGCCCTTTGTTTGTGCTAGAGAGACCTGGCTTGCTTCGAGAGATATCCTCTCCCAGGCCTGGGAGCTAGGTCCTCCTGGACTGCAAGATGGTGCTGATGGACAAATCCACATTTTTGGAGGGCAGAAAAGTGTTTGAATTAGTGCCCCGTGCTTTTGCTTCTCTAGATAAGGTAGATGTTGGGGAAAGGGGTTTATTCTGGTTTTGGGTTTCTTCTTTTAAAGTTTAAGGACCCTTGGGTTTGTGTTCCTGCTTTTGTGGAGCTTGCTTTAGTGACACCAAGGATTGGTTTGATGGAGCATTGCCTCCACCTGCTGGTCACCAAAAAGAAGTCGGAACTGGAGCAAGACTTTTGTTGCCAATGTGAAGCTTTGTGAGCCTCCTTTTTCTAAGCAGTAAAGCAGAACAGAAATGAATTATATGTAACAAAAATGTGGACTCTGCTCTTTCCAAGTGAAAATTGTAAGTACAAACATGTATTTATTTGTAATTTAGTTATTACAAATAAGTAAATATTGCACACTCAGTTTAATTTCTAATATCTTAGGTTCTAGGAGAAAAAGGTATTACTGTTGCACTGAATTAAATTACATTTTCATACTGATTGATACAAGAAGACTTTTCTTCTACTTGTCCCGCAACAGTAACCAGTATGTCACTTGAGTTCTTAAAACTAGGCCTTTTTTTTTTAGCATCACTGAACTTCTGCAGTGGTCCTGTTTCAGCACTGTATTGATGAGCAAACAGTTTATCCAGGGGTAGCATTGGTCTGAAAGATTTTGTAGGCATATTACACCACTTATTCAGCTAACTGCAGTTTTCAAAGGGGTATTATTTTCCCAAAGTGAAATAGTATTTTTAACTTGTACAAATATGCTGTGCTGCTGCCAGCTTTCAGGTGCAGAGTTTTTTTCTGTGAGAAGGTGAATGTAAATAACAAAAGCTTGTTTCCTTCCTTAACTGCAACCAGCTTCAAAACAAAGTCAGAGCCTGGAAAACAAGCATAAACAATGTCTGAGTTTTGTGGCTCCTAGCATCTCTCCCAGCTGACAATAAATATCCAACTTCAGGAAGATGACTTCTCATCTGATAAGCCCTAAGTTCAAGGATGTGACATGTGTTACTGCAGTGCAAATGTTTACTGTAGATCATTATTCATTGCTGTGCTTCAGGAAGAGAAAAAGGAGTGGCAGGTGTCCAGCCTATCCTCTCCATTGCCCAGTTGCAGCCAGCCCCTGGATGGATCTTCCCACGTTTTGGCACAGTGCATGCCAGTGCCTTTGCTGGGAGCAGTTTGTGCAGCTTACAGAATTCAAGTTGCTGCTGAAGAGCTTGTTCCTGGTCTCTCATTGTAAGTTCAGCTGGGGTTCTGTGCCTCTGAAAGCTGACTCCATTCCCTAACTAGGGATGCCCCACCAGTCCATATCCTTCCCCTGGCACAAAGGGAGAAGATGCTTGTACCTGCAGGTCAAGTTGCCGGCGTCAGGGAAAGGCAAGGAGTGTGTAGTACACTGCTCTTATGTGAAACAGGGAGATGGCTTTGAGTGGAAAGCAATAAAGCATTTTTGGATGGTACTAAAACTGCTTTCTGACTGTGAGAGGATTTATCATCTTTTTTGCTGGAGGGGAAAAATATAGGAAGGTAAATCTGAAAATGTTACCTTGCTACCTTGATGTACTTTGTAATGGATGATCTTCTCTTGATCTTGCAAGACAGTGTTGAGGATCCTTTTAATTCCTATGGAAAACAGGCACACCTGGAACTGCCCAAAGTTTCTGGTCTGAATAATTTTCTGTATGCCTGATTCTTCCACTCATTCTTGCTTCTCATGGAATCCTGGTGATCTCTGTAATGGAAATTGCATGTGACATGTCTTTCACACTCATGTGCTTATCAAGGTGAAGCTGACAATTCCTCTCTTCTCAGTCTCTGACTTTGCATGACAACCTGCAGTAAGTCTTGGCTGCTTTCTGACAGATGGCTGCTTCTGTTTCCCATGAGAACAGAGATGCTTTGTTGCACTGATAAAGTGCCTGTCAGTGCTGGGGTCAAGTGCTGCTCAAAATACACCAAAACAAATGTGGAACTGGCACAAGAAATTATGAAAGGGAGAAAGAGAGCTTGAGACTGGACTCAAGGACCATGAAGAGCTTGGTACCTTTGTGGGGACAATGTCACAAATTCAGTTCTGAGGACAAGCTTTGGATGGCAGACAAAGGTGAATGCACCTGGATTTTTTAGGTCACAGTCATGTGCTGCTTTCGCTGCTTTCCAAAGCTTTAGATATTTTTTCCTGAGCACTTAGAACAATTTGGATGCAGAAATCTGTGACCTGAATCTTTGAGACAACAGTTCAAGAGCTACATTATGTAAAGGTCAGCTAAAAACCTTTTCATATATTTGGGTTAAACTTTCTAAGCACTGCAGAAAGATGTTAAAAGGCTTTATCAACTTGCAGGCTGTTCTCTTCCATAAAACACTGTCCTTTCTATTCCTATCCCAAATAATGTTCATTAAGGCAGTTTCTCTTCCCTTATGAAGGCTGGAGTAAATGCTTTTGGATATCTTTTGAAGAAAATCTCCTGGATTCACATTAGTTGTCATATGTATTATGGCAAAGACTTCTTACTTGTTTGCTTCATCCTTTCATTTCAGATAGTTTGCATCAAATAAAGATATTTCCTTTGTTGTTGAAAATTACTCCAGATCCCCTTTGCACAGGAATGTACAGAGACAAAATTTCCAAATTTGGAAGAACCAGTTATGAATGTGAGGAGTTTGCAGATGGTGTTGATAAAAAGCACCAGTACCAGGATAAACAGAAAGGATAGAAATAAATGAGGTGGGAAGGGCATACTAACAATACCAAAATAGCCTTCAGAGATCAAGAGGTTGTGGCTGAGACAAATAATGGCAGAAACACAAGCTGCTGATCCAAAACCAGAAGAGGAACATTGCTACAGAGATGGCCTTCCTCAAAATTCACCAGCTTTGAGGGGCCTCTGTTAGAGTAGATTCAGCTGGCAATCTGTTGGTTTTATTCTCATGCCAACATTAGCTCTAGGGCAGAGGTGGCCACTGACTTTTCAGATGATGGGGCATAGAGTGATAGTCACAGAGCAAACTGAGCAGTCTTGCTCCTGCCCTCTTTATCCTCCAAGCCACCAGGGTGCTTGCTCTTATTCTGC